>NC_088792.1:225210464-225540107 GCF_011386835.1 Chrysemys picta bellii | reverse complement strand
CCCTTTCACCAACAGAAGTTGGTCCAGTAAAAGATATTACCTCTCCCATCTTGTCTCTCTCATATCCTGGGACCAACACTGCTACAACACCACAAACAATATCTGCATATGCATGCACACAAATACACAAGTAGACGATCGCAAAAAGAGGGAGCACTAGACTTCCGTCATTGTCTACATTAAATGTAAGCAAGTTTAAAACATGAGCATGGCATCCTTGAAGCCTGGCATTCACAACGTCCAAAGAGAGAATCTGCAAATGCTTTGTACTGAAACTGCTTCTTTTTCTCATCTTTCCTTCCATGATACGGTAAAGGGAAGGTCTTATAAATAGGTTGTGTCTAATCTGCATCCCAAATAACATGGACATATGTAGTCTGGAAAGTACTTCATAAAAAAGAAAAGACTACCAGAAGTAATCTATGTAAGGTCAAAGATTTTTCCCATCACAATAAGAAAACAGCTCCTGCAGAATGGCTTATCATGTAAAACAATGTGAACAGAAGAGAGAATTAGGCTTTTTTCTTAAAACCTAGTAAATGTAACAAGTGTAGTAAACAAGTTTTAAGCTTTTGTTATGAACAAATACCCATGAGATAGCTTAGCTCATTTCTCTTTTAAAAGGCTAATGAATGCATCAATCCAAGTAAAATAATCATTAAAGTAATTGGTTTAGTTCAACCTCTCAATGATACAGCTTGAAAATATATACACTGTTGCCTTTAGAAACATAACATGTCAATTCATCAGCACTTTCAGTCAACTCATTTTCATTCCACATGACTGTTTACTGTGCTAGGCAAAATAAGAGTAAGTAACCATTAAAGATGTTTATAAGTAGTATTTAATAATCTAAAGCAAAATTTTAAAAAGTGTAATACACAGTGAAACCTGTATTCATAAAATGCACACTATAAATACTTTGTTTTAAAAATATTTGGAATACAAACACTTATAAAACAAATTTTAATGTATTAAAAAGTTATTCCCAAAATATTGATCTGTCTGCTACTTAACCTATACAAAGATGAAGATGTAAAAGCTTATTCTCTTAGGAGAATTCCTTAACTGCTAATGAGCTATGGCGTATTCTGGGGGAGTTCTTTCTCAGGGTATGTCTACACTACGGGATTAATCCGAATTTAGATAATTCGGATTTGAGAAACAGGTTGTATAAAGTCGAAATGAATGCGGCCACACTAGCACATTAATTCGGTGGTGTGCGTCCAAGTACTGGGGCTAGCGTCGATTTCTGCACCGTTGCACTGTGGGTAGCAATTCCATAGCTATCCCATAGTTCCTGCAGTCTCCCGCGCCCATTGGGATTGTGGGTTAAGATCCCAGTGCCTGATGGGACAAAAAACATCGTCGCAGGTGGTTCTGGGTACAGCCTCACTTCCTCCCTCCCTCCCTGCATGAAAGCAACGGACGGCAGACAACCATTTTCGCGCCTTTTTTCCTGGGTGGGTGAACACTGCAGACTCCATACCACGGCAAGCATGGAGCCCGCTGAGCTCAAGACAGCACTCATGAATATTGTAAACACCTCGCGCGTTCTCGTGGAGTTTATGCTCAGCCAGGACCAGAAAAACGAGGAGAGGAGGCAGCGGCAGCGGCAGCGCAGCGACAAGCATGATGAGGACATGGACACGGACACGGATACAGAATTCAGTGAAACCACAGGCCCCGGTGCTTTGGAGATCATGTTGTTAATGGGGCAGATTCTAAACATGGAACGCCGATTCTGGGCAAGGGAAACAAGCACAGACTGGTGGGACCGCATAGTGTTGCAGGTCTGGGACGATTCCCAGTGGCTGCGGAACTTTCGCATGCGTAAGGGCACTTTCATGGAACTTTGTGACTTGCTGTCCCCTGCCTTGAAACGCCAGAATACCAAGATGAGAGCAGCCCTCACAGTTGAGAAGCGCGTGGCGACAGCCCTGTGGAAGCTTGCAACGCCAGACAGCTACCGGTCAGTCGGGAATCAATTTGGAGTGGGAAAATCTACTGTGGGGGCTGCTGTGATGCAAGTAGCCAAAGCAATCACTCAGGTGCTGCTATGAAAGTTTGTGACTCTGGGAAATGTGCAGGCTATAGTGGATGGTTTTGCTGCAATGGGATTCCCTAACTGTGGTGGGGCGATAGACGGAACCCATATCCCTATCTTGGCACCGGAGCACCAAGCCACCGAGTACATAAACCGCAAGGGGTACTTTTCAATGGTGCTGCAAGCACTTGTGGATCACAAGGGACGTTTCACCAACATCAATGCGGGCTGGGCGGGAAGGGTTCATGACGCTCGCGTCTTCAGGAACACAACTCTGTTTAAAGGGCTGCAGCAAGGGACTTACTTTCCGGACCAGAAAATAACCGTTGGGGATGTTGAAATGCCCATAGTTATTCTTGGGGACCCAGCCTACCCCTTAATGCCATGGCTCATGAAGCCATACACAGGCAGCCTGGACAGGAGTCAGGAGCTGTTTAACTACAGGCTAAGCAAGTGCAGAATGGTGGTAGAATGTGCATTTGGCCGTTTAAAAGGTCGCTGGCGTTCATTATTGACTCGCTCTGACCTCAGCCAAAGAAATCTCCCCATTGTTATTTCTGCTTGCTGTGTGCTCCACAATCTCTGTGAAAGTAAGGGGGAGACCTTTATGGTGGGGTGGGAGGCTGAGGCTAATCGCCTGGCTGCTGATTACGCGCAGCCAGACACCAGGGCGATTAGAAGAGCACACCATGAAGCGGTGTGCATCAGAGAAGCTTTAAAAACCAGTTTCATGGCTGGCCAGGCTACAGTGTGAAATATCTGTTTGTTTCTCCTTCATGAAAACCCTCCCCCTTTACTGACTGATTTTCTGTAAGGAACCCACCCTGCCCCTTCCCCCAGCTTTCTTTCAAACCAAATAAAGTCACTATCATTTAAAAATCATTTATTCTTTATTAATAGATTAGAAAAAGAGGGAGGGAACCCGGGTGGTATTTGGGAGGAGGATTACTGGGAAGGAAAAAGCCACAAAGAAAAGGTTAAAAAAATGACAGCCTTTTGCTTGGGCTGTCTACTGGGGTGGAATGGGAAGGTGTACGGAGCCTCCCCCCCCGCGTTCTTACACGTCTGGGTGAGGAGGATACGGAACATGGGGAGGGGGGAGGGTGGAACAGGGGCTGAAGCGGCAGTCTGTTTTCCAGCAGCCGTTCCTGAACCTCCACCAGACGCTGGAGCAGCCCCAGCGTTGCTTCCTTCATCCTCTGGTCTTCCTGACGCCACCTCTCATCTCGAGCGTCTCTCCTCTCCTCACGTTGGTCTCTCCTCTCCTCACGTTGGTCCCTCATGTCCTCACGTTGGTCCCTCATGTCCTCACGTTCACTGACTTCTTTCCTATACTTTGAAACTGTTTCCTTCCACTCATTCAGATGAGCTCTGTCACTTCTGCTGGATTCCATAATTTCCGAAAACATCTCTTCTCGCGTCTTCTTCTTACGACACCTTATCTGTGATAACCTTCGGGATGGAGGAGGGAGGCTTGAGGAATTTGCAGCTGCTGTAGGGAGGGGAAAAAAGAGAGAATTGTTTTAAAAGCTACATTTTGCAGAACAATGCTTATACTCTTTCACGGTGACCAACACTGTTCACATTACATAGCACATGTGATTTCTGTGCAAGGTCGCATTTTGCCTCTTAATGCTGAGTGCCTGTGGCTTTGCTGCTAGAGATCACAGGTCTGGGCAACAGAATTCTGCTTGCATGCGGCCATGGTAAGCCATTCTCTTACAGCTTCTGCGCCCTACTTTCCCACATACCAAGCATAGCTTGTAGAGTGCTGCAGAAGCCTGGCCAATCTCAGCCAGTTGGGGGGGGGGCAGTGTGGGGGGGCTTGTCTGGGCCCCTTCGGGCAAGTAGAGTGCTGCGGTTTTTCTGTTAACATTCAGCAGCACCAGAAAACAAACTAACCACGGTACCCCTCCCCCCCACCGCGTGGCTGGTATCAGGGAAGATCCCTACAGGCACCAAACTAACCCCCCCCCACCGCCGCCCCCCCCCCCTCGCCATGAATTCTCTGGGGTGATCACGGTACCCCTCCCCCCACCGCGTGGCTGGTATCAGGGAAGATCCCTACACGCACCAAACTAACCCCCCCCCCACTGCCGCCCCCCCCCCCGCCATGAATTCTCTGGGATGATCACAGTACCCCTCCCCCCACCGCGTGGCTGGTATCAGGGAAGATCCCTGCTAGCCAAACGCGAAAAACTGAGGGCCAATTTCCCATCTGCGCTTGGCTAACTGCAGGGAAGGATTTATTTTCCGCCACAGGCAAACAGCCCAGTAGGAATGGCCACCTCTGTCCCCTTAATTAAGTTCCCGTATTTCAACCAGGTTACCAGGAGTGATATCACTCTCCTGAGGATTACACAACAAGATAAAGAACGGATGTTGCTTGAATGCCAGCAAACACCGGGACCATACGCTGCCAGGCTTTGTCAGGCAATGATACCAGATTACTTGCTGCAAGCATGGCGTGGTCAAGTGTCCTACCATGGAGGAGGGAATAAAGATGCACTGCCCAGAAACCTTCTGGCAAGGCTTTCGGAGTACCTCCAGGAGAGCTTCATTGAGATGTCCCTGGAGGATTTCCGCTCCATCCCCAGACACGTTAACAGACTTTTCCAGTAGCTACAGACTTTTCCAGTAGCTGAACTGACCGCGAATGCAAAGTCAGGCAAAGTAATCATTAAAAACCGTTTGCTTTTAAAACAAGTTTTATATTTTAAAAGGTAAACTCACCTGAGGTGCCTTCCATGGGGTCAGAGTCTTGGGTACTGGCTTGGGAGGCTTGGGAGGCTTGGGAGGGTACTTCAGTCGGGGTGATAAAAAGATCCTGGCTGTTGGGGAGAATGGAGTGCTGTGTGCTCTCTGCAAGCTCATCCTCCTCCTCCTCCTCCTCTACCCCATCGGCAGAATCCTCAGGCGTCGAGACTATCCCCGACCCAGAATCCACGAACACAGGTGGGTTAGTGGTGGCAGCCCCCCCTAGAATTGCATGCAGCTCGGCGTAGAAGCGGCATGTCCGCGGCTCTGACCCAGAGCGACCGTTTGCCTCCTTTGTTTTCTGATAGGCTTGTCTGAGCTCCTTGACTTTCACGCGGCACTGATCTGAGTCCCTATTGTGGCCTCTCTCCATCATGCCCTTGGAGATTTTTTCAAAAATTTTTGCATTTCGTCTTTTAGAACGAAGTTCTGCAAGCACTGAATCCTCTCCCCATACAGTGATCAGATCCAGTACCTCCCTCACGGTCCATGCTGGTGCTCTTTTTCGATTATCAGCCTGCATGGTTACCTGTGCTGATGAGGTATCTGTGGTCACCTGTGCTCTCCACGCTGTGCAAACAGGAAATGAAATTCAAATGTTCGCGGGGCTTTTCCTGTCTACCTGGCCAGTGCATCCGAGTTCAGATTGCTGTCCAGAGCGGTCACAATGATGCACTGTGGGATAGCTCCCGGAGGCCAATACCATCGAATTGCGGCCACACTAACCCTAATTCGAATTGTTAAAATCGATTTTGGCACTACTCCGCTCGTTGGGGTGGAGTACAGAAATCGATTTAAAGGGCCCTTTACATCGAATTAACTAGCGTCGTTGTGTGGACGGTTACAGGGTTAATTCGAATTAAAGCTGATAAATCCGAATTAAAGTCGTAGTGTAGACCAGGCCTCAGTCTATTCTGTTGAAGCTGTTTCACTGTGAATAAATAATTAAATATGTATTGGGCCAGAGTGAGTGAGAATAACTCTTATTGTGTTAAAGTTGAGGAGTTGGTGGGTAAGGAGATGGGCCTTATGCCATTCCAACATCCGAGGGCTAAATCCACAGAGACTTCGGTATTGCTACATACAGAGTTGCAGTGCCTAACAATCCAGTGGAATCTACAGCCATGAGTTGGGTGCCCAGGCTTCCCATACAATGGATGGGAGAGATTGGCTCCTAAGGATAGGCTCCACAAAAGCCAACACACTGAGCAGGGAGTCACCTAAGCTAGCCAATAGCAGATGCTGAGGAGAGGCGTGTGGCCTAAACCCTTCCCCCTCAGGTACTGAGGTGCCTACGTCCAGGCTGGATGGAGGTGCCTATTGCTACTTAGGATTCACAACCGTGAACTCTCTACTGGAGTTCTGCTCCTAAGCTATTTCTTGCAAGAAACATTGGTGCACACCTCAACTCCCCCTCTTTGGAGAGTGCCTTAACCACTGCACAATAAGAGTTATTCTCACTCACTCTGGCCCAATACATATTTAATTATTTATTCACAGTGAAACAGCTTCAACAGAATAGACTGAGAAAGAACTCCCCCAGAATACGCCATAGCTCATTAGCAGTTAAGGAATTCTCCTAAGAGATGGGATATCCAACTTCAAATCTCTTCTGCACATCCAACAGAGGGGAGAATTCCTCCAGGGTCGCTCACATGCCCTAACTAGTAGGGTAGAGATTATAAGGGCAGCCTTTGCCCTGGCCATTCTGTGTCGCTTTAGGTGTGCTCTGAGAACACTTAACAGATTGGGCCCCAACACTTAACAAGTGGAGGAATACCTAGTTTGAGGATCCCACGGGGGCGTAGGCATGGGATAAACATCAGCTGTCAGGACTGGGGAATTTAATGGCAGAAATGTAGGTACTGAGGGACTTGAGAACCTGCAGAAGCTGAGCTGGGGTTTTGAGGATCTCAGTGGTACCCAAATGTTGGAGTTAAGCACCTAAAGCAGCCTAAGTCCTTTTCTGGATCTGAGCCTTGGTTTTCTACAGTATCTTGTGTCTTGTCCTGTTTTATGGTGTCCCTTCTAGTCTTGGTTGCAGCTGAAGCCTAACTTGGTACTTGATGAAACTTGCTCATTGATTCCCTCAAAAAAAGGACCATCAATCCCAAGTCACTGAGATAGTTCAAGACAAGGCAGGAAAAGAGAAATGGGGGGTAGGAGGAGGTGGTGGAGAGGGAACATTATCACATTTAGAGAGGCATGTTCTCTTTTTTCATTTTTTGTAAAGGGAGGAAATGGTGCAGCGTGCACAGTCCTAATAAATGACAAAAGGTATTTAGGGTGCTGAGGAGCCTATGAACAAAAAGCAGGCCTTGCAGGTGGCAGAATCTCCTGGCCCACCACAGAAGTTCTAGAATTTTGCTGGGGGTAAGGCTTTAAAACTTTCTGGGATCTGCCTTCACAATGTCGCTGCTGAATGTATATTTGTACACTACTGTTTTAGATCTCTGGGGATCTTAACCATAACTGCTTTAAAAATAATTATCCAGGCAGGTCTCTTTCCCACAAGAGTTCAAGTGGCAACTTGTACTTACTAACTATATTTCTAGCAGTGTGGACATACTTTTTACGGATAAGTAGATTTAATTTACGTAGTCTTCAAGGCAACCAGATGGAAAAATAGTATTGATTTCTTGTCTGAATGCTTACACAGTCTGTGGCTCAATTCACCAATGAGTTAAAAAGGCAGACATCTCGACCTGTGATTATCATTACAGTCTGTAGTATGGTGTAGCTTCTCAATGAGATACAAAAGGTAATCAAGGCCATGGTTTGGAATTGTCTTATCTTATCCATAAGCTAGAACAGGCTCCTAAATGATTAGTTTCCATTTTATGCTCCCATTCAATTTTCCCTTGGCATTACACTTACACTCCCATAATGCACATTTCTTAGATACGTGATGGACCCTTTCTGAACTCCTAAATTCCTGATTATCCTCCTTTAGTAACCACTGGATAGCAAATACAACAAACTACAGGAGCTGGTGAATAGCTGGTGTAAGGGAGAGCACTGGGATGGCAGCTAAAGTGAATAGGAGTGGGAAGAAGGGTGTTTCTCAGATTGGTTTGAGGCAGCAGCAAAGAGAAAGGTGATTTCAAGTATCTGAACCTAACTGGTGCCCTTACACCTAGTTCTTTCAAATGGCCAAGTGACCTTCAATTCAGAATGTATTTATTCAGCCTACTTGCCACTGTGTTGGGGGTTCAGTAGTGTTTGGTGAAAGACACCATGAAAGGAGTTAGAAGATTTAAATTCCAGATTCCCCAGGAACTGGTCACCAGAAGAAAGAAACTCCATTAGAATGGCCTGCAAAGGTACCAGGAAGAACTCGTCTGGTTTTGTTACATTAACATAACTGCATGTTGCTACTACCTGAGACAGAATGGAAAGAGAGCGAGGGACAAGGAAGCAGCACAGTGGAAAATGCAAGTAGAGATGTCCAATATTTTAGATAACTAGTGTAACTCAGGTTTCAGAGTAGCAGCTGTGTTAGTCTGTATCCGCAAAAAGAAGAACAGGAGTACTTGTGGCACCTTAGAGACTAACAAATTTATTAGAGCATAAGCTTTCGTGGACTACAGCCCACTTCTTCGGATCCGAAGAAGTGGGCTGTAGTCCACGAAAGCTTATGCTCTAATAAATTTGTTAGTCTCTAGTGTAACTCAATGATTCACCAGAGAAATAGAAGCAAATAACAATTCTCACTTTGCCTGACTGCATTATATAAAGTATGGAGGGCATCTAACAACCATATACCTTGAACACATACCATATATCCTGCTGACCTCTGAATCCCCAAAAAGATACCCTGTGTTTTTAAAAAAAAACTAATCAGTCACTTTAAACCATCTGTTCCTATTATAGAATCTTTTTGATATTACTTAGAAAAAGTTTTAATTCTGAACTTAAAGAGCTCTTGTGTGAGCATGACTAAGGACTTTATGGAAAGACAACTTGTACGGTCTGTCCAGACAGTGAAATTTAAATTACTGTCTGTGTTTGGAAGACCTGCCTGCAATGGCATAATAGCAACCTTGTCAAGAGGAATGTGATCTAATACGTTAAACTTAAAATTACCTTGTATTCTGACTTCTAAAATAAAAAAATAAGGAAAGTTTTGTTAAGGGGAGTCAACATTTTCCAAGTCACTTTCATTATATGCTACCTTTCATAATGAAAGCCAAAGTGAACAAATCCTGTTCACTCCCTTGTGGTTGCTATCCCTTTACGTACAGCTTATACTGAATCTCTCTAATGGGCCAATATCCCTCATTAATATAACTGTCAAACAATAACGAAGACTGACATGGTAGTAATTCTATTAATGATATCAGTCACTTGCCATGAAAATAAATAGGCTGTCACAAACTAAGTGTAATGGCTTAATGGCAAGATAAAACAGGAAGAGGAGATGGCCTGTCAATTTTGTTGAACTAAATGATATAAGATAATCAGCACATGTGGTAAGTACAAGTTTACTACTCTCTCTCTCTGCACTTCTGTACCATAATTCTTGCCATATTTTTCTATTTGTCTTGGACCACAGATGTCATAAGACTGATACCACTTTATCAGAATAATGTACAAGTAATAGGATATTTGAATGGGAAGCCACACAGAGACAAAGCCCAAGAGTTCAGATGCCAGACTGTCCCTAGGAACCATCTTTGATCTTTAAGGAAGTACTAAGTGTTTCTCCAGTTGCTGTTTCCATCTTTGGCTTTCTAAGCTAGTGAGAAGCCATTCTCAGTCAATTCTAGAACAAAATGTACAACAGAGAGACTTTTTCCACTGCAAGGATAGGATATCCCCGGTGCCAGCTCTGATATCTTTTCCTCTGCAAAAATAATCTCTGTACCTTCAAGGAGGACCCAAGGGAGACAGAGAGGTACACAAATGAGATTTTCCGGGACACAGTAGAGTGATCCCACCCCTGGTCTGACAGGCTCTGTACTTCTGAGGAGGATGAAAGTCTCCGGGAAGGAGAACATCAAGCTGGAGTGGAGGGAAATGATCCCGTAGCTGTGACTCTCCTGCCAGATGAAGACATGGTATCCTCTCCCACTGAGGATACTACTCCAAGGGGGAATCCCTGATATTGGGAATCAACAGAGTAATAGGGGATTCAATTATTAGAAATATAGATAGTTTTGTGAAGAACCACATAGTTGAATTGACTCCAGGGTGAAAAGATTGTGGCTCTCTTGAGATATCTAGATAGACTTATGTGCAGTGCTGGAGAGAAGCTAGTGTTCATGGTACTTGTAGGTACCAACAACATAAGGAAAGATAGGAGAGAGGTCCTGGAGGCCAAATTTAGGCTACTAGGTAAGAGATTAAAGTAGAGGATCACCATGGTAACTTTCTTTAAAATGCTTTCAGTTTCATGACAGCGCCTGTCAGAGAAGCAGAACTGCAGGATCAAAATGTGTGGATAAGATTATGGGGGTTCAGAAGAGGGATTTGGGTTTATTAGGAACAGGGGAATCTTTTGGAAAAGGAGGAGCCTATACAGGAAGGATGGGTTCCAACTAAGCCAAAATGGAACCAGATTTCTGGCATGTAAAATTAAAAAGGTTGTAGAGGAGTTTTTAAAACTTAGCACTGGGGGAAAGCTGATAGATGCATATAGAACATGATTCAGACAGACACATCCCGTAGGGGAGGATTTATTAATTTTACATCCCTTAGAAGATAATTTATTAATATTACTCTGTACCTCATAAAGAGAAGAGGATACAAGTTGATAAAGTACACGTAGAAACTGAAGAGAAAGTCCAAAAAGAGTCCCATTCAATCACATCACATGAAGGCAGACAACTCAAGGAAGACATGGAGATTGCAGGGAAGGAAATGAAGAATTCTCGGCATTAGTCTTCACTTGCAGAGGATGTGAGGGAGATTCCCCACACGTGAGCCATTCTTTTTAGATGACAAACCTGAGGAACTGTTCCAGACTGAGTCAATAAAAGACGTTTGGGAACAAACTGATAAATTAAAGAATAGTAAGTCACCAGAACCAGACAGTTTTCATCCAAGAGTTCTGAAGGAATTCAAGCATGAAATGGCTGCATTCCAAGTGCCTTAAACTGAACTATGCCTCCAATGAGCAACTGAATCCAACTGGCTGATGTTGACTGCAATAATCTCCTTCTGTAGGTAGTGAAATAGTATTTCTATTTAGTAAGCTCTGCAGAGTCGCATCTTTCTATGGTTCAAATCCTATCCTATCCTAGACAATCAAGGCTGAAATTTCAATCCCACAAATTTCCCCAATTTGTATGGATCTCACACATGTAATAGGAACAAATTCCTGATAATATCTCATGGAAGGGAACAGCCTCTCTGGCAGTAGTATGATTTATATGCTGGACATATTGTCTAGCTAGCATCCTTGGATGCTGGGGATAGGAGGACACAATTCTGCTCTGCTACATAGTTTTTAGTAATGGAGGAAAGGTCCTATTTCCTTGTAGTTATTTATGGACATTTTTTTAAAAGTGAACAATTTTCACCCCAGTCTCTGCTAGTGGGAAGAACATTGAGAAAAACACACTGGTATCACGAGTGCAAATAAGCAAAGTTAGCCCTCATCTATATGAAAAAGTTGCACCAATATAATCTGATATTGAGAGTCCACATCGCTGATCATATACTGGTTTAAGCTACTTCGCTTGCAAAACGTTGTGTCTGCACACTGCAGCACAGTATTGCTTTAAAGGCTTGCAATATGAGTGGGTATTCCATAGTGCCAAATGCCACTACTAGGCTTTATGTAGTTGGGTAATTTTTGCAGTGGATTATGGGATGCCTGCTAGCACCAAGTGAAACTGTGGGACTCAAGGTCCGTGTCCCATGATACTATCTACTGTATTCCATAGCTCATTTGTGTTCTCGCTAGCCAGAATAATTTTCAAAGAGCTGCCAAGAAGCATGGAGGAAACAATGCAACCAGGATGATCCTGATCATAATTAGCATGATTTCATACAGCTACCCTTAGAGAAGGAAGAGGAGAGTTTCCTTGAGTAGCGGCACTCAATGGAGTGCCACTCTTGGGCCCATCTGATCAGCTCTGATTGGTAGGATAAGATAGTGATGCAGACCCGAGATGACCAGCAGAGGTTGCAAAACTTAGAGTCATAGAGTTTAAGGCCTGAGGAACCACTGGATCTTTGATACGGTGTCCCACAGTATTCTTGCCGCCAAGTTAAAGAAGTATGGGCTGGATGAATGGACTGTAAGGTGGATAGAAAGCTGGCTAGATCGTCGGGCTCAACGGGTAGTGATCAATGGCTCCATGTCTAGTTGGCAGCCGGTTTCAAGCGGAGTGCCCCAAGGGTCGGTCCTGGGGCCGGTTTTGTTTAATATCTTTATTAATGATCTGGAGGATGGTGTGGACTGCACTCTCAGCAAGTTTGCAGATGACACTAAACTAGGAGGCGTGGTAGATACACTAGAGGATAGGGATCGGATACAGAGAGACCTAGACAAATTAGAGGATTGGGCCAAAAAAACCTGATGAGGTTCAACAAGGACAAGTACAGAGTCCTGCACTTAGGACAGAAGAATCCCATGCACTGCTACAGACTAGGGACCGAATGGCTAAGTAGCAGTTCTGCAGAAAAGGACCTAGGGGTCACAGTGGACGAGAAGCTGGATATGAGTCAACAGTGTGCTCTTGTTGCCAAGAAGGCTAACGGCATTTTGGGCTGTATAAGTAGGGGCATTGCCAGCAGATCGAGGAACGTGATCGTTCCCCTTTATTCGACATTGGTGAGGCCTCATCTGGAATACTGTGTCCAGTTTTGGTCCCCACACTACAAGGAGGATGTGGAAAAATTGGAAAGAGTCCAGCGGAGGGCAACAAAAATGATTAGGGGTCTGGAGCACATGACTTATGAGGAGAGGCTGAGGGAACTGGGATTGTTTAGTCTCCAGAAGAGAAGACTGAGGGGGGATTTGATAGCAGCCTTCAACTACCTGAAGGGGGGTTCCAAAGAGGATGGAGCTCGGCTGTTCTCAGTGGTGGCAGACGACAGAACAAGGAGCAATGGTCTCAAGTTGCAGTGGGGGAGGTCCAGGTTGGATATCAGGAAAAACTATTTCACTAGGAGGGTGGTGAAACACTGGAATGCGTTACCTAGGGAGGTGGTGGAGTCTCCTTCCTTGGAGGTTTTTAAGGCCCGGCTTGACAAATCCCTGGCTGGGATGATTTAGCTGGGAATTGGTCCTGCTTTGAGCAGGGGGTTGGACTAGATGACCTCTTGAGGTCCCTTCCAACTCTGATATTCTATGATTCTATGACCTCCTGTATATCACAGGTCACCAACACCCACACACTAAACCCAACAACTTCAGGAAGACCACTTTGCTGAAAGTCTGTCAAGCTCACAACAGGCTGCAGTGCCAGACTACCAACACGAGAGTTCCCCGCCCCCACACGAAGAAGCATCTGACTATTGACATCTGGAACCTGATCAGTAGCTAACCAGTTTGGTGTTGGAAAATCCACAGCGGGCTGTGAATGCTTGTGATTAACTGCCAATTACCTTATCCTATCCTGAGTCCTTCATGCACTGCTTCTGGTTGGTAGGGAAGAAAATAATTATGTTATCTAAGGACCTAATCCTGCAAATTGTTTCCATCCAGGAAGAGATGCACTGACTTAATGAAGTTCTGAATGTGTGAAACAACTTGCAGAAATGAGACCTATGAATGGATTTGAATTTCCTTTTGGTATACTTTGGAACTGACAAAAGTATCTTCACTGAATGTTTGGGATATCCTTCTCTACAACTTTAATTAAAAGCTGTCCTCTGGCAATTTTTACAAAGTCCAGGATTTGATTATTTTGTGCATGGCCCATCCAAGGACTAGCTAGAGCTGGCATCTTGCTACTACATGACTGGCAATTAATCTCCTGCAAAACTTCAATACATCCACCACAAAAAAAGCTTCAGGATTTTTTAGTTTACTTAAAAGCTTTGTTTGTGGATGACATGAAGCTGGGAGGTATTGCCAATACAGAGAGGGACCGGGATATCCTACAGGAAGCTTTAGATGACCTTGCAAACTGGAGTAATAGTAATAGGATGAAATTTAATAGTGAAAAGTGCAAGGTCATGCATTTAGGGATTAATAACAAGATTTTTTGTTATAAACTGGGGACCATCATTTGGAAGTAACAGAAGAGGAGAAGGACCTCGGAGTATTGGTTGATCACAGGATGACTATGAGCCGCCAATGTGATATGACTGTGAAAAAAGCTAATGTGGTCTTGGGATGCATCAGGCGAGGTATTTCCAGTACAGATATGGAGGTGTTAGCACCGTTATATAAGGCACTGGTGAGACCACATCTGGAAAACTGTGTGCAGTTCTGGTCTCCCAGGTTTAAGAAGGATGAATTCAAACTGGAACAGGTACAGAGAAGGGCTACTAGGATGATCTGAGGAATGGAAAACCTGTCTTATGAAAGGAGACTCAAAGAGCTTGGCTTGTTTAGCCTAACCAAAAGAAGGCTGAGGGAGGGGAGATATGATTGCTCTCTATAAATACATCAGAGGGATCAATACTAGGGAGGAAGAGGAATTATTTAAGCTCAGTACCAATGTGGACACAAGAACACATGGATATAACCTGGCCATCAGGAAGTTTAGACTTGAAATTAGACAAAGGTTTCTAACCATCAGAGGAATGAAGTTCTGGAATAGCCCTCCAAGGGGAGCAGTGGAGGCAAAGAGACATATCTGGCTTCAAAACTAAGCTTGGTAAGTTTATGGAAGGGATGGTATGATGGGATAGCCTAATTTTGTCAATGAATTGATCTTTGACTATTAGCGGTAAATATGCCCAATGGCCTGTGATGGGATGTTAGATGGGGTGGGATCTGAGTTACTATAGAGAATTCTTTCCTGGGTGTCTGGCTGGTGAGTCTTGCCCACATGTTCAGAGTTTAGCTGATCACCATATTTGAGGTCGGGAAGGAATTTTCCTCCAGGGCAGATTTGGGTTTTTTTCGCTTTCCTCTGCAGCATGGAGGATTCTCTGCACCTTGAAGTTTTTAAACCACAAGTTGAGGACTTCAATAGCTCAGACATAGGTCAGGGGTTTGTTACAGGAGTGGGTGGGTGAGATTCTGTGGCCTGCGGTGTGCAGGAGGTCAGACTAGATGATCATAATGGTCCCTTCTGACCTTAAAGTCTATGAGTCTATGAGTTTGGTAAACTCTCCCTCAAATCACTCTCCCGAACAGATCTCCTCTAGAGAAAAAGACTGTGCATACAGATATGCAAAGGTCTTGAAATTCCTTCATAAGGTGACATCTTTCAGGCAGGATCCTAAGGGGAGAAATACCCTACCAACAGGATAATAGTCTCCTTAGCAAGACAAGAGACTGTGCTGTCTAGTACAGGGACCATAAGGATTTTAAAAACATCGTGGCTGGTCTATTAAATCTCCTGCCTTTACTTAGGAATTCCCACACAGCTAGTCTGAGGTTTTCCATCCACATATAAGAGGACAAGCAGCTCATATTATGAAGCTCTTAGAAAAATAATGAAGTCTCAGTTTAGAGGACTACTTTTTCAGCCTATAGCACAGGTTTGAATGATTCCTGAAGGAATAGTCTTTCCTAGGGATCGTGGTCTGAATTTTTCCAACTGGGAGTCTGATAGTTATCCCTTTTTCTGGGGATTCACCTCAGGGAGAGAAGAGAATTTTTGCTTTCTTCTCTTCTTGAGTTTGAAGAGGGTCGATCATGGACCAGACTCAGCTGCCTTTTGTCCCTATTTAAAACTAACTTCCTTTGCTTTACTAGGACAGAGGCTTTAGTGCTGTGAGACTCAATTGGCTCAGATAACAGGGTGGCAACTTTAAAACTTGGGGCTTTCACCAAGATTTGAAGGATTCCAGGTAGCTTGAAGATGTGAAGTAGAGAGGGAAAAGAGAATGTTTGTCTTTCTCCTGTGGCATTCACCTGAGGATTTCTTTGAGAACACAAGAATCATTGGACGTGGAGGCTCCAGCAGGGGACTGGTGTGATCTGGAATGCAGGCTCACTAACAGATTGGGCACAGCTCCCGCTCTGTATGATCGCAGGACACGCTGGCCCTCCCTCACAGTTTGAACTCTATGTGATATGCTTAATTTTACAATACTCTTCACATTCTGTCATGAACCACAGTGCTCTCTTTAGGCTTCCTCTTGAACCAGCCAGCAATTTTGTCATCAGTAGTGTTCAACTTGTAGCAGACCAGTATATCATAGCGAAATGGGCTATAGTATCTCCTTCTCAGACACACATCACCCTGAGGCCTCCAGGAAATAAGACATTGGTGTTGTACTATTCCTCCTCTCCTGCACCAGTTATTTCCAAACCCCCTCTTCCCACCCATTTTCCACTCCTTTTCCTCCTTCAAGTAACTTGAATTCTTAACTCCTTTCTCCCTCGTAGTGGTTGATCTTGATTTTATCTGCTTGACCCTCTGCTCTTCTCTTTCCTCCAATCAGTTTCCCACCCCCTCATCCTTTGTGACTTCAATATTTCCATTGATGTCCTGACATCTCATCTTCACTTCCTTGTTTGACTTTCAAATGTAGATCAACTCTTCTACTCAATAGGCACTTCTTCAGCCACATCATCTGATCTTTCTACCATTTCATCTCCTTTAATACTACACACTTCACAGAAGGACTGGGAGTAGGGCAGAGGTGATCTCCAAGACATCAACACCTCTGCTCTCTGTGTTGCTCTCATCCCCTTCTCCCTGCTGTTTCCTCCATTGATTCATTTGTCAAGTTCTGTTTTTCCTCCCTTGAATCCTCTACCACTTTTACCCACCCTGGCTTACCCACACCACCCTACTCCTGATCTCAGGCCACTGAATGACTAAGGAGAAAATCCCATGGCCACACTCTCTCCCTCCTCTACATATTCCTCCTGTTTTCTTTCATAAAATCTAAGGTTTGTCTACACTGGCACTTTTGTCGTTAAAATCTTTGTCACTCTTGGGTGTGAAAAAACACACCTGATTGACAAAAGTTTTAACGATGGAAAGCGCTGTGTGGACAGCGCTTTGTCAGCAGGAGCTGTGCTCCCGGCGACGAAGCTACAGCCCCTTGTTGGAGGTGGTTTTATTTTGTCACTGGCAAAGAGCTCTCCTGGCAATAAAGAACAGCTACACTGTGCACCTTACAACAGCATGGCTACAGCCCTGCTATTGTAAGGTGTGCAGTGTAGACATAGCCTAAAAGTCACAGTCCACTCTGGCATGCCATGTCACAGTTTACTAAGGAGTTTGCACCAGTGAAGCTACATCAGTGTAAACACTCAGGCTACATCTACACTACAGGGGGGAGTCGATTTAAGATACGCAAATTCAGCTACGTGAATAACGTAGCTGAATTTGACGTATCGCAGCCGACTTACCCCGCTGTGAGGACGGCGGCAAAATCGACCTCTGCGGCTTCCCGTCGACGGCGCTTACTCCCACCTCCGCTGGTGGAGTAAGAGCGTCGATTCTGGGACGCGATAAATCGATCCCCGAGAGGTCGATTTCTACCCGCCGATTCAGGCGGGTAGTGTAGACCCAGCCTCAGTCCTGGTCTAGCCTAGAAAATTAGGTTGGCTTAACTACGTCAGTCAGGGGTGCGAAAAATCCACACCCCCTAAGCAGCACTGTTAAGCTGACCTAAATCCCCATATAGACAACGTTGATGGAAGAATTCTTCCTTTGACATCATTACCGCCTCTCAGGGAGATGGATTACCTATGCCGACAGGAGAACCCCTCCCATGACTATAGGTTATCTCCACAGAAGTGTTAGAGCAGTGCAGCTGTGACAATCTAGTGTTTTAAGTGTAGACAAGCTCACAGTGTAAAAAATGCCTACAGTGAATACAGTGCTGGAAGAGAGGAGTTCACATTTCTGTGCTCCTATTACTGCGCTGGAGACCTTTTTCCTGAGAGGCTGAGATGAAAAGGCAGCAGCATATCAAAATAGTAACAAATAAGGGTAAAAGCATCAGGGGAAAAACTAAGCATTTAAGTCCACTGGCTTCAATGAAGTTACACCAGCAGGAAGTTTAGCTCTTAATCTGCATCTTTTGGAGGACAATACATTTAATTAAAAATAATTTTGTAAAAGGTAAGAATTGAATATTTCTATCAATTTTGTTTTGAATGAATGGGAAAAATAGCTATTCAAGGACAGAATGCACAACATTTCTATTCACGTATAGGCATGAAATACTAAGATATCACTGCTAAAATTATAAACACTGCATTTTATTTAAAAAAAATAAAAAAACATACAGCATTCATGTACTTAAGAATATGGCTTCCACAACTCACCCATAGCAACTTAGAAAATTTTCACTCTGGAGATTTCATACTGTTCACACTGACACATACGAGTGTGTGTGTGTCTGTGTGTGTGCCTGTGTTTGTGTTGGAGATTTTTTTTATTTTTTGTTTTTTTGCCTCAAGTAGTAAAAGTGCAACAGAACTGTAAAGAAATTCAGTGCCAGTAGAGGGAGGCAGCTGCTCTCCAGGCAACACATCCTACTGTTCACTGATTCACAGTAGGGAGCCAATTGAGTTTGTTTTTGTGGAAGTGAACTCACCCCTCAGCCATTGTGTAAATGTGGCTTTAAATCAAGCTGTAATTAGATTTTGCCTGTATTTAACAAAACCCCTCTGTTGCTCTTCTTTCCCAGTCCAAGGCAGGAAATAAAAGCATTCATACCTCTCCCCCCCAAAAAGTGTATGTCTTTTCTTTGAGTGTTTTCTGGCATACTTACAAATGTAAGTATAGAGTAGAAAACAACTGGCTAGGTTTATGGGATGTTTGCTTAATTTTCCTACAGTACTTAAGAAAACAAAAAGATCGCACACCTGGCTAACTATTTAAAATGTGAGCCCAAAGTTAGCAAAATTCTGCCTTGTTTAGAATGCTTAGAAAGAGTTAACAAATCCAAGTTTTGTTCATAAATTAATTTACTTGATAAAACACAAATGGAAATCTTTTGCAAAAGACACAGGCAGACTAGGGCCTTGGCTACACTTGGGGATTCACAGCGCTGCCGTGGCAGCGCTGTGAAGCGCAAGTGTAGTTGCGCCACCAGCGCTGCGAGAGCTCTCTCGCAGCGCTGCAAGTACTCCACCTCTCCAAGGGGAATAGCTTGCAGCGCTGCGAGCGAGCGTGCAGCGCTGCAGGCGCTGATTACACTGATGCTTTACAGCGCTGCACTCGTTGCGCTCGGGGGGGTGCGTTTTCACACCCCTGAGCGCAGTAAGTTGCAGCGCTGTACAGCGCCAGTGTAGCCAAGGCCTAGAACTGTCACACATTCATTCACAAGTCTTTTCTGCCCCCCTTCATTTTAACCACTTCTGTTTTTACAATCCTAGTCCTATCTCAGCAATTGTACTCCATTCATTGTGCGCTTTTGCTCTTGATTGGTATCTATTAAAGTCAACCATCAGTATCCTCCTCCTTTCAAAATTATTTTACAACAACTCACCCTGTATTAGGTGGTTTTATTTTGCTTTTGCGTTTTCTTACTGTCAGTACATAAACAGGACTTTAAGTCAAGGTGATTTAAATCACCAATTTTAATTATTTAAATCAGCAAGCAAGACACCTTGATTTAAATAATCAATTTAATCGTGTTTTGTATTCCTATTTTTAGTTACTTTCTAAACAAAGGTTGAGTCTCATTAGTTGGTAACAATTAAAATGTTTATTTGCAACTAAATATAGCTTTTATACTTAATTTGGTGCATCTTCTTGCTAATCAGGAGGATACACTATAGTCATGCACATTTATTTAAGCAATTATATAGCTCAATTTACATGTATTCAGATTTTTAGATTTTACTTTTTAATACATTAGAAAATTGTGACTAATGCATTTCTGATTTACTAGAGGATTAATATTTTATTGAGGATTTGTGTCAGCCTATTTGGATGGAAATTTAAATTAGATTAAAATGCACAAAATAGCATTTTTTTGCTTAAAAGTGCCAGATACATAAGAAACAAGTTTTGCAAAACATGTTTTACAAGGAAAGGTAACTGAATTATTAAACAAAGGAAGTACTATCTGCAGTTAGTGAATTGATATTGTTTTTGGTCACCATGTCCTTCAAGATTTTTGAACTAGTAGAGCTCATCCTTTCATCATACCTAATTTTATGTACAGATTGGAAAAGGAAAACAAGTTTTCCTGCTTTTTCAGCTCCCAGTTGGTTTCTTAACTTTGAACTAATCATTGAATTGAACTGTTGAATAGACTGAAATGAAGAAAAAATAGTCTCTCTGCACTTGCAGAAAAGGCTACTGCTTTAAAAAGTTGGTTTAGCACATCAACAAACCGTGACTCCAGGTGCTTAGCCAGTGCCTTCTGCCATTTATTAGTCTGACTTCCTTTAAAATTGGCAGCAAGCATGTACTCTATGTAAATGCTATATATAATCATATATTGTATTTAAATTTAAAATTATAGATTTAATTTAAATTATTTGACTAGATTTTAATGCGTTTCAGTCTTTACATAGGTCATCCATTTCAAAGTTAATTTAAAAAAATAAACCTATATTTAATTTAAATAAAAACATCATTGTTTTTTTATCCATCCAGTATGGAAGCAACACCAAAATTATAAGTAACAATTACTGTAAGTTATGTCATACTCCACTCATAAATAGCACAAGTTTGGCATTTATAAAGCACTTTTCAGCTAAAGATCTCAAAGTACTTTATAGAATTGTGTAGAAATTATCCACATTTTACAGATGGTGAAACTGTGGGAGAAAGATTAACTGATCTGTCCAAGGGCACATGGCAAGACTGTGGCAGAGGTAGGAGTGGTCTCCGCTCACAGTTCAATGCCCTACTTCTGGAGCACGCTGGATCCCCAAGTCAAAATAAATAGGTAATTATTTGTTCTATAGAGTCCCTCAAGGGAAGAAATTTTAATATCAATACTAAGGACTCTTTTGAAAGCAGAAGTTATTGGGTCTTTACAACTTGCCTATTCTATGTTTTCAAAACAAATTTATTTAAAATTAAACATCTAACTATATATGTCAATATAACTTCCTCGCTAATGTTACAAGTTTTAAGAAAATTAAGGCTGTTCCTATTATTAAAAAAATAGCCATACTCTTGAAATTTAGCACGTCTGTTTTTGCTGGTCTATGAGGTTTTGCTTTCTTTTTGAAACAAGTAAATTTTAGTTTAGAAGGGAAAACAAATTATAGTAATACTATTTAAACTACAGGGGGTTCAGAGAAGGGTAACTAGAAAGATTAAAGGCATGGAAAAAACTTTCACATCAAGAAAGACTGAAATGAATGGGATTATTTACCTTAGAAAGGAGGCAAATAGAGGGGATATGATAAAAAATACAAAAAATGATGAATGATGTACAGAAGGTACATCATGGATCTTATGTTCTATCTATAGCAGGGGTAGGCAACGTATGGCATGCAAGCAAGCTGATTTTCAGTGGCACTCACACTGCCTGGGTCCTGGCCACCGGTCCTGGCAGCTCAGCATTTCAATTTAATTTTAAATTAAGCTTCTTAAACATTTTAAAAACCTTAATTACTTTACATACAACAATAGTTTAGTTATATATTATAGACTTATAGAAAGAGACCTTCTAAAAACGTTATAATATATTACTGGCACACAAAACCTTAAATTAGAGTGAATAAATGAAGATTCGGCACACCACTTCTGAAAGGTTGCTGACCCCTGATCTATAGCATAACACAAAATAAGAGGTCAGATAATTAAATTAAAAGTGGGAAGTTAAAAGTACAGAAGGATGAAACCTTCTGTGAGGGGCAGATTATCTCACATAGGTCTACTGTGTGGTTCTTTCATCTGGCTCTGACACATTCAGTACCAGCCACTGTTTCAGACAGCATACTGGGCTAGATGGACATTGGTTTGATCCAACATGGCAAGTCCTATCATATGCAGAAGGCTTCTGTTGCAAATGATGAAGTCACAGCACAGAAGTGAGAAATTAGCTGAGCACAGATTTCTAGAATTCCAAGCCTTAAAACATCACAATTAAAAATAAATAGAATTTTTGGTTTAAGATAAATCCTTATTTATAGCAAATCTAGGATTTGCCATACCATGCTAGTACACCAAATGCCATTAGCTTGCTTTGGGCACACAGGACAGACATTTTCTTTTTATTTTGTGTGTGTATGGTGCCTCGTACAATGAGGCAACAATACCAGATTGGGGCCTGTCAATTTGCCCACCCTCATCAATTATTCACAAAAAAGTGAAAATAATAATGCACACCTATCCAATTGTACAGGTCGGTAATCAAACAGGAGAGTTCTACACTAATACCTACAGGCGAAGCATGAAATGTATTATTCTTATTTTACTCAACTTGAGTAACAACCAGTCTGCATACGCATATCTGGAAATAGATATAGTAGTAGTCCAAGGAAAAATTAATCTTAAAGGTTAGATTAGTGAAAACCCAAGTTTCAAAGCTAGGAAATAATGTAATAGTGACAGCTATGCTTGGCACAGCTAGGACAATAACAACAACAAAAGGTAATCTATTCATATTTGATCTACGAGAACAACTACATTTCAAGCAATATAAAGGCAAGACACACTCACATATAGTAGCTTATAGAGACAGCCATTTTATGTTGAGTGTACTTTTGCCAGCCTGATTTTCAGTTCACTTGCAGCTGAGGAACTGCTGAACAGTCCTTAACCAGAGCATTTAATTTTATGTTATACTCTACATAATAATTCATGCCTTTCTTCTCATCAATTATGTCTTGCCAAATTTGGCTTGCCTGAGAGCATCACTTCTATTCCTTTATTTCTGAAAGGCTTTCTGCATCCCATTCCAAAGCACCAGTCCCTGAATCTGCAGGCTGTCTTGTGTTCTACAGAAAATTGCTTGCAGTATTGGTACAAAGAATCTTCAGTTTCACAGATTATATGGAAATGCAGTGCAAGTAACGTAAGCAAAGCAAGTATATTCAGAGATCCAGTGAAAACTACTATCAGAATAGAGTCAGGACCACATTAGGAAACACTAGTAATCCATGGTGAAGTACAGATGTACAGTGGAGAGAGAGAGGGAAAAGTAACTACACAACTATCACTTGTAAAGTCTTGTCAACCTAAGACTAAAAACCCATCTGACAGAAGATATCATTAAAGCAGATGTCAGGTGGTGTTAAGAAACTGAATCTGAATTATAGTTGAACTCAAAAGTAGTTGCATTCTATAAACTTTATGAAAAAGGAACAAAATATAATGGGTTTAAAAAAATGATTCTTGTATCCAAAGTTGTAAATTGTGTTTACAATTCATATACTGTTAGGTTGCGCATATAGAATGTTTGGCAAAATATTTAAAATTCTTGCAGAACGCCTGCAAAAATTAGCAAAGGAGTAGGCACAGGGGCAAGACCCATAGTTATTCTATGAACTTTACAAATCCTGACTGGTCATTCTGACTACGTAATGCTGTCAGCAGGAAGACAATTTATCTGCATCATAGACATGCCCCAGAAGATAATTAAGATTATACTTAGATTTGCAGTTACCATTTAGTGGTGACTAAAATCCCATTAGGTGATGCCTCACTTGGCAGTCGTGCTGTAACTCTTCATTATTATGCTAATCATAATCATCTCACTATTACAGTAGGCTCCCCAAAACTGCAAATAAATAATATGTATAAAAGAAGTTGATCACCAAATTTACATTACTTACTCTTAGGGCAGTGACTGGATTTTCAAGAAGTACATCTGTTTAGTAACTTAGAAACATTTTTTGAAAAATTACTCTTTGAAATATCAACCCACACGTCTAATGTTTTCTTCCATTTCCTCTGGACAAGTGAACGGTTAGTTTTAAGACTTGAGAGTTTCGGTTCATATAGTTCCACACCAAATCTGACACAGGCTACTTTTCAAACAAAAAAAGTAATACAACAATTAGCATACTTATTCTATGTTTGAATACAACTATATTCATGATTATTATTTTTGTGTGTGTCAAAAGAAACAGACAGATAATGGGTTTGTTGTCAGAACAGCCTATAACCCAGGCAGTGAGGTGCTGAAGCATAGCACTTTGCTGCCTGTGCTGGAACCAAGGCCCTATATTTCCTCAGACTCCTTCACTCTTATCCTCCAGGGAACCTCTGCTCTCTAGTATCACACTCAGTCCCTTTTATCAACCCTCGGACCATCTCTCTGTTTTAGGTGTCCAGACCCTTCCTGACTTCTCAGCCCGTCTGCATACCTACAACCTCCAGCCAGAATTCACCTAAACTTCTTCCATGCCTCCCCCAGACCGTCAATGCACACCCCAACCCTCCCCCTATATGAGACAACCAGACCCAATTTGTCACATTTAATAGCCTGAGGAAAGTTCTCTCTGTCTAGTAGAAGCCACTTCCCAGATAACGCTTTATATAAATATCCCCCTCTCCTTATCCCTTTCATGTCCCCTGTGACTGGTGGGTCACAGTGAGAGGCTAGGACAAGGAAGAGACCTGCAGCAAAAGTAGCCTAGAAAGTAGAGCTAGTAGCTCTGCTAGAAAGGCAATTTCTAAGTTTGGAACGTAAACTGCAGCTTGTCAGAGATAAGCCTTGGTCCAAGAGACACTAGGTCCTAGACTCCCTCTGGTGAATGTTAATATCACAGAATCATAGAAAGGTAGGGCTGGAAAGGACCTTGATAGGTCATCTAGTCCAGCCTCTTGTACTGAGGCAGGACAAAGTATACCTAGACCATCCCTGACAGATGTTTTTCTAACCTCTTCTTAAAAACTTCCAATGATGGGGATTCCACAATCTCTCTTGGAAGCCTATTCCAGAGCTTAACTATCCTGATAGATATTAGAAAAAATGTTTCCAGCTAACCTAAATCACCCATGTTGCAGATTAAGCCCATTACTTCTTGTCCTTCCTTAAGTGGACATGGAGAACAATGGATGACCATCCTCTTTATTTCAGCACTTAACATATTTGAAGACAGTTATCAGGTTCCCACTCAGAAGTCTTCTCTCAAGACTAAACATGTCCAGTTTTTTTAACTCTTCCTCACAGGTCAGGTTTTCTAGACCTTTTATCGTTTTTGTTTCTCTCCTCTGGACTCTCTCCAATTTGTACTGCTGTGCGTCCATAAAAGGCTGGAGGTGCAATGGACTGGGAATGTATATGTGTAGGGAACAAAAGTGAAATAGAGGCTTTAGCCAGGGATGTAGAAGGATCAGGGGCCATTGTAATGGGTGCTATACAAACATACGACAAGGGTGGTTTTCATCCTGGAACATCCTGCCCTTCCCACACTCCTTAAATAGGAAAGGTGTCCAATTATGGAAGAGGCTGAGACAAAAGAGAGGTACCTGCTACAACAGTCCACAATCTAAATAAAGACAAAGCCATTACTCAAATGTTCAGTCTGGAGCGTTAAAAAAAAAATCCACTGAAGAAGATACTGTCTTCAAAACAAAGACATAAAATTTGGTTTAATATGAAAACCTGCTATGTTAGCTTTACTTCTGCAGGATAAATGGCTCTATTGTAAGAGCCAACTGGATTTAGCAAAAATTGCACTGCCACATTTGATCTTGTTTAGCAGGAGGGGGAAAAAGAAAAGAAAAAAAGAATGGGTAGGAAGGCCTATTCCCCATGTCTAAAGCCACCTCTGCAGAACAGAAAGGACATACTGACCCTTAACTCTCCTCTTGAATGAAGGATTGGTATTTCAGATGAAAAACAAAGGCATTTTTCCTCTGCACAAATGTATTTTAAGGTGAAGCTCCATCAAAGTGCAATTGATGGAAATAGAGAGATTGCTTTCATCAGTACCTCCACGATGGCTAAATATTTTGAACACTTCTGATTCATGAAATGCTGAAGTCACAGAAATGTTTGGTTTTTTTTAAATCATAAAGAGGCTGAAATCTGCGAGGCTGAAATTTCAGTACATACTTAGTAGACACAAAGCAGCGAAAAGCAATGAATAAAAGTCCACCCCATAATATCTCAGAAACAAAGTGATGACTAAAGAAATCAAAGTCATCAGTTTTGGTTTGCGGTACAGAAGTTTACTTTTGAACACAGCTGGAGCTCAGCCAACCAGCCAGATCCCATGACAGCACCTTCAGGCTGTATTGAGATTTCTATGGGAGAAAAGGCATCATAAATCTGTTTCAACAGAATTGTGTCATTCTTTTGGTTGGCTTTAGAAGGTAAATTAAATGTTTTCCATTAGTATGGTAAAGAAACTATATAGTTTTGTTTTCATTTTAAATACTGTCTCAAGTTACGGAACACTTTAGCTAGTATGTGGCAAGAGCTACATGTTTAATATTTGTAAAGCCTGCAATTCATGCTTATGTGAAAACAGATGTGTATACTGCACCGTTCCCAGGACCATGGATGCTTTTCTATTTTTTTTAATATGTTGTTGATTTTTTGAACTTTTCCGTTAAATAATGGAGGAAATTGAAGCAAAAGCCAGCACTCCCTTTGGGGGGGAAAGAAACATCAGAAAAATCACAAGCACATGAGTAAAGCTGTGGTACAAAGAATGAAGTATGGTTTTGAAAAGCAATAAGCATAATATCACTTGAGGCAACACGTGAAGTTGCCTTGATCAATTATTCATACAATTTACAGCAACAGTTACAGTTGCATCAGTGAAGGGAAAATAAACTAGGACAAACACAATCTTCATAATTATGAAGTATGCCCTTGATTTTCACTGGAACATTTGGCAACCGTTTCATGCCATGTGTTTCTGGTTAGTAATACCACCCCCTTTTCCCACCAAAAAAGGGAACAAATTGATTTGCTGGAAATAGTAATAGTGTTCAAGACCACGTTTCAATCCCACACACTCCCTGAATTATTGATAGCTTATGGTACCTTAAACTTTGTACATGAATCATAAAAACCTCCTGTAAGTATATCCACTAGCCACTATGGAATTATTCGATACCATATTTTATGAAGCCTTTACTTGCTCATTATTCTTATAGTGTAAAATTAGACTTTTAAAATACTATTTAAAAGGGATGCCACCACTCAAACATTACATTTCCATCTCAAAATTTTGTCCTTACCATAGGTACCAGTACTCCCCTAAGGTAACTGTAACTGAAATACTAGAGGGGAAAATATTTTTTCAGTTTGTTCACTTTCTGTATTTGACAGTACTGTGTATAAGAATCAGTTTTGTGTTTTGTTCATGGTGTACATTCTTCCCTGAACCCTGCCAAACCGATGCTTACCAGTAACCAGCAGCAAGGCTGAAACTGAATCTGAATGGGCAACAGGCAGCAAGAAATGGAAAGAAGTAGGATGAGGCAAGGAGGGCAGGAGTATGTTTGAGGTGTTGCTCTCAGGTATGTCTAAAAGACCCTTTCAGGGTCTTCAGGGCAGGGATCTTGGGTGAATTCCCAGCTGTACTGAAGTCAATGGGAATTTTACCACTGACTTCCTTGGAGCCAGGATTTCACCCTATGTCTTTGAATGTGTTTATCTAGTCCCTGCACAATGAGCCCTGGTCGGGATCTTCTGGGCACTACTTGTAATATAAACAATAAATATTAATAAAACTACAGCTGAGCAGAAATATATCTTTGCAATTTTTCTAAAAGGAATTTTTAAAACAATTGATGATTTCCTATTTAAAAGGCATGTCATCAGAAAAGTTATTTTATCATGCAATAGTCATTTTAAAAATTTGAAGTTTGCGGCCCTTTAATTTGGATGTTCTGCACAGATTTCTTCGTCTTCCACATCAGCTGTTCCTAGAGCTTTTCAGCCAACTTCTACAGGTAAGTATGTTCCATCCATCCACCACAAAGTTCTCATTAAACATAGAACAGAAATATGGTGAAAGTCCGGTCTATGCTACACAATAAAACTGTGTTTTAGTCGAGTCCCCTGAGAGGTTTGTAGCTGTAGTACAGAAGAGCCCAAACAAGTACAACTTCTAGGATTGCTGTTCATACTTCTTATTTATTTTCCACCCTTTAGCCTTTACAAGTAATTAGCCAAAATGAATTTGGTACTAAGAAATAATTATTGTACTGGTAAACAGATATTCTCTATATGGAAACTTCACTCTTTCCCTTTTGTTAGTGACATACTATAATGTTTCTATATTTTTCCGGCTACATGAGAAACTAGTTATGAATGCTACAATTAAAGTTCAGTGCATTTTTAAAAACAGAACACATGACAGAGATCTCAAGCAGGCTGCTCCCTAGTGGATGTAGATTTGTGAACATGAAACTGAGGTGGTGTCTTTCAGCTTTAAAAGGAATTTTTGCTAGCTCAAAATTAAAATACAGTCTGAAAAATATATTTCTTACCTGGATATAAGATTTCCAAGCCTCAGCTATGCCACTCTGAACTACATAGAGTTACTTGCCTTAGGCTCAAGTTTCAAAATGGAATGAGGGACTTTTCATATCACTATTTTAGGCAGCTCTCTTCACCAGGAATTCCAGAAGATTCCTTGCAATGCCTAGAAACACAGCAAAAGTGAAGGATATTTAGCTTGATGGATATAGGTCTCACATTTTTAGATATGAATTGAAAATAGATATATTTAATATCAAAACCATTAGTTGAAACAAAAAGAGAACAGATGTTAGACAACAAAAGATATACAGATACTCTTTTGGAGGATGGTGGGTGGAAAATGAGGGGAGAGAAGGTGGTCAATGGTTTAGGCAAACCATCAAATCAGTTGCAGTATACTAGTCCTGCTAGTCAAAGTCGAGGGTCCTAATCCTTAGCAAACAAAATACACTTTCAAGTTATTAGTATGCCTAATAAAACATTGGCCCCATTTGGAAATTACATTAACAGATGCTTTGGGAACCGGAGAAGGCAGTGGTGTGAAATCTTAGCCCCAATGAAGTCAATGGGAGTTATGCCATTGACTTCGGAGGGGCCAGAATTTCACCCCAGGAATCACAGTTCCTTAAGGCCTGTAGTCTCATGAGGAACACAACTGCCTTTCCATCTAATATTGCCCCAAATGCTACCCCTGGATTATTATGAAATAACAAGAATTCTGTTTGGAGAGGAAATGTGGGACTATCCATTAAACTACTATCAGAACTGATGGAGGAGACAGAGGCAGATTGATTACTAACCATCCTGGCTAATGTGGAATTAACAGCTACCTTTATAAAGCAAGACATACATAAAAATTACTTGTTTGAAGGTGGTGTTACATGGATTAACCTCGAGAGAGGCAGTTCTACTTTACATTCTAGTTTGACCTTCATTACCACCAGACACAACGTACTCATAGTGTGTAACATACAAAAGGCAAAAAGAGCAGTTTGGCACTGAATTCCCATTGATGTCAATGAAATTACAATCTTGTACATTTCTTCTAATTGTTACTATTGTGGAAGCTTTAATCCTATGGACCTCATTCAGAATTTGATACTAAGAAGAAGAGACACTATTCTGAGGTTATGTTTATCACCTTTCTTCAACTGTGAGCAGATCATCATCACAAGTTTTTTAAAATTCCTTATTACAGGCAAAGCTGGTAGCACCATCTATCGTTAAGGATACCCAACACTTCCCACTATAAGACCCTGTTTTCAGTTACTTATGCCTTTTCCAAACTTCATCTATTTGGGCTAAAATTTCCATGCCAGATGTATGCCTCAGTCTGAACTTTTCTAGAAAATTTCAGCCAAAATGGTTCAGCCATTGCGGAGATCAAGACTAGGGAAATATAAGTTGTTTTGCTCATGTTAAAAATTCTGGAAACCTTTCAAGAAACTTATGCCCCCCAAGCTCCCCCAACCTGGGTAGAAGAGGGGAACAGGGGAGGAGACTGGGACTACTGGCAGGGGAGGGGAGGAGAGAGAAACTTGGACTGGCTGGGCAAGGGGACTGGGAACCCCTGGGACTGGGTGAAGGGAAGGAGGTGGTGAGATAGATCTAATGAGTAGGCAAGGTGTGGGGGCAGAATTGGGACGGGCTGGGCAAAGAGAGTGGGGACAAGGAGCTGGTGTGGGGGATGGGATGGGGGTTTGGGAAGAACTGAGGGCTGGTCTTCACTATGGGGAGATTGATGCTACTGCAATCAATGCAGCAGGGGTTGATTTAGCGCAGGGGTGGGCAAACTTTTTGGGCCAAAGGGCCACATCTGGGTGGAGAAATTGTATGCAGACCAGGGGGCTGGGTGCAGGAGGGAGTGCAGTGTGTGGGAGGGGGTGCAGTGTGCAGGAAAGGGCTCAAGTCAAGAGATTGGGGCAGAGGAGGGGTGCGGAGTGTATGAGGGGGCTCAGGGAAGGAGGTTGGGGTGCAGGAGGGGTGGGGGTGTGTCAGGGGGCTCAGGGCAGGAGGTTGGGGGGCGGGATGCAGGAGGGGTTTGGGCTCCGGCCCAGCGCCACTTACCTAAAGCGGCTCCAGGGTGGCAGCGGCGCACACCGGGGCCAGGGCAGGCTCCCTGCATGCCTGCCCTGTCCCCAGCCCCAGGCCGCTCCAGGAAGCCCTGCGGCCCCTGGGGGATGGGGGGCAGAGGGCTCCATGTGCGCTGCCCTTGCCGCGCCTCCAGGTACTTCCCCCAAAGCGCCCATTGGCCGCGGTTCCCTGCTCCTGGCCAATGGGAGCTGTAGGGGGCGGTGCATGGAGACAAGGGCAACGCACGGAATCCTCTGCCCTCCCACCCGGGGGCCGCGGGTACGTAGTGCCGGCTGCATCTGAGACCGGTGTGGGGCCCACGGCACCACGGGGGGCAATTCCGTGGGCTGGATCCAAAGCCCTGAGGGGCTGGATCCAGCCCGTGGGCCGTAGTTTGCCCACCCGATTTAGTGGGTCTAGTGAAGACTCGCTAAATCGACGGCAGAGTGCTCTCCAGTTGATCCCGGTACTCCAGCTCCCTGAGAAGATTAAGGTAAGTGGACAGGAGAGCATCTCCCGTCGATGCAGCACAATGAAGACACCGCGGTAAGTCGATCTAAGCTACGTCGACTCCCGCTACATTATTCACCTAGCTGGAGTAGCGTAACTTAGGTCGACTTACCCCGGTAGTGAAGTCAAGCCCTGAGATTGATTGAAGGTTGCTCCCCCTCTGGGCTCCTCATTATGGCACTCCCTAACTTTTAAGTGCTTGAGTTGTAATATTAATAGTGTACTTCTAATGTATTTTTGTGTGTGTAGTATTTGAGAAGTTGTATGTGGTCAGGTAATTGAATACTATGATAAAGCATATGCACAAAGGGACCAAACAAACAATACACATGCTATGTATTACACTGCATACACACACAATGCGTATAAAAGTTAGTAACTTTGTTTGACTCTGTCTACCCATAACATTTTCCATTAGCTCACTTGGCATAAAAGTGAAGTACTTAATTTAAAAGATGCTTCTTGTGTGCACTCTCTCGCTTTCATCTATTCAGTATGAAGTTGTGTGTGTCAAAAGCTCTTATGAAAAGCTGGTCTAAATTTTCTCTAGCAGTCAGCATTCCCATTCAAGGGAGCAATTAGTATTTCTGAATGTATATCTCTGTTCATCCTCCCTCCTACCTTTGAACCAGGGTGTTCTTTGTACAAGGCAATGAGTTACTTTCCTAGTGATGTCATGTGATGCAGCACGTAAGAAATGAATCACTGCTATGAATATAAATTGGGAGACTGAAATTGGTTGGTTCAGAAGATTGTTAATGGGTACAGAACCTTTCACCTCTAGGTCACAGGGCAAACTCAGAGCAACTCAACAGTGACTGAATCTGGTTAAAATCTTTCAATTGCCTAAGCAATGAGTCGGTGAGTGATGGACACGTGCCATGATTACAAAAACCAGAATTACAGTTGGCGGACTCAAGGGCCACTAGAAACACACACCACAGAAGTTGTAAGATATTTCGTAGACTGTTGGTATAGCCAATATTTTCTGCTTTCATTTAAAATAAGGATGCAGAATGTTTCTAGCTCTTCTGGGTATAATGATAGCCTTACGCATGTGAATCAGTGTGGCACTGTCTTTCCCAGTTTTCAGACAAATAGCTATAGCCTGAAATATTAGCTCTAAAGCCAAAATCCTGCCAAGTGCTCAGCAACTTTCATTCCTGTTAATTTCAGTGGGAACTGAAGGTGCTGGGCCCCTCACAAGCACTGTACTCAGCACCCCCCGTTAACTGCCCTATTCATCTTAATAAGTAACAGTAAAATTTAGGGACCCTAATTTTCAAGCTCTCTTGCTTAACATTAGATTCCTAAATCATAGAGTTTAAGGCCAGAAGGGACCACCAGATCACCTAGTCCAGGCGTGGGCAAACTTTTTGGCCTGAGGGCCACATCTCGGTATGGAAATTGTATGGTGGGCCATGAATTCTCACGAAATTGAGGTTGGGATGCAGGGGGGGGGTCAGGGCTCTGGCTGGGGGTACGGGCTCTGGGCTGGGGCCAGAAACGAGGAGTTCTGGGTGTGGGAGAGGGAGAGGGTTAGGGTGTGGGGGGGAGGGCTCCAGCTGGAGGTGCGGGCTCTGGGGTGGCGCTGAGTGATTTGGGGTGTAGGAGGGTGCTTGAGGCTGGGACCAAGGGGTTCGGAGGGAAGGAGGCGGATCAGGGCTGGGGCAGAGGGTGAGAGCTCTGGCTGGAGGTGCGAGCTCTGGGGTGGGGCTAGAAATTAGGAATTCAGGATGCAGGAGAGGGCTCCATGCTGGGGCACAGGGTTGGGGTGCAGGAGAAGGATCAGGGCTGGGGCAGGGGGTTGGGGCACAGGAGAGATTCAGGGGTGCAGGCTCTGGGCAGCGCTTACCTCAAGCAGCTCCTGGAAGCAGCGACATATCCCCCCTCCGGCTCCTATGCAGAAGTGCGTCCAGGCGGTTCTGTGCACTGTCCTATCTGCAGGCACCACCCCTGCAGTTCCCATTAGCCGCAGTTCCTGGTCAATTGGAGCTGCGGGGGTTGCGCTTGGGGCAGGGGCTGCATGCGGAGCCCCATGGCTGCCCCTAAATGTATGAGCCAGAGGGGGGACATGCTGCTGCTTCCGGGAGCCTTGGCACTCGAGTGCGGAGCGGCCTCCAACCCCGCTCCCTGGCTGGAGAGTGGGAGCAGGGCAAGCCTCAGACCTCGCTCCCCAGTGAGAGTTCGAGGGCCGGATGTGGCCCACGGGCCGTTGTTTTTCCCAACCCTGATCTATTCTGATCTCTTGCACATCACAGGCCACCAACACCACTCAATATCTGCACACTAAACCCAACAACCAAAATTAGACCAAAGCATTACAGCCCAAAGACGCTAGACCAGGGGTGTCAAACTCAATTGCACAGGGGGCCAAAACTCAAAACTCGCGGGCCGAACAGTATAACCATTTATTTAACAGACTAAATATTTATGTTTTTTAACCATTAATATGAACCAAAATACAGGATATCATTCCAAAATAAATACATTTCAACTTAAAATATTTTGCTCTTCATAAAAAATTATCCTGTCAATACAATACATTCAAAATCTGTACATGCTGGAATATTAAAAAATCTGAAAATATAAATAAAAAATTGAATTTAAAGCAAAAGTATAATCATAACAAATCATAACATTACATTTTCTTGTCCTATTTAGTCAGAGCCTGATACTTGGAGTCTTTTCTTTGCAACAAGTTCGTTTATGTTTGGGGTTAGGTTCTGTGTTGTGAAGATTCTCAGGATCGATTGCAGGTGTTCATCAGTGAGGCGACTCCTGTGTGACGTTTTGTTAATTTTCATCACAGAGAACAGCTGCTCGCACAGATATGTGCTGCCAAACATGGACAGGATTCGAGCCGCATGTTGGCGGAGCTGCGGCATCGCTTCAGGAATGAAGCGAGTGAACTGTGCTGGCCCCGCAGTGTCGTACTTTGCCTTCAGTGTCCCGTTACATTGCAGTTCTATCAGCTCCATCTGCATTTCTACAGGTGCGGTTTCCACATCGACTGCAAATGGGTTGCGAAGCAGCTCAAAGTTACTTTTCTGTGCCTCAAAGTCACTGAAGCGCCGTGCGAACTCAGTGCGCAGCGCGCTGAGTTTTTCAGCAAAGGTGGCATTTGGGAAAACTGTGGCACTTTCTTGGTTCCGTATTACTTGGCAACAGGGAAAGTGAGACAAGTTGCATTGGTGCATTTGTGTCTCCCATAAGCGCAGCTTCACTTGAAATGCCTTCACTGCATCATGCATATCGGTTATTATGTGCTCCCGTCCCTGGAGTTGAAGGTTTAAAGCGCTAAGATGCGACGTTATGTCAGCCAGGAACGCCAACTCACATTTCCACTTTTCATCCCGCAGAACTGTGCAGTCTTTCCCCTTACTGTCCATGAACTGGCAGATTTCCTCTCGCAGCTCAAAGTGTCTTTTGAGAACTTTTCCCCGACTTAGCCACCGGACCTCCGTATGATATGGCATATCGCCAAACTCGCTATCTATTTCCCGCAGAAAAGACTGGAATTGGCGGTGATTTAAACCGTGGGCTCTGATAAAGTTGACGGTTTGTGTTACAGTGTTCATCACATGATCCATTTTTAGGACTTTAGCACTCAGCGATTCCTGGTGTATGATGCAGTGATACACTGTCAACTCACCGGCACAGTTCTCCTCCCGCATCTTTGAGCGCATCCTTCCCACCAGTCCATTTTTTTCACCACACATAGCAGGTGCGCCATCTGTTGTAAGTCCAACGAGTTTTTCCCACGGCAGTTTCATGTCGGTTACACTTTGAAATACATTTCCAAAGATGTCTTCTCCTTTCGTTGTCCCGTGCATCGATTTAATGTCCAGTATTTCCTCTGTTACGCACAAATTGGAATCCACACCACGGATAAATATCGCCAGCTGTGCAGTGTCAGTCGCGTCAGTAGTTTCATCCACGGCAAGGGAGTATGCAACAAAATCTTTTGCTCTTTCAATCAACTGTGTTTTCAAATCAGTCGCCATCTCACAAACCCGATTAGCAACAGTGTTTCTGCTGAGGCTTACATTTGCAAACGCTCGCGTTTTATCTGGACAAAGGACGTCGCACACTTTCATCATACAATTCTTTACGAATTCCCCCTCGGTAAACGGCCGTCCTGATTTGGCGATCTCTTCGGCCACAATGAAACTTGCTTTCACAGCAGCTTCACTTTGTGATTTTGCTTTGGTGAAAAACGTCTGCTGGGATGTCAAATTCTTCTTCAACTCCTCTACCTTTTGTAGCTTCTGTCCTGCGCTCAGGTTTTTGAATTTGTTCTCATGTTTCGTCTCGTAGTGCCGTCTTAGGTTATACTCCTTCATTACAGCGATATTACTCCCGCAAAGGAGACACACTGGTTTACCTGCAATTTCAGTAAACATATACTCATTCTCCCACCGGCTTTGAAAGCCTCGGTTTTCAGAATCAATTTTTCTCTTGGCCATTGTTGGGGTCTAGCTTTGATTTGATATTAGCGTTGTATACATCAACAGACCGCGAACTTGAACCGCGGCTTGCCGTTGGCGGCAATTGCACTGCATCATGGGATTTGTAGTGTGTGTTATTGGGGCGTCATATCACAGGGCCATTAAAAACAGATATATAAAACGATTTCGCGGGCCGGATATAATTGTATGGCGGGCCGGATGTGGCCCGCGGGCCTTGAGTTTGACACATGTGCGCTAGACTATTAAGTGTAATGGGCAGAGAACAGGCAGGACCAAGGCACACCAATGCTCAAGGCCCCAGCAAAGGCAGGGAAATGATTAATTAAGATATACCAGATAATCCTGGATAACGCTGGCAAACCCACACACCGCACATAAAAGCAAAAACGCCCTAAGGTCACTGCCAACCTGACCTGGGGAAAAATTCCCTGTATATGGCGATCAGGTAGACCTTGGGCATATGAGAAAGAACCAGCCAGCGAAACACCTGGGAGAGAGAATGCTCAATGCCGCTTCAGAGCCCCAGTGCTTCCTTTCCAATGTTCCATCTCCAGCCATAGCCACCACTGCATCCTTATTTCTAACGTCAGCTACTGTGATTAGAGTTGGGCTTATACTATGCAATAATAAAATTAATGAATTCACATTTTTAAAATATTTTTGGTTTTCTGCAAATGTATGAGCAAATTTATAAGCAAAAACATGTGCCAAAATAATTACTTTTAAGCAAGTGTTTCAGAATATTTTCGGAAGGAGAATTCTGAATTTGTAATGATCAGTATTAACTCTAGAAACCTGACTCTAAGACTTACAATCATCCAGTTAGAATACAGTCTTGTGTGCCCAATCAGAATAGTTTGAATTTCAAATACTGAGATCTCACAAACTTCAAGCTATCTATGGAAATTATATATGAAGTAACTGTGTATCATGAATAAATCTGAGAAAAACAATCATCTTGGAAAATTTGCTAACAGAAAAAGGAGAGACGTTTCTCTGATATGAATTGTGTACTGAGATTCTCCCACTTCTGGCTAATAAACTCAGCCAAAGAAACTGGGTCTTGAGAGAGGAGATTGTTGATGTTATCAGACACTGGTGGAGAAAGTCCCACTTATTCAGTTATATTGGAGATTAAGTTTAGTTTGAGTTTTTCTGAGAAGTTGCTGGTTTTGTTTCTGTTGTGTTATTTCAAACAACGTCAAAGGTGCGAAGAATAGCAGATGGATGCCTTTTTATATGTGGTTATAAATAATAAGAAATGAATATGAGGCATGACATAAGTGTTATTATTTAGGCTTATATTCCATTATAGTTATGTAGGTATTTTACTATAACTATAGTGGTTCTGTGGTATAGTAGTTCTGCTGTTTGGTGCGATAACAGAAGATAAACATCAGCAATAAACAGGTTAACAGAAACACACTTTTACAATTCAATACAAATATTAATTTTGTTAACCAAAATTAACAAATTTTAAATGAAAATCTCACTAAAATAATGCACTAAAACGTAAAACTCATCCATCTTAAAACTGGAGCCACTTTGTAGCGATCTGCTACAAGGAAACATGTCTTTTTTCCAGACCCTCAGGTTGACTGGAGAAGGACAGCAGAAATTGGTTGGTTCAAGCACCCAGCAAGCCCACCCATGGTTGGCCAGAAGGGCGCAGCTTGTGTCCTGTAAATGTAGCTACTGAACCTGTTCCAGCCTTGGCTGTGCAGCTGCAAGAAGTTCATGTACAGGTCTTCACCTGTCTCTTCAGCCAGAGTCATAAAGGTTCTGTCTGGTTAATACTTCTAGCACAGATAGCAGGCATCGAATCAGTAGAACCGGTAAAAAAATGGCAACAATTTTCGCTCACATTTTTCAAAAAAATATCTGTGAATAAAGCCATTAATATTTCAAAAGTTCTGGACCAGCTTTACAAATAACTTCCTTCTGTACTTGCCTACTGAAATTAGAGCTCTGGGCCTTATATTTCCCCTGTTACAGCTGACAGGTGCTGCTGAGTCTCAACAGTGTACACACTGCAACTCCTCTTTCCGTATTAGCGGTTGATGATGTCATCAACTTGTATAGGAGAAACAGATCCCTACGTTAAACTATGATAACTAAATTAACCTTAAAATATATATATTTGTAACTGTCCAAGCGACACATTTTCTTTTAATGACTTGGAACCACATGACATTTAGTTCTTATTTAAAGAAAGGATATTAGATTTCACCCCGAAGAGCCCAGTGTATGATCTGCATAGCCACTGTCATCTAGCTATATAACCCCTTTCTTCGAAAATACCAATAGCCTCTATACCGCTTGTCATTGAAAAGTCTCAGGACATTCATTTCAAATATAAATGTGGTGTTTTCCTCGTTTGACATTTTCCGCCCTCTTTTCACTCTCTGGTATGGCATGAAATCAAAGTGCTGGTGTTTTTGAAGATAATGCAGCTCTAAGGTCACAAAAAAAGACATGCCCAGGCTAATTCTGAAGGATTTATGAATGACTGAAATAATTCCTTATCCTAACAATTCCAAAAGCAACTCGCTAAACTTTCAAACATCACTGGGTGTATGCTGAGGGATTGTGGTTATTAAAGAGATATGCTGATCTGGACACTTAATAGCAGCAGGATAGGATACTAGCTGTGCTGACTATCACTGGAGGAAAATGGAAGGAAAGGAAAGAAAAGAAATATTAGTCTACTGTTTAACTGTAACTAGATAGCTTGAGGGCTCTAGCTACATTCAGTTAAATTTGACAAACCCTCTATGCTAAAATAGATTTGAATGCCTTCTGCAACTGAAGAAAACCAGGATACCTTGCTATCCTTGGAGAGAGAGAAGTTATTTAACAAAGCAGATAAGGTGTAGGAGGTCGCAGACTTTCAAATAACTGAAAATAAGGTACTATTTGCCAGTGGACATTATGCCAAAGAGAATCAGTCTACTGAATGTATACTCCAAATTTTTACAGACAGGAGAGGTGAGTCACTGCTCTTCTAAATCCATAAAGCATTATAGTCTCAAATCAGCAAAACCAAAACACAGTTTTGAATTAAGAAGGCACAGTGAATTTAAAGGGTGTGACATTCTTAAGACATTGAAGGTGGGGTTTATAATTTAAGGGGCTATTTTGCCTCATTCCAGTAATTTCTGTTCCAATCTGTGGTTAGGCAATTTATTTTATAAACACACACCCTACATTAAACCGATGACAAGATTCAGAAATTAAACACACAAAAGTCAGGAAATGCAAAAGTTAGGTTCCCCACAATGAATGCTAACTCAGCAATACAGTATGTTGCATTTTACCTGCCTGTGTTGTATTTATGCTTAATATATGTCTTTAGTGTGGCAGAGTTTACTATTGTTGTGGGAATCTTAACTTCTGAATTTCATGACTTCTGAATGGCAAAAAAAAAAAAAAAAAAAAAAAAAAAAAATCACCCTTTCGATAAAGACCAGGAATGATAACTTTTAGCCCAAAATAAGTGTTTGAGAAAATTATGAGCAGTGAAATGAGGGGTTTACTACAATATTATAATTCACCATATAAAGTGAAGTCTGATGAAAACAGATATACTGGTGACTATCCTGAATGGATAGGTATTGCAACAGGAAAAATAGAGTGAAACTGCTACTCAGGGCATTAGTGTGGTAACAATCCGTTCTAAATTCTAACAACAATTTATTATCACTACTACTATTATATGTCTTACTTGTCATGCTTATTGTAAAAATGTGTCGTCCCCCCCAATTAGGCATGGCCCTATTAAGTAAAGTTTGAATCTGAAATTAAAATTTGGGGAAATTAAGGGGATTATGAAACTTTAATAGCATTCCACTTTCTCTTCAATTATATGTGTACATATATATACACACATACACACACACTCATGATGAAAGTGCCATAAACAGAACTAATTAATTTTGTTTTCCTTCATTTCTTTACTAAGGAAATATAGCTTACCTTAGTAAATAACTCAGAAGTTAAAAGATCAAGTATTCTGACTGAAATCTGCAGCTATGCCTGAACTTAGTCTATAGGGGTTGTTTGTTTTAAACTTCCTATAGAAGGACTGACTTTCCTATGGAAAAACTTCATGCCAGACTCTAGGTTCAGGGCTGTTATTGCTTATAAGGTCCCCACCCACATTTTCAGTACTCTCTCTCTTTTGGTCTCCCCAAACTGTGTTTTACTTATAAAGAATTTAGCTCTGCATTTGTATCCATTACAGATTAACCAATCAGTGTATTTAGGAAGTATATATTTTGTAGTCTGGGTGTCACTGTATGATCAACATGCACTGCTGTGCTGTGTGTCAAAAAAACAGTACTTACAGTTTTCAGAGTAGCAGCCGTGTTAGTCTGTATCCGCAAAAAGAACAGGAGTACTTGTGGCACCTTAGAGACTAACAGATTTATTAGAGCATAAGCTTTTGAAGTGATAATCAAGATAATCAAGATAATCAAAAGGTTTTTTTCTCTTACTTAATTGGCCTCTCAGAGTTGGTAAGACTACTCCCACCTGTTTATGCTCTCTGTATGTGTGTATATATATCTCCTCAATATATGTTCCATTCTATATGCATCCGAAGAAGTGGGCTGTAGTCCACGAAAGCTTATGCTCTAATAAATCTGTTAGTCTCTAAGGTGCCACAAGTACTCCAGTACTTACAGTGATCATACAATTATTTACAAAAGCACATTGGGCAAAATATTGTACTCAAGCAGAAATGCACAGTGGACCCATTGTAAGGTTACATTTTAACAAAAAAAAGTGCAGAATATTTTTCTTTTAATACACTTCCACTGCAAAACTAACTGCTGCTGGCATGAATCTAGTTTTTCAGTAGCAATCATTTTCTACATATCCAACTACATATAGATGTGAACTGTATCATAGAATATCAGGGTTGGAAGGGACGTCAGGAGATCATCTAGTCCAACCCCCTACTCAAAGCAGGACCAATCCCCAACTAAATCATCCCAGCCATGGCTTTGTCAAGCCTGACCTTAAAAACCTCTAAGGAAGGAGATTCCACCACCTCCCTAGGTAACCCATTCCAGTGCTTCACCACCCTCCTAGTGAAAAAGTTTTTCCTAATATCCAACCTAAACCTCCCCCACTGCAACTTGAGACCATTACTCCTTGTTCTGTATCTATTTCTATGTATGTGTATATGTACATCTTAGAAAGGCAGGTGACTGTTTACTTACAAAGAACTTCTTAGATGAAAGAAAATGAAGAAAACAATGTGCAGAAGGGAAAAGAGTTGCTTCACTTGCTGTACTATGCTATATGTTACCAACAATTGGTTTTTGCTTTTTGATTTTTTTAATTCCACTGAATTTACACATTGCTACAGGAGGGGCCTGGCATCCGGCTGAATTTGTTTGTATCAGCTTCTGTGATAGCTCTATCAAACAATAAAACCAATGGGCCAGCAGGAACTCAGTGTTGTGTGATGAAGGAAAGCAGTCTGAATTATTGCTGGCAAGACTAATTTCACAGATTATCTAGTCAGACATCTGCATCACACAGGACACTCCAATCCATTATCATTTATCTCTGTCTTATTTAACTTCTACTTAACCATTACCACTTTGGTAATTTGATAATCTGTTGCAATGCCTAATAGCTCTGCTTATATTGTATGTAAAACAATCATATTTAACATATAACCATTTATGTAGTAAAGGAGGAGATCTAGAAGCCATTCACAAACTACACAGGAACACACACTAAACATTTTATTTACCAAGGAAAAAGAAACAGTAGACGGAAGATATCCAAATATAATGTAAAAGTTTTATTATCCTTGCCTATGGGCATGTAAGGGAGAAAACAATTAGTAAAATACCGAGTGTTTGAACATATACTATCATTTTCTTACTTTGATAAACATAATTCAATTTAAAAGATTTCTGGGGACAGCAGTGTTAGCTATAGTGAATATAGTCCTCCATCTCAAACATAGTATTGTAATATTGATTCTACAATTAAAAGTTCAGATGATATTCAAAATGCTTATTTTTCCATTTACTGTGACAAAAAGTATACTTTTTCGAAGGGAGTTTCTTACATTTGATCTCAAGCTTTAAGTGATGAAGAATTTATGGGAGATACAGAAAGTTGCAACTGCAAGGACAGAGACTGGAAGTCAGAAAGAGAAGGTCAAGTTTATTACCAGTGTCTGAAAAGGCAGGTTCTCCTCCAGTTTGAGAGACAGAGTAGTCCAACTACTTTCCAATGTACAGGTTTGCAGTTTATTTACTTGCTGGGGCAGATGCTTCACACATACAAAATCCTTCAGTTTGACGCATGTTCACTTGGGTCCAGATTCTAATACCTTCGTTCACAATGAATAACAGTATTTCAGAAGGATTGCTCATGCAGTATGGTGCTATGTTACATGAGCACCAGTACCAAAATCTGGCACTTGAGTCTACATTAGATTTCGTAGTTTGTGTGTGTTCTTGCCAGACTGTGTTTATGCATTAGCAGTTTTTATTTATTTTAACTTTAAACTTTACACTAACAAGCTGACACTGGGTATGTATGATAAAAATGTCAAATGCTAAAGAGGACAGAGTTGTCCGCTACATTAAATAATAAGGATATCCACATCTCAGAGCAAAGTGGCCAGGATTGTGCACAAGTCAAGAACCTTTACTTTGATGCGGAGGGATAAGAATTACAAAGAGCAAATAAAAAGTAAGATTATATACTGGAAAATATGTCTTTTTAAATGTAAATGATCATGAGATTGAATATCAAGGAGTTAAATGTGCTGTATAAAGTATCCCCTCTGTAAAAGTTATAACAACAATCTAGTAATGTACCAATATTGTCAGTAGAGCTGGGCATAATTTTTCAAAGAAATTTATTTGGCAAAAAAAATGCATTTCAGGTCAACAGAAGTTATTCATAAATTCATGTCAAGTTCACCTAACAGTTTTGACTGAACCAAGAAAGTCAAACTGTTTTGGTAATGCTGAAGCAAACCATTTCAACCTGAAAATGATCATTTTGATTTTCAGGCACTTTGACAAAAGTAACTGAAAGGAAGGCTATACCACAAAACGGCCAAAGACGCCGCAGCTCCTTTAGCTGTAGCCTAGTGATCAGGGCCCTCACCTAGGATGTAAAAGAGACCTGGGTGCAATTCCTTCTTCTGCCTGATGTGGGGGAGAGATTTGAACACAGGTATTGCACACCACAGGGAAGTACCCTAGCTACTGGGCTAAGGGTCATTCTCTTTCTCTCTCTGGCACAGTGGCTATTATATTCATGAATTACTATGAATTGTCACTATAAGTGACAAAGAGGTTTTGTTTCAATTCAAGGTTTTTTTCATTTTCCACTCTCATAAAATTTTTGAAAAATGTTTTTGGTTCGATTCAAAGTTTATTTTTGTTTGTTTTGTTTTTGGAATTGTCAGTAAATTAAAAAAAAAATCCATTGTTTTCCCAGCTCTAACTGATAGTGCCCTGTGGCATGTCACATCTTCCTTTCCACCTTCAGTAAGATGGTGATAGGGGCGGGGTAGAGAAAGAAGGCTACCAGCAACACAGAGGAGAGGCTTCGTGTTGATCAGCCATCTAGGTGAAGTCATAGGTGAATATGAAGAAATTTACTCCTGAACAGGGTTCTTGAATGAGCCTTTAGTGAGATTTTCAGTTCCTGCAACTCTTAGCTTCTGAGAAAGGGCAGGTGCTGGGATTCCTCCCAGGTCTTTGTCTCTAGACTTCACTGGAGGCCCCACCTCTAGCTTGTAAGTGTAGTCCTCTAGTGACGTCAGCAGGTAACTGGTAATTTCCACCTCCAACCCCAATACAGTGATTAGATGTAAAAAACAAATCAATTCATACCTGGGAGATCTACTTTATCAGAGGTATTCAATAATAATTCACTTATTCCATACTCAGTTATTCTAAGAAGAAGAGAACCAACTCCATACGGAGAACGTTCATCTATATATGCTAAAATAAACCCTGGTTTAAAAAATGGTTAGTTGAAGCACCTTAGTTCAGAGAAGACACAAATGCATATAAGAAACCAAGACTAGCTGTTTTCCCCGGGTTTCAAATCTCAGTTTGGTTGCAATACTAGCTGAACCACCACCAAAAATTCCAGTTTAATACTTGTGAAGTTCAGTGGCCAATAGCAACTAAATCTGAGTAACTGATTGTATTTCTCAAAGAAACTGGAAGCTGGCAAACATGTGAGGGGCAAGCAGCCAAACCAACCATTAATGCTGAGAACAGTATAAATCATCAAATGGAATCTGAATATTTCACACTTCACTTTGGAGGACATAAGCCACTTACAGCTTCTATTATAAACATTTAATATTAGTGATCTGTCAAGTTATAAAAGGCATGATGGCGCCAATGGACGCAGAATCCCTCTCGCTGACCTTGAACTTTTGTTCTCAAAGTATCAGATCAGTACTGAAATTGAAGAGTTCCTGTATTAATGTACACATTAATTCACAACTCTTAAATTTATACTTTTTAAACATAAGTTTAATAATGTATAAATTAAAATACCACCTGTGATTTTTCTCCATTTATACTGTTCACCACTATATAGAGCTCAGAACAGTAGTAATTAGCTGACATTGCTTTTCTATGACATGACATGTGTCTGGTTTTCGTTTGATAAATCTTATCCACATTTTACAACACTGCAGTCCAAAGCAACAATCATACAACTTTAATGAAAAGCTTGTAAAAACAGCAATGAGATTCATGCCAGGGACAGATTTAATTACTATTAGGCATATTATATAAATAGTATTATAAAAGCCTTTAACACATCTGTGTCTCAGCAGCAGGGAAGCAGAAAAGGTGGTAAGACAGAGTCTGGTGTTGGAACAGGGCAGACTGTTGACAAGCCCAAGGCCACTGGCATTTGACATTCACACTTGATTGCTCCATCAAGCATGCATTCTCCTCTACACTGAAACTTTAGACTCAATGGGTTAACTTTGCATTTGTATTTGAGAGGCAATTAACTAGCCAACATCTGTTTTACAAATGGGATAGACCACCACAGTTTTAAGAAACGGTTTCAATTGCCACTTTAAATTCAGGATTCCACAGTTAAGTATGTTTTGTCAACCTGTTTAGTCTATAAAATATATTTTCATAAAGAAAGATACATTGTTTTGGAGATAGCTATATCATAAGTGAAGATGCTCAGATACCACAACTTGTGCGTTTTACCCAAATAAAGAGCCAACATTTGGGGTTCTCAGTGATTTTTTAGTTCAGATTGCTGATGAAACATATATATTAAATATTTTGTATAATCAATAGCACTACAAAATAAAATATGAAATATAGCAACTTCCTGGACACCATCGGAGACTTACATCTTCCTTGAAAGATGGTGTCACACTTTTCTGCTTCTGTATAAACTTAAAAGGTTGGCATGGCCACCACATAGGTATGTAGTAATAAATACCTGTACCTAAAAGTTACCTAAAACCTAACTCTTAAGACTTGGGTTTAAAAGTTCTTCAAAATTTGTTTTAGGGTTAAATGGTGACCTCTTCCAATACAGAAATGCACAAAATGCTTAATTATAAATAATATTCTAAGAAAGTGTCTCTGCACATACGTATGTAAGGAACATAAAAGCAAGTGTATTTAAATGTGAAGAAATACATATAAAAAAGTTTCATAAAAGCAGCAGCAAGTGAAGAAATTTCTGCCTTCATCTGTCCTGCAGCGTTATCTTTTCCTCTTCCACATTTTTCAATCTGTTCAAATAGTAAATTTTGCGTTATATGGGTGTGTGAAGATGCAATGAGATAAATTTCACTATTTACATCTCACAACCCTACTGAAGTCATCAGGGCTGCATGGGATGTAACTCAATGCAGTATAGACTAGCCACCCAGAATCAGACAAAACAGACCACATTTAAAGAAAGAAGTAGCATCGCTTGATTGTTCCTCTATGTTAACAGAAAAAGCCAATAAGTGTAGAAAAGAATTACCCATATAGATACAAATATATATTTTTGTGAGGTAAGAATGGAATGCAATAGGAAAGAGAAATTTCAATTATTAGTATAATTAGAAAACTCCAGAGTTCCCCATGGTTTTAAATCTGTCTACAGTTGAAAGTGTGGGGAAACTATTTCAAACTGTCACAGCATGACAGATTATTGCAATATTATTATTTATTCAAGTGTGGTCTTCATTTTTAGTTGTATAACTTCTGGGCAAGAGAAAAAGTTTGTTCATTTTATATATGAACGCAGATTATTTGAAGATTACTTTTTCATTTAGGAGACTAATGATTTTAAAAGTGTGTGTGTGTTCGCATGTGTGCACACACGCATAATTGTTTGGCCTAAGCTTTCTTTGTGTTGACAGTACTTTAGCGCTTACATTGCATAGTGATTTCCTCACAATGTTATAAATTCAGTCTTATTTGGGTGTCAGCTGGTCTACTTAGAAATTTTGCTTCATATCTACAAAATTTATGCTAGTAAAAAAGATCCAATTACATTAGTCATATGGACTATTACATTCTGTTTAGGGCTTTTTGTACATCTTACTTATGAAAGTATTTGACCTGCAATCCCACACCTTACAAAAACAAATCTGAAAGTGACAAATTTGATTAATCACATATTTTAAAATGTGACCTAAAACCAACATTTTACAAATCAGATTTGTATCATAGGCAACTTTTTTCACAGCAGAAGGGAAGGATCCTCCATCCACCTCCCACACAGCAGCGGAAGATCCATATGAAAGTAAATTGAGGGTGTTACCATGCATAACTGGGCAAGTACAATTAGAAAAGCCAGTAGTCAAGGAAAGAAAAAATTAAAAACAGGAAGCCTGAAAATTCAAATGTGAACTTCCATTTGAAAAACCTCAAACAGTGTTATCTACAAAAATATAGATTAATTCATAGATTTTAAGACCAGAAGGGGCAATTTTGATCATCTAGTCTGATCTCCTGGAGCCTAACACAGACCACAGGACTTCCTTTAGTTAATTCCTGTTTCAAGTCCAACAGCTGTTGAACTAGAGTACTTTTAGAAAAACCTCAAGTCTTGATTTACAAATTTCCAGTGATTCAGAATCCAAAACAGTCCGTGGTAAATTGTTCCTTATCCTTACTGCTAAAAATTTGCACCTTATTTCTAATATACAACCTTAAAGGGACACTATCAATTTAATAATGATCAGAGCTTTGAAATTTTTAATCTATTGTTCTTACAGTAACAAAGTTTACCATAATTGAAACATCCAAGAAAAATATTTCTCTGTTCTTTCAGTTTACTTTGTGTATTTGACAGCATTTCGTTTATAGTCAGTACAAATATTGGCAGAGGAACTCAGAGCAAATGTAGCAAACTACTTCTAGGTCTTTCTGTAAGTGACAGATATCACTATTTTAATTTGAACCACTGCCCCTTTAATTTTGCCCTGATCCCTACGTACCTTCCACCCCCAAATCAGGAGACACCAGTATACCAGAAAAATTCAACATACCTGGTTTTGTAATTCTTAAGTGGCAAATGTCACTGGTGCCATCAGGAAAATGGCTTTGTGCATTTAGGAACCAGGGGTGAGAGCTCAATGGAAAAATTATTTGTTTACAGTAATGCCTTTTATATGCTGGAAACTTTCCAGACAGTCAAGAAGTCAGAAAATTACAGTCCTAAGGATCTGCTTATCTGTTTTTCCAACAAAAAATAATTTTAAATCTTACCCCACCACACAGTACTGTAATAGCTAACTTTTCTAGCAGAGATCTACTTCCGAGGCCTGATTTGCACTGCCTGGAAAGGAAAAATAACTTAATCCTGATAGCCTAGCTCTTTCTAACTTCATCAATTGCTCCTGTCACTCTATCTGAGAGAATCACATATCAAGCTCTCTCTGTCTCTCTCTTTATTAGAATTACATTCAGGTGGCCATGAAACAGATTAATACATATGACTATGGTAACTGCTCACACAGCAGTAAAACCATCAAGTTTCAAGGAATCCAAAAACTGAAGTCTGTTTGCCTAGAACACTTGCTACTAATTATTATGGAACAAATTCATTAAAAAAAACAACAACTAGTCTCCTTACAAACAATTTGCAAATGAAAAGGGAACAAAATGCATAAAATTGTTATGAATAGCTCACCCAATGCTACTGTAACAGATGGAATTCACATATAACCCAACCCATGGGCAGGTCATCAGGGGTATAATGCAGCCTCTCTACTGATGCTCTGAGTTGGAATAGGAAAACATACACATAAACCAAAGTGTTTTAATTCTGAAATGCTGCTGCAGTCGCTCTTGGGAGTTGTAGTTCACGTATATCGTGGTCCCATTCTCCTCTATGGGCTAGGTTCCTATCACTAAGGATATGTATACACAGCAAAGAAAAGGGTTTTTGCTGTGTATATATATACTCCACAAGGACAGTCTACGAGGCATCCTGGAAGATGTAGTGGGATGAATGAGCCGGGACCAGAGAGGTACAGAAATATTGCCTTGCCAACCCAGAGTATCCAAAAATCATAAGTATCAGAGGGGTAGCCGTGTTAGTCTGAATCTGGTATCAAGTCAGATATCAGGAATGGCAATATACAAAAACCTGTAGGAGAACACTTCAACCTCCCTGGCCACACAATAGCAGATGTTAAGGTAGCCATCTTACAGCAAAAAAACTTCAGGACCAGACTCCAAAGAGAAACTGCTGAGCTTCAGTTCATCTGCAAATTTGACACCATCAGATCAGGATTAAACAAAGACTGTGAATGGCTATCCAACTACAGAAACAGTTTCTCCTCCCTTGGTGTTCACACCTCAACTGCTAGCAGAGCACCTCACCCTCCCTGATTGAACTAACCTCGTTATCTCCACACTGATATATACCTGCCTCTGGAGATTTCCATTACTTGCATCTGAAGAAGTGAGGTTCTGACCCACGAAAGCTTATGCTCCCAGTACTTCTGTTAGTCTCAAAGGTGCCACAGGACCCTCTGTTGCTTTTTACAAAAATCATAAGATTGACTTAAAAAACATACTGAGGCTCAAAAAGCCTTTCCAATTAAAATGGATTCCACTGTGCATAATACCACCACTTCGTTCTTATATAGCACTTTTCGATCAGTAGATCTCAAAGTGCTTTATAAAAGAAATCAGAATCATTATCCCCATTTCAGATGGGGAAAACAGAGAAAAAGCAGGGAAATGATTTGCCCAAAGTCACCAGGAATAGAACACAGGTCTCTTTTGCCCCAGTCCAGTGTTCTGTCAGCTATGCCGTGCTGCCTCCAAAATTATAGATTCATAGATTATAAAGCCAGAAAAGACCACTGTAATCATCTAATCTGACCAGTCATAACGCAGGCCATAGAACTTCCCTGAATTGATTGCTGTTGCAGTATGTCTTTTAGAAAAACATCCAATCTTGATTTAATAATTATAGATTCATAGATTATAAAGCCAGAAAAGACCACTGTAATCATCTAATCTGACCAGTCATAACGCAGGCCATAGAACTTCCCTGAATTGATTGCTGTTGCAGTATGTCTTTTAGAAAAACATCCAATCTTGATTTAATAATTACCAGTGATGGAGAATCCACCACAACCCTTGGTAAATTGTTCCAGTGGTTAATTACCCTCACTGTTCCTATCACAACTTCAAGCATAGTGGGAAAGCGTACATACGTGAGTTTTTACGGAGGTTATCAAGATTACATCAGAGGAAGGTGACATTTCAGAATGTTACAGAAATAGAAAAGCCATTGCCAGTGTTTCAGAGCAGTGATTCCCCCTCACCCTCCAAACTATGGTTGAAAACTATATTTCTTGAGTCAGAAGGCTTTGCAATCACAGAGAATAATTTCTGTTGAATACAGTTATTAGTAAGTTATTAATAAGACTGACAATCTCTTGACCTAGTTTTTTTCATAGCTAAAAAACCCCCACCAGCCACACACACACACACACACACACCCCCGTAACAGTCTTGCCTTTTGAATACCAACATATGATACTTACCACACACAAACAGATACTCACAAATAATAACAAAACTGCTTTTACCTTGTTCTCCAATACCTAATTTTGTTTCATGAGAACACGAGTACAAATAATGTTTTATTAAAATAGAAACTTGAACTCCAGGTAGAATGTATTTATTTTTCAAAAGCACTTCTCATTTTGATTCACTTTCTTTTAGCTGCTGAGATAATTGATCAAAACTACACAGGAATTAAAACTAGCACAGGTGGTGTTTATATGGTTCAAAGAGAATTAATCCCCAAATGGAAAATATATTACATTAGTGAGCATATACAATATAAGTATAATATAATATATATACTAGTTCTGACTTTAAAATATTAACCACAAAAGATTAAACTAAACGTGATGTTGAAAGGTGAAGTCTTTGTTTTCTCTATATTTTAAACTTATTTCATATCCTAACAGAAATTTTAAAAATAGGGGACTGACATTCCCCTGGTGTTATCTGGACCGGGGATCTGCTAGGTCACTCCAATCCTCGACTCTGGGAGTCAGCCTTACCCTGCTCTGCTGTGAGAACCCCCACTCCTGGTCTGTTTCACACACAGCCTCTAGCATGTAAGCAGCTTAGATTGTGCAACCGAATGACACTAGTCAATATCTTTGGTCCCAGACACAACCCTAGGAACCTCCGTCCTGCAGTGTCGTTATGCCCGCTGGATGCTGCAAGCTTATATAAGTTCGTCAATTTAACAAAGAAATTGTATGTACCAGGCTTGTCATCCCAAGGGGAGTCTCTGACAACCAAATACACTGCTTCAGATAGAATAAACAAATTTATTAGCTACAAAAGATACATTTTAAGTGATTATAAGTCAGAGCACAACAAGTCAGATTTGGTCAAATGAAATAAAAGCAACATGCATTCTAAACTGATCTTAACATTTTCAGTGCCATTACAAACTTAGATGCTTCTCACCACAGGCTGGCTGGTTGCCCTTCAGCCAGGTTCTCCACTTTGATCAGCGCTTCAGTCGCTTGGTGGTGGTGTCTGTACATCAGAGTTCAGCCCGTGGAACCACCCTGACCGGTCCTTGAGCTCCCGACCAGGAGGCTAGCCCCCAGCCCCTCCCCTGCTGTCCCTCCTCCCCTGCAGCCCCGCGGGCAGCGCTCTGGGCGGCGAAGCTGTGCGTTCCTGCCGAGCAGAGCTGTGCACTCCTGCCGAGTAGAGCGGCAGCATGTCTAGCTCCAGCCGGGCAGCGCAGCTGCCAGACATGCTGCTCTGAGAGGCATGGTAAGGCGGCTAGGGGGCTGGATAAGGGGCGGGGGGGTCCCGGGGACAGTCAGGGAGCAGGGGATGGTTGGATGGGGCAGAGGTTCTGGGGTGGGGGCAGTCAGGGGATGGAGAACAGGAGGGTTGGATAAGCATGGGAGTCCCAGAGGGCCTGTCAGGGGGTAGGGGTGTGGATAGGGGTCAGGGGCAGTCAGGGGACTGCGAGCAGGGGGGTTGGATAGGGGGGTGAGGTCCCAGTGGGCAGTTAGGGGTGGGGGTCCCGGGAGGGGGCGGTTAGGGGACAAGGAGAAGGGGGGGTTGGATAAGTCAGGGATTCTGAGGGGGGCAGTCAGGGGGCAGGAAGTGGGAGGGGACAGATAGGGGTGGGAGCCAGGCTGTTTGGGGAGGCACAGCCTTCCCTACCCAGCCCTCCATACAGTTTTGCAATCCCAATGTGGCCCTTGGGCCAAAAAGTTTGCCCAGCCCTGCTGTAGATGGAGGTGGAAGAGAGAGGAAGAGCATGGCAAACGTCTCTCCCTTTTATCATGTTCTTTCTTCCCTCTTGGCTTTGCCCGCACCCCTCTTCAGAGTCAGGTGAGCATTACCTCACTGTAGTCCCAACCTGACCAAGGGAAGGGGGTGACTCACTCGAGAGTCCAACAGATCCTTTGTTGCTGCCTAGGCCAGTGTCATTTGTTCCCGTGAGGCTGGGCTGAGTTAGTTCCATACATGCCCTAATGACGTATGAACTGCCCCTCTGTTCCTTGAGAGTTTTGCCTGGGCTTGTTTTGAGCCATGAGGATACATTTTCAGTCTCATAACTATATACATGAAATTACAACCTATAACATTATTATAACAACAATGTTCAGTGCATCATGAGCCTTCCGAAGACACCCGACATGACAAACCTTGCATTGGATACCACACAATCATATTATAAGGATGAACATGGGGGTGCAGAGTGTTCCCCTAAAATACAGTGTCTCACAGGGATATTTTTTAAAAAATTCATACCATAAGAATATATCACCTCTGACATAAATATACTACCTCAGACATGTATATATATGTAATTATCCATATGTGCAAACAAACCAAAAATAATTACAAACACATATTCCAACTGCACTCTAGCCCCAATTAGTCAACTTTGTTTTTCTTTTTTAAGAAGCAGCAAGGCTATGGAAGATCAGGATTGAGGTGCCCTGATACTGCTGGAGAAGGAAACAAACAAGGCCTGTGTGAACAATGTCTGATTCCAGCTAATATTAAAGGTTCTCAATATCAAATAATATTATACTCAGTCCAAGATTTTTAACAAGTTTTTAAAAAGATAAACACTTTTGTATTTCAGTATAACATATAACAACAACACACTTTTCAGCACTGGATGGTTTTAAAGCTTTCTGAACGGTATAAGGAAACCAGATGAGCTAAGACTATTTTATTGCCAGTACACAAATCTGTTCAAAATCCTTGCTTATTTCCTTTGCCAGTTTTATACTGCTACAGCTGGATCACAACTTCCTTACACCCATGAGGTCAGGAACTGTTTGAAAAGAAATGTATGATACAACTAAGCTTTGTGTCAGCGGGCCGTGCCTAATATAAAAAATGTGTATTTTCCCATTTCCCAACCCCTCCTAACAAAACTAACTAGCATGTCGTTAATCCCTAATTGGTTGCAGTACTTTGTTAACAGATTTTAAAGATATATATACCTAAGTCACCCAGGATATAAAGAATTTGTTCTGTGCTCAGGGTTCATGGCCAGGCTTCTTTTCAAAGGCAAAAGAAAAAGCTATCTACTTTCCACCTAGAATTGCATTCACTATCATAGAAATGGAGTTATCCTGCCTTTGAGGGGGTTTACAGACCCTACGCTAAGGTAAAAGGTGTGGTGGAACAATGTTGGACCAAGTATTGGGAGCTGGGCATACTCCTTAAGAAGGGACTAGTTAAAAGGAAGATCTGGCAGACTAGCAGTGAGAGCAAGGGGCATGCAACAAGGCAGACAGGTTGTAGCCGCAGAGGTGGAACAATCTACAAAGGAAATACCAAGCTTGTGAGTACAATTCGGTCAGGATCCACCGTCCCCCTGACTAAGCAGGTGGGATGGTGGGGAACAACTGAACTCTGAATGTGAGCTCTGAAGTGTTGTGTCTGGATCTTCTGTCATGTAAGAGCTCGCTCTGACACAGGGTTAATGAACAAACTCCAGCTTTATTGTGGTTGCCTACAGCCTCAGGGCTTGACAGTTACCCTGGAGGTGTCCCTTCCAAACAGTTCTCTCCAGGAAACAGTATGTGGCCTGAAAAGCGTTGCTAGCACTTTCATATTGTTAGAGGAAGCATCCCTCCCACTCCCACCTCCCCAGCTGAAACCCTGAACTACTGGGACTGAATAAGCAAAAGTCTAGTGCCAAAAGTCTAGTGCCAAACAGAAGGGAAAAAGAGGGAAAGCAGGGAGCGGCCTAGGGGAGCCTAATCTGGAATAGCAGCCAGAAGGGACTGAGAACCTGGCTGGGACCTGGTGGAGAGGGAGGGCCTGTGTCCCCCCTATCCTCCCTTGCCCTCCTATGAGATCCTGAAGGACCCCAAGGGGGTGACAAACTGTGGCTTGGCTGTCAAGTCCCCAGAGGGCCCAGAAGAGCTGTCGCCAGGCTTGGAGAGACTGTTTGGGTGTGGCCTGAGTGGCCCCCAAGGTCGCTACAAAGTGGTAGAGAATGTGGGCAACATAAAAAAGAAGAGCGGTGAGCAAAAGATGGATTTGGGCAAGATGTTGAAAAAGGAGATGGACCAGCAGGAACAACGGCAGCAGCAGACCCAGTTGCTCCTGGCTGCTCAGCAACAGCAGCAAGCCTTCCAGAAGCAGCAACAACTCATCAGCGAACTAGCAGCTCAGCAAACAGACCAACAGCACCAACCGGTGCAGCAGATGGCCATACTGTTTCACCCCCAGGGTACCCTGGGCAATTTGGCAGCAGGTGGCTCCAAGACCTTCACTGAAGCTAACAAAAATGGGGCTGTGGGATGCCCCAAAGGTGTTCCTAGTAACCTTTGAAAGGGTGGCTAAGGTGGCTCACTGCCCTGCAGAGAGCTGGGCCACTCTGCCAGTGCCCTACTTGACAGGAGCAGCCCAGACCGCGTATCGGGGGTCTCAACATGATGAACAAGACTACCCTTGACGTAAGGCACTCATCCTACATGCCTTTGATACTTCCACAAAGACATACCGCCAGCAATTTCAGGGGGAAAGGCTCACACCTGGAGCACGACAGCAGGCGGCAACCCAGTGCCTAAGAGAACATTGCTGGCAATGGCTCCAGCCCCACAAAAAGTTCAGAGCCTAAGTAGCTGAAATAATTGTCCTAAAACAGTTCACACAGATTCTCCCTTGGGGAGGAGGGAAGTGGATGATGCATCACCATCCTGAAACTGTCTCTGAGGCCATAACCTTGGCAGAGAATTACCAGCCCCCCACAAGGCCCATGGGGAGACCCCTTGGGCCAGTCCAGTGCCACCTCACCAACCCAGACAATGGAAGGAGGGGGGAATGAGAGGGGAGTACAAAAGGACAGGGCTACCTGGGCCCAGCAAAGATAGGATGCAGATCAAGAGTGACAGGTGGGGATGCACCTCTGACAAGACCAGGAATTAAGAAGTGTGGAAGACCAGGGAGCAGCCCCTCCCTAAAGCTGTCAGGAGAGGGAGGACTCAGATGGGGCCCCCTTGGCAAGAGGGGCTTGTTCTGCATGGAGGCAGCCAGGACACTTCCACCATGACTCCCTGTACATTGACTGACTCCACAACCAACTATGGCTGGCCAAATCCAGGGCCCACAAGAGAGTGCCAACAAAAATATTAGTGGCTGTACAGGTCAATGGTATGGCAGCACAAGAACTGATTGACCTGGTGTGCTGCAAGAAGCTGGTGAGAACAAATATGAGGGGACATGAAACAGTTCCCACAGGCACCATCTGTTTGCAATGCATCCATGGGGGATGCATGCCCTTGCCCTGCAAAGAAGATGCAGCGGAGGGTGCAGGAACACAATGATTAAATCTGGTGGGGGGTAGCCCCGAACCTGGCATATCTGGTGATATTCAGGTGAGACTGGAAGTTTTCTAAAGACCTGATGGGATCCAAAGACAGGGAGCCTCCAGAAGGGTCAGACAACGATGCCAGAAACAGAGAGATGGCAGAGCTGCAAGACTTAGTAGGCAAAGATGAGGAGGAAGACCCAAAAGAAGGAACATTGTCCGCCAAGAATGATGCCTCAACTGGGGCAGGATGGCTTTCCCCAAGGGGGCCAAACAACAGGAGAAATTACACGAGCCTGCAGTAACCAACATATTTTCAGACAACATGGATTTTGCTGAAGTACAAAGAAATAACTCAACGTTGTGACGAGCCTCCAAACAGCTCATCTGGGTCAATGTTGAGGTGGTAGAAACTTGATTCCTGAAAATATGGCTCCACTTCAAGCTAGAGGGAGAGACAATATATAGAACAGAGAAGGACCACCAAACAGGAGGACGTTAAAATGCAACTGCTTGTCCCAAAACACCACTGCATGGAAATACTATGCCTTGCACATACCATACCATGTTGAACACCTGGGTCATGAAAAAATTCTCAATCGAGTTTCACTTCATTTCTATTGGCCAGGCATCCACCAGGAGGTACAAGAGTACTGCGTGCTTCCTGCCCAGAATGGCAGTGGGCAAGTCAAGGGAAGGTACCCTAGACCCTGATAACACCCTCTCCATGATAGGGACCCCATTTGAGACAACTGGCATGGACCTGGTGAGGCCCCTTGGACAAGAGTGCAGCTGGATTCCAGTGCATGCTAGTCACCTTAGACTATGCCACACAGTACCGAGGCAATTCCACTCTGCTCCACAAGGGCAACAGCCCTTGCCTCAGAGCTCATGAAAGTGTTGGCCCAGGTGGGGATCCCACAGGAAATAATCACAGATCAGGGCACCAACTTCATGTCCCAACTTATGAGTTAACTGTGTAGCCTGTTGAAGTCCATGTATCACCCACAATCTGACAGGCTGGTAGAGCGATTGAAAAATATCCTCTGGAAGTTCATAGCCTTGGAATCTCGCCACTGGGACCAATTACTCCCACCACTCCTGTTCACCATCCTCAAAGTCTCTCAGGCATCAACAGAATTCTCCCCATTCAAATTACTATGCTGGAGACAGCCAAGGGGAATACTAGACCTCCTTTGGGAGACGTGGGAAGAACAAAGTTTCAAGCCCACAAACTTGGTATAGTATGTGATACGGCTGAGAGAGAAATTAAAGATCTTTGGACAAGCTTTTGAGAGAAAAATCTAACCTAGGCACAACAGGGGCAAGCACAAAACAAGGGAACCGATGTCTAGGGGTTCCAATAGGGCACTGGGTGTTACTCCTGCTTCCTACCCTGGAATCCAAAGTATTTGCTAGATGGCAAAGTCCCTCTGAAGTAATCAGATGAATTGGGGCAATAAATTATGCACCATGTCAACCTGCTAAAGTCCTGAATATATCAAGAAGGGCTCCTGGTATCGTCATTTCCTCCAGAACTGGAACTAAAGCCCCAGGCTCCTGCAGCTCCCAGCTCCAACAAAGTCCTGCAGATGGAGCAAAAGCAGCAGGTCCAAAAACTGACCCAGTCTTTCTCAGTGGTCTTTTCTACAGTTTCAGGACAGACTCATCTACTGTTCCTTCATATACAGACAGAAACAGGGGGGAAAAGTGAGAGAACTTTTGATCATTGTTGAGGCACAAGTGGGAAACAGTACAAAAGGAACTGCAAGCTGTATTTGACTTTGGGGTGGTTGGAGAGTCACATAAAAATGACAAAACCCTATAGTGTTGGTACCTAAATAGAATAGGTCGACCAGATTCTGCATAGACTTCCAGCAGGTGAGTGTGGTATCCAAATTCAACACCTGATGCCAACGGTTGATGAACTGTTAGAGAAATTAGGAGCTGCCAAGTATATAACCATCCTCGACCTAACCAGGGGTTACTGACAGATCCCTTGGACTGAGATAAGATGACATTCTACATGCCGTTTGGACTGTACCAATTTAAGACGATGCCATTTGGTACACAAGGCGTGGAAGTCACCTTCCAAAGGCTGATGGGCAAGGTTCATTGGTCTCACAATTAGTACATAACTGCATACATCGATGACAGTCATCTATAGCAAGTCCTGGAATGAGCATTGAAAACATGTCACAGTGATCTTGCAGGCCCTCAGAAGAACTAGACTTACAGCTAACCCTGCTAAGTGCCACCGAGCTAATAGAGAAATGATGTACCTAGGGTATACAGTGGAGAGGGGGCATCTTTGCCCCTTAGCAGGAAAGGTCCAAGCTGTAGCAGAATGCCCTGAATCCACCACAAAGACACAAGTATGATGCTTCTTAGGACTGGCACACTATTATAGATAATTTATTCCAGACTTCACCACGATTGCAGCCCTGCTGACAAACCTAGTGAAAGACGCAACCTCCAAGAAGGTCCAGTTGTCTCAGGACTGCGCCACAGACTTCAAGAAATTTAAGTACACCTCTACCCCAATATAACGCAGTCCTTGGGAGACAAAAAATCTCATCCCGTTATAGGTGAGACCACGTTACATCGAACTTGCTTTGCCCCCCCCCCATTCCTTGTTCCCTGACCACTCCCTCCAGTGACCCCTATCCCTATTCACCCCAAGGACCCCAACCCCTACCCAACCCCCCTGTCCCAACTGCTCCAACCCCTATCCACACCCCCAGCCCCCTGACAGGCACTCACCAGCAGCGGTGGGAAGCAGAGGAACGTGGCCCCAGCCGCGGCGCTCTGCTTCCCGCCGCCAGTGAGTGCGGGGAGGTTGGGGAAAGGACGCCCCCCGTACTCACCTGCGGCGGGAAGTGGAGCGATGCGGCCCCAGCCCTCTCCACTTTCCTTGCCCCGGCCCCAGCCGTGTCGCTGGGGGGGGGGAGGGGTGTTGGGGAAAGGTCCCGCACTCACCTGCGGCTGGGAGTTGGCGGAGTGGAGCGGGCTGGGGGCGGGCTGCTCCACTTCCGCTGCTGCCAGTGAGTGCTGGGGATCCCTTCTCCCAAGCCCCTTCCCCCAAGTGACACGGCTGGGGCCGGGGTGAGGGAAGTGGAGCGGGCTGCTCCCAGCCCCCCGCTAATCCCCTGGGCCACTCTGGGACTGCGGGGCCCCCAAAATTGTCCTCCCCCACAGCTCCTGCCTCCTAGACCCTGGGGGGGAAGCCCCTGACTGCCCCCGAGACCCTCTGCCCCTTATCCTCGGCCCCGGCCCAGCTCCCTTAACATGCTGCTCAGAGCAGCGTGTCAGAGCTTCACTGCGTTATATTCAAACCCGTGTTACATCGGGTCGCGTTATATCGAAGTAGAGGTGTATTAGCTGACTCAGGAACCAGTCCTGTTCTACCCAATTTTTCGAACCCTTTGTCCTGCAGACAGATGCCTCAGATGTTGATCTGGGGGCTGTGTTCCCCCAAGAGGTGGAGGGAGAAGAACACCCAATCCTTTACCTCAGCCAGAAATTGTTCCCCCCAGAAGTGGCATACTCAGTGATAGAGAAGGAGTCCTTGGCAATAAAATGAGCCATTGCAGCATTCTCCTCTTGCTTATGGGGACAATCATTCCACCCCATGATGAATTGCGCATCCCTCAGGTGCCACAAAAGACCATAACCTGCGGATTATGCACTGGTACCTCTCACTACAGCTATGCAATTTTGCAGTATTGCATCGAGCAGGATGTGACCACATGAACATGGACTTCTTTACATGGGACTTTCATCCACCCTGACCAGCCCCGCAGCACTCAGCCTGACGGGGAAGGTGTGTGATGGGGTTCACAGCACACACTAAGGTAAAAGGTGTGGTGGGGCCAGGCCCCAAACAGATGGGAAAGCAGGAAAGGTAGGGAGCAGCCCAGGGAGCTGATGGAGTGGCAGTCAGAAAGGACTGAGCCCTCCTTGCCTCGCCTTTGGGCTCTGGGCTTGGCTATCCTTCCCTCTTCCCCTGGCCTCCTGAGAGATCCCGGAGGATTTTGAGGCGGCGATGAACTCTGGCTTGGCCATTGGGCCCCCAGACTGCCCGTAAGAACCACCTTAAGGCTCAGAGAGACTGTTTGGCCACAGCCTGACCACTAGATTGCTGGCCCCTAAGTGAAGTCCACTACACTTCCCCAAAATCCATTGGCAGTGAAAGACAATCCAATTAAGTAGGTATTTTTATGCCATGGCTATTTTCCTGGGATCTTGTAACTCTTCAATCTGAGGCTCCAACAATAGCATTCAAATTTCTTTTCTGAAATTGAGGTCGGACCTGTAACAGACTCACCAGTGAGCTGCGCTATCATATATGCACTATTAGATATTTACAATACAATAGTGCCCAAAGGTTCCATTATATGAGATGCTGTACCAACATACATGAATACAATCCCGGTCTCAAAAGATTTTAAAATCCAAGGCCTCAATCCCGTAAACTGTTCTGCAGAAGTGGACTTGTGTATCTTCACAGAACCCCAGTGACTTCAGTCAGTCCCTGCGCAGGCATACGGTAGCACCAATGCGGAGCTCATTGGTGAATCTGGGATTTCATATCACTTTACATTTTAGGCCCCAACAGAAATTAAGACAACATACCACATCCTTTGCTTCTGTTAATCTGTTGTCTGAGAAACATGCTATCATTAACCAGTCCCGTGCATTTTAAGAACTTTTCCTTTAGACTTCTTAATTAGAACAGCACAGAGTTTATGGCTAAACTATCTTGTATGTTACTCATATCTTTATTACATCTCCTTTAAAATGGCTGCGTAGGACAGAGCTTAGTACACAAACGGAAGGAACAGTGTATGAAAGAAACCTTTTCCATACACTAAAACATGTTACAAACAAGTTGTGTTCACCATATCTGTACTGGTCTATGCTGCTGACCACAACCTGGCCATCAATGACTCATCCAACTTGACCTGGTCACAACCATGTTCAAACTTAAATTCTGTACCACAGACAAGTCCAGAGAGAAACTAAAGAACATTAAGTAAACAGGAGGAGATGAAATTGGCTGATTATTCACATATAACATTCTGAAAGGGACTCCAAGCCCCTGCTAAAACTAACATTTTTTTAAAATATAGAATATATTTTTGTGCACAACTGACCATATATATTTAAATCTTTTATCCTACAGAAGTGCCTAAGTTATTGAGGAGTACAAGATTCACTGAAAGTTAACCTGACCTGTGTGCCTAAATCATTTAGATGCTTTTGAAAAATCCCACCCTAAATCAGTCACTAAAGTTAGTTTAAATTACTAACAATATTATATACTGAGTTTGCTGAGGGATCAAGGCATAACTCTTAATACATTTCACCAATACAATATAAAATGATAGTGTCCTCTGCCACAATCCGATTCAAATTTAGTGTACATAATACAAAAATATTTCAGGGATAAACTATACATCAAAAATACAATGTTAAATTACAGATATCTAAACTGGAATAATGTGGATCTGAAATTAATACGCAGCAGGAAATTCAGGATTAGGACTGAAATTCTATTCTGATCCCTTGCGTCCACAAGGATCACCAAATAGCATGTGATTTTCTGCATAGTATATCTGCAATACATAAGAAGGGGTCTAGAGAATACCTGCCCTAAAGTGAAACTTTGTCTGCGTGAGTGTCTGAGAAAAGCCTCTTTAGCTAAAGAAATTGAGGATATGTCTTCACAAAAACAAAAAAGTGCCCCCATCTTGTCAAACAAAAGTGATCCACGCATTATGACATCCAGGCTCAATTACTGCAACTGCCATACCTGAGAACGAACATGACTTTTGAAAAAATTCCAGCTTGTAAAGAATGTGCCTGTTTGCATGCTAACCAATTCAAATTGACACAAGCACGTTACCCCACAGTGCTGCAGACACTGTACTGGATTCCCATAGAACTCTGGATTACATTTAAACTCTGAACTGATCTTCAAAGCACTCACTGAAGATACCTTATGGAACACTTCTTTCTTCACAAACATACCAGGAAAACTGAAATCCTTCACGAACTATGGAATTTCAGTAAATGATGGGAAGATGTGTTAGAGCAGGGACAGAGCACTCTTTGTGACTAACCCTTCGCTATGGAACACTCTGTCGTAGTGTCAGAATGGCAACAAATCTCAACAGCTTCAGGACAAAATGTAAGACCCATCACTAAGCTACGCTCACTTGTTATTTCAATGGACGATGCTAGGAGAAAATGAATCTCTTTACTACATATTTGGGGATAAGAGAGAGATAGTTGCTTTTAGACATTGGTATTTCAGTAGCTTATGAACACTTTAAAAAGTTAGCACAGTAACGAGTGCAGTACAGATGGAGCATGGCATCTGTTCACAGTTGGAAGGTGTTCTTCATAACCAAAAGACTATAATTTTTAAAAGTGAAATTCTAAAAAACTTGATGGGTGAACCACTCCTCCACACACATACCTGGGAAAATTTAGTAAGTAGATTGTTCAAGCTTTGTATGTGGATGCATTGCTCTAAAGCAGGGGTTCTCAAACTGGAGGTCGGGACCCCTTAGGGGGTCGCAAGGTTATTACATGGGGGACCATGAACTGCCAGCCTCCATCCCAAGCCCCACTTCGCCTCCAGCATTTATAATGGTGTTAAATATATTTAAAAGTGTTTTTAATTTATAAGAGGAGTTGCACTCAGAGGTTTACTATGTGAAAAGGGTCACCAGTACAAAAGTCTGAGACCCACTGCTCTAAAGAATACTTTGTTACGCTACCCTGACTGTTCCTGCTTGGTATGACACAACATGTTACAGACAGAAAGGTTCCTATCTTTAGATGACAATTGCTATTGCAGCACAGGCACCAGTTAAGAGAATGGATGTAGTAACCATACTAAAAGGGTGAGTATTGTCCTCTATAAGGCAAGAGAAATGTTCAATTGTAAACTTTTAAAGGATAAAAGAATATGCAGCTTGTTAAGTAGCTACAAGACTGAAGTCTTGGATCCTCCGCTGCCCCACTATATAAGAAAACTACCAGCAGAAGATAGATACTATGTGCATGGGGCTAGAAAAGCATGGAAGAAGAGTTCTCTAAAACCGTACTGCTCAAATTCATGCAAGGAGGAGGGAAGGGAAGGTTTATCTTTAAGGTTATCCATCCCCTTTAAGCTCTCTGTTACAGCAGCAACCCTCCCTCATGCAAATCCTGCTCCACATCTCAAGTCAAATGTGGGATCATTCAACAGGTACACAAGGAACTTGCTTCATTTTTAGTTCCTCATAGCCTGAGGATCTAGAATTTAGTCTTGAACTCTAGCCAGTTAGCTGGAACTCCAGCAATTCCTAAGAGCCTAGAGCTGTTTTGTTTTGTTTTCAGAACAAAGCGAGAAGGCTCATATGGAGAAGTTCTACAGAAAATTTAGTACTAATAATCTTGGTACGGAATGCTTAAAAAAATAAAGTCTATGGGAAGTATATCATTCTCTATTAATTCCCATTTTCAGTAACCTCTGTCAAATGCTATTGGTTTCAGTTCTATAGGACTTTTCCATAAAGGCTCGTTTTAAAATATGGAAAAGTCATTCAGCTAACTTTTTTTTTTTTGCTGGTACTTGTAAGAAGGCATATAAAATTAATTTTGATTTCTTTGACTACGTTTACCCATAAAATATTGGCAGAAATCCTGATCCCATTAAAGTCAACAGTAAAACTCCCACTGACAACAAGACCACAACTTAGTCCTCATATAGCTAGAGTGACAGGAGTGAAAGTCTGCAGTTTTCACTAACACATAATGCAAATCAAATGTTATTATTAGAATTGTTTAATGTCACTTTATATTTTATCCATTATGTATTGCTGTTTTCTGATGAACCTGCAGTAATCCAACATTCTAAACGTTCACATGATGGAAGGATTCGTTTCCTGTATCTGTATGATATGTACCTGATAATTTTTTTTATTAGACACTGGGCCTCATATAGAATTATAGAACTGAAAGGGACCACAAGAGGTCACCTAGTCCAGTCCCCTGCACTGAAGGCAGGACTAAGTATTATCTAGATCATCCCTGAGAGGTGTTTGTCCAACCTACTCTTAAAAATCCCCAATGATGGAGATTCCACAACCTCCCTAGGCAATTTATTCCAGTGCTTAACCACTCTTAACAGCTAGAAAGTTTTTCCTAATGTCCAACCTAAACCGTCCTTGCTGCAGTTTAAGCCCATTGCTTCTTGTCCTATCCTCAGAGGTTAAGAACAATTATTCTCCCTCCTCCTTGTAACAACCTTTTAAGTACTTGAAAACTGTTATCTCTCCCCTCAGTCTTCTCTTCTCCAGACAAAACAAACCCAATTTTTTCAATCTTCCCTCATAGGTCATGTTTTCTAGACCTTTAATCATTTTTATTGCTCTTCTCTGGACTTTCTCCAATTTGTCCACATCTTTCCTGAAATGCGGTGCCCAGAACTGGACACAATAATCCAGCTGAGGCCTAATCAGTGCGGAGTAGAGCAGAAGAATTACTTTTCGTGTCTTGCTTACAATACTCCTGCTAATACTTCCCAGAATCATGTTTTCCTTTTTTGCAACAGCATTACACTGTTGACTCATATTTAGCTTGTACTCCACTGACTCCCAGATCCCTTTCCGCAGTACTCCCTCCTAGGCAGTCATTTCCCATTTCGTGTGTGTGCAACTGATTGTTCCTTCCTAAATGGAGTACTTTGCATTTGTCCTTATTGAATTTCATCCTATTTACTTCAGACCATTTCTCCAGTTTGTCCAGATCTGTTTACTTTGAGAGGGATGGATTTCTAATTTGCTTCTGGATACAATATAAGATGTTGTAAGAGATATATAAAGACCTATATGGTCTGATTCCTGGCTGCTTCTCTCCCTGTCTGCCATCTCAGCAGGAAATCAGCAAGGGTCTTCTGTTGATAGTCCTTAGATTTTAATGGTAGAGACTGGATGCAAAGTCTTTCTGGAGGAGGGTCTCCACCTCTGAGGCTCATTCCCTCTGTTGATTTGACCCAGTCGCAATGTTTTGAATTGTATGTCCCATCTGTTTACTCAGGTCTTCAGCTAAAATAGACAGATTAGAAGGGAGTTCTATTATTTTCCATTTGAGTGCAATTATTGTGGTGTATAAATTGCTGGCCACTTTAACCAACATATAGACCTTAAATGTATTGTAATTCATAAATGAACCTAAAATCTATGAAATGGGAGCAAGTTTTTATGAACTGGAAAGTAAATAAAAACAAAACACACTACTTTTGCATATAGAATATCAGGGTTGGAAGGGACCTCAAGAGGTCATTTAGTCCAACCCCCTGCTCAAAGCAGGACCAATTCCCAACTAAATCATCCCAGCCAGGGCTTTGTCAAGCCGTGCCTTAAAAACCTCCAAGGAAGGTTTATATTTTATATAGGCCAAATTAGAATCTGTGTGTCTAGATGTTGGCATCTAGTATGTAAAGCTACTGTACAACCTCACCCAACTAAAATGCAGTATTAATAGCAAGTTATATTGTTAATTACTTAAGGATCACTGGCACAAAAGGGAAAATTTTAAATCCTGGTTGAAGAAATTGTTAAAAATATTTAACAAGTAATAAAGCTGTTGTTCATGACATGGTAAGAAAGATCTCTAAAGCCAATTACATTGAAGTTTTTCTTTATACGTTTTCCCTTTATCAAACTACTTATATTGTATGAACAAACAACAAAATAAACCAGATGCCTTCATTTCAGTTGGTTTACATTTGATATGCGGGAAGCGGCATGGGCTGAGGGATGTGCTGGCCACCGCTTCCCGCAGGCCCCATCGGCCTGGAACGGTGAACCATGGCCAGTAGGAGCTGCGATCGGCCGAATCTGCGGACGCTGCAGGTAAACGCACTGTCCCGGCCCACCGGCAGATTTCCCTGACGGGCCGCGTGCCAAAGGTTGCCGATCCCTGTGCTATACTTTAAGCTGCCAAAGAGACCTGAGGCATGAAAGTGTCCTGAAACAGGGGTCTAGATGGTGGCTTAGTGGCATTTCTGAGGAGCCCCCAGTGGTACAGAGTGTGCCGGAGCAGCTGTTTTGAGCAGAACATTACTCTCTCAAACTCCACCAACAAAACTGTTTATTCCACAGGAGTTTTTGTTAGAAATTCTGCAATGTGAATCTCATGAAGTTTCTTGCATCCTCACTAACATAACCTTTAACAACTGGTTTATCACGAGTGTAGACTGCATAATTTGCTACTTACAACTCCCCAAAAACCTGTGGTTTTTATGCCTACTACTACTCTCAAGGTATCCTTTTGAATTAAGTAATTTATATAAGAGTTCTACATCTGGCACAATAACAAGATAAACAAACTAAAATGATGCACAAAATTATATATCATTGTTAGAGATTATAATCTTTGCCAATAACAGGATATGAGGGGACTGTGCAGATCTCGACTTTGCCAGATAAGAAGAGCCTAAAACCTTGGCATAAAAGAATCGGGTCATTTTGTATATGCGAAACAATTTTAAACAAGTAATGCCTGGTCGTACATTTACTCTATACAAGCAAAGGAGGTTCTCATCCTAATACTCCAATCGTTAGGATTATACTTTGTAAAAAACCTTATTGAAATTTTTTCTTCTTCTATATATCCTCTACAAAAGAAGGTATTATGCACCAAGCAGATGTATTCTGAAAATGTTTAATGAACCCACTGGAAGTCCATCATTGCTACTCCAGAAAAGGAGACTATTTACAATAGATCACAAAAAGCTACTCAATTGCTTTCAATTTAGCATATTATTTTAACAAACTTTACTTCAACGAGGACAAAGAACTGTATTACCACCACCTGCATTGTGCTTGCTAGCATTCATCAGCCTTTTCAACGGAGGAAGAGAGTTGACCTGATTTTCAAGCATTATGTTTCTACGACGTTGCACTGAATAGGATGAAGTATTCCACAAAAATTAATCTCAGTATCTAAAGAACAAGTTTTGTTTCTCATCACTAGAAATTCAGCTTAAAACAAGCAGTTCTATGCATTTGCTAGATACAGAAAAAAAAGGGCATTCAGGTCCAGATCAGTTATAATTAGGGGATAATATTAGACAACCTATGTGTCAGAATGATTTTTTGCCAAAAGGAAGTTGGTAAGCCATATGGCACCAATATTAATTCAGGTGCAAATGCAATCAAATATTAAAAGGAAACAAAACCTTAAAATTATTCCATAAATAAGACTACATAACATTTGTAAGTACACCAATTTATCATTAGCTCAATATATCATGGGTTGAAAGTATAACTATCATTTAGCTGTAGTTCAATGCTTGTATCTCATGTCTACCATAAATAAGCAGCTGTTATAAAACGAAACGACCCCATAACAATTAGATGCTTATTTTTTTAAATCACTCTGATTCAAAACAGAGTCTCGGTTCCCTTCAGTCTGTAAACTGTTCACCTTGGACAACCCCTGTTCTTGACGGGACTGTGCTAGAATCCTCAATAGCTTGCACATGACACACATAGATCTCTGCATGCTCCAGCTGAATAGTGTTGGCGACATGGTCAAAGCAAAATTTTTCTATGTGACTCTGAGCACATTAGGCCAGATCCCAAACAAGCTTAGCACATCTGGTACTAAGCTCATTTGCAAATTTTGCCATAGGTATCTCAATGGGGGCTGCTCAGTATTGAGCACTTTTGAAAATTTGGCCCAGTGTATTCTAACAGGAAAAGAAGCGCAGGAAAAAGATGAATGACAGCACCTGTGGGCTGCCTTTTCTATTTTGTACTTTTTTATGCATACTGGGGGGGACATCAATCAAGTGCTCCATTGGTGCTGCAATGTCGGTCTATCAACTCTATAATAGGGTCCAAAAAGAATGCCGCTGCAATAACCCTTACACTGTTGCCACAGTTCATGACAAACGCATCTGTATTCCCCCACCATGGTCCGGTCCACCCAGGTCATCCATTCTAGGCTCCTGTCTTCAGCTGTCTCCTCTTTTGGGTAGAGACCCACATCTCTCTTCCTCCTGACCGGGGTTTTCCCAGGTTTCACAGTTCCCTGCTTACAGTGTGATATCACCAGAAATCCAGATTATCTAAATAGGCCAGCATCTGTGGTTTCCTCAGTCGCTGAAGGTGCATGAACCGTGTAGCAGCAGTTACAAGTCACCATACAGCTCTTTCTAAGCAAGCACATTTATTCTTAAGGTGAAACCATTACAGAGGAAACATTAAAACAATAAAAAAACTTACACATCTTAACAAGTTTACCAAAGATCATCTCTTGACTCAAGTAGGGGCGCAGGCAGGTGTTCGGTCCTTCAAACCTCCAGAAGTGGGTTTTTCTGTTGTTACAAATTCATAACAGCCTTAGCTCAGAACAAAGACCCCCAGGAATAGGTTTGTCTTTCCTTTATACAGCTTGGGCTTTTGATCTTCAGACTCCAGGAGCAGGTCATCGGCAGACAATGGTCCTCTCCTCAGAACATAGCTTCAAAAGGCTGGGTTTTTGCATAACTGGAGGTGGAGAATTTGCATTCACCTCCCCCTAGAAATTCCCCAGGCAACCTCTTGACCCGGTTTGTCCCAAAAGTTCATTCTTGTCTTGTCCATTGTTCAATACAGTCCTTTGAAGTTCATAACACTTCCCAGGCTTCATATCACATTTCCCGCCTAGAGGGAGGTTTCATACAATCCCAGCCCACAGAGATACATAAACCATTCATTTAATACAATGGACTCCAAAAATACTTAAACATAATTCAATAAGGTTTTTCAAGGATATTGCAGGAAATTGCCATGTCACAACTGCCATCCAAGACTGAACAGCCAACATCTGGTATGTTTGTATTGGCCCATCAATTGTTGTAACTCAGCCAGCAATGCATGAGTTAATTAAATTTGTGTCTCACTGAGATCTACATTTCTCTGGTCCAGTTAGCATGCTATTAGAAGATGAGTGAACATCTGGCCTCTGCTGTTTAAAGAGTCTGCAGACGGAAGGGTTAAGCCATTGGGGATTGGTCCTGCTTTAAGCAGGGGGCTGGACTAGATGACCTCCTGAGGTCCCTTCCAACCCTGATATTCTATGATTCTATGTGAGGCAGCTGGTGAATCAACCAGTTCCGTACCCAAACTTACAGTATTCTCCATCTCCAGTAACAGGTAAGTAACCTCCTCTTCTTCTATTGTATTCCACTGAGGGGGATTAACAAGCAGTACCTAATTCAGAGGAGGGTGGGAGGAAGAGAATGGGACAGTTGAACGGAGGACAGACACACCGAATGAGCATCGGTCAGAGTCCTGCACCAACGCATAGCATGCGGCAAAAGTATGTACCGAACTCCACGTGGCCGCCCTACATATGTCTGGAAGTGGCACATCAAGGAGGGTGGCCACAGTGGACGTCTGGGCAGGTTTTTCATGGAAGACCTTCAATTTGCCATAATTAAGGAAGACATATTTGGCCAACAAGGCCTGGTAGTTTGAAAAATGAAATTGGAAACTTGTTGAAGAGAAGACCTTATGTCTCAAGAGGTCTAAGCATTTGGAGCACAGGTGTTGCTGCCTGGACCATTCTGTTGCTGCTTGCACCATGAGGGAATTGGGTGGAGGGTGTGAAAAAGAAACTCCAATCTCTTAGCTGATACATAGTATCTCCTCCCTGCCCCCTTGGGAGTAGGCATGCAAGTGGCTGAGGTACGCCGAACTGTTCAGGCTGGTTGAACAATGGCATCGTTGATCAGTAGAGCAATCCTGCTCAGTACCGAGGAATAAAAGATGTCTAGGAGCTGGTGCTGCTTGTCATCCACTTCCTCCTGTGGAATTTAAAGACTGTCCACCACCCTTCACAGAAGTTCTTGGAATTGCCAAAAGTCATCTGGAAACAAGGGGGAGGCTGAAGTTACAGGAGCATCTGGAGAGGACGATGGAAAATACTCTTGCTCCAGCCATACCGTCAGAACAGGACTGAGCAGTTCATCCTCCATAATCGGTTTGGAGTGCCTGCTCAAGGGTGCCCTAAGCAGGGAGAGGGGCAAAGCCTCCCTCACCCAATGGGTGGGTATTGTTGCCAATAGAGCCAGCAAGATGGATCCAGCAGATATTGCGAAGGGCCCCATGGAGAGGACAACTAGTGACTTCCCTGCTGTTGGAGAGCAGGGTATTGCCACATTACTGGCAGTCCTTTCAGGTACTTGTGCTAGCAGTAGGAAATGGGTGGCCCTTGCGTTCCATCGGAATCCTCTGATGATGAGAGCTCAGATCCCAGTTCCAATGGTGGTACCATCGGAGCCGGTGGAAGCATGTAAACCACAAAAGAATGAGTCGAGGCATGACCTGACTTTGGCAAGTCCTGGAGAGGAGATTGGACCTCCCTAGGTACAGTTCGCAGAGGAAGGCATGGAGATCTCAGTTCCCCTAGAGTGAAGTGCTCATATGACTTTGATGCTTTCTCCAAATGCCCCAGTGTTAATGGTACTGTTCCTTAGCTGGAGTGGAGGACTGTCCTGGAACTGATGGATACCTTGTCTTAAGGGAGGCTGACACTGCGAGTGTGTGGATTTAGGTGCTCAGTACCGGTGGATCCGCTGGTCTCTGCGATTTCTTGTCAGGCTTGTGCCCCCTGAAACACGCTGCCTCTCCGTGGCTGCAACTCGTGGAAGGGGCATCGTCCTTCCTCAGTTTGGAGTGAGACTTACTGCCATGCTTATGCACATGCTTCCTTGCCTCCCAACAAGGCCCTAGCATGGAGTCCATAGTGGTGGAACCGCCAGAACCAGACTTGATCTCAGTAGCTGGAGGCGCACTCCTGGCTATCTCAGGCTGATGTACAGGAGGAGAGAGGGATGTTCCCTGGCCTGGGTCTGACTGAGTTGCCTCATGGCAACTTCCATAAGGTGCTTCTTGAGGCATAGAGCCCAGCCTTCTCGGGTACTGACCTACATGTGGGTGCTGGGGGAGAGAATTGGCAAACAGATTCCCCCAAATCCCAGTCCTACTAAAACTACTACTGAAAACTAAACTACATAAGAAAACAGTAAAACCGTAGAAGAAAAACTAACTATACACAATTCAAACCAGGGTGGATAAAAAAATCAATGATTTTTTTAAAAAACATTAAAAAATTGATTTATTTTATTTTAATAGGATTTTTTTGATAAAATGCTTTTTGAGGGAAAAACCTATCTAAAGATAGTTTTAATTAAGATACATTATAACTCAAAGATATCTCATCATGGAATAGGGATTATAAATTCAAATTCTATAGTATGAGACAATATATTCATGTAATGTTTAAGAAAAATTGTGTAAATGAGTTCAATAGTACATGGATTAGGGACCCAATCTTATGAGGTTCCAGGGGCTTCTGTAGAGATTATTTAGGTTAATCTTTCTATATACCCAATGGGACTCAGTGCTAAATCTAGAAGATACCATCAGAGATGCTTAGTTTTGCACTTCTCAAACTGTGGATTTGTGTCTCCAGAAATAACATGCTTGTTAACAGCAAAAATGTTTTTAAATAAATAAATATAGAGCTGAGAAATAACAGACCTCAACCCTATTGTCTCTCTGCAAATTTGTGTACACAGAGTCAATCCCTTACCTCTCTCCAAAAGTGCAAAGTTTCAAAAAGTTCAAGAAATAGAAGATTGTTGGGGGCGGAATAGATCTGGACATAAATGTGAGAAGGGAGGGACAGGCAGTAGAAACAAAAGTGAAACTGTTTGAGCAGCATATTCCAGAAGCCTTGAGATCTTTCTGAGTGTAGCCTTCATTGATTTGAGATCTACCATACCATTCTCTCACTAGAAGGGAAAATCTATAATGGCAGCAGGCTGTAAAAGAGACCCAGTTTGGGTCTCATCTATCTCCGAGTTGTGAAGAATATGTATTAAGGTTATAACAACCAACAAGAATGCACTTTTATGTACAGGTTTCAGAGTAGCAGCCGTGTTAGTCTGTATCCGCAAAAAGAACAGGAGTACTTGTGGCACCTTAGAGACTAAGAAATTTATTAGAGCATAAGCTTTCGTGGACTACAGCCCACTTCTTCGGATGCATATAGAGTGGAACATATATTGAGGAGATATATATATCTGGACATATATATATCTCCTCAATATGTGTTCCACTCTATATGCATCCGAAGAAGTGGGCTGTAGTCCACGAAAGCTTATGCTCTAATAAATTTCTTAGTCTCTAAGGTGCCACAAGTACTCCTGTTCTTTTTGCACTTTTATGTAGAAATCCATGATTAAATCGAGTCTTCCTGACTAGTGAATTAAATCATGATATAAATCAAATCCACCCTGATTCAAACACTTATTTATTTTTTTAAGTGCATCAGATGAGAGGACACTAGCAACTCTGACTTGGACCAGGTGACGGTGAAAAGGAACTGGAGACGCAGTTCGTCCACCCAATCCTTTATCGCCTTGGATGAAACCATGAGGCAAAGCAAGGACACATATACAGACCAATGGACAGGTCTACTTTCAAATTCTCTGGTTCCGGATGCCTGGCGTGCATGCTAGACCCTCAATGGAATACAATAGGGACCATCACTTGAAGACGAACTGGACTATGGACATAATTCCTACAGCAACATCCAAGATCAGGTTTAAAAATGATTACATTTTGCATGAAAATGTTGAATGCTACGGAGTGTTGCAACATTTCATATTGTATGTTGTGAATCTGGGGAGGAATAAACCTTAAATGGAATAACAAATGTCTCGTGTGCTGCCATGGTGCTGTAGGAGGAGTCAGTTGATCCCTGAGAGGTCACTCCTATTGTGTCCAGAACCCTAATTCCCCATATGCAGGACACCTCCTATAGGAATGGCCTATCTTATGGTAGGAGCCCAGTGGCCAATTTCCACTGGCTTGTTGTTGCCGGCAGAGCTGCTAGGCATTCTGCCATCATCATTTTGCCTTAATTGGAGCCTGAGTTCCAAGACAGCCTGAAGATACAGAGGTGCAACCTTCCCATAGTTTTAAAATACTTTCAACTCTCAGAGTGACCAAAAGAGGGCATACAATTTTCCTGCCAGGCACTGCTTTGAAAAATCCCTTTGCAAGTTCCACTCACAATTACACAAAGGAACACCAACAAAGTTCCTTCAATTTTACATCCTTGTAACACAGCAAATTTTGCCCCAGAGTGCACCTACATTTGTATGCGCTGAAAGGAAAGTATGCCAATTTGTGTGTGAGCTTTCTTAATTTGCCCTTTTTCATTCATTTCTAAAGAAAGACTTTATCTTAGACAATCTAATACTGTAAAACTAATAAATGTTGTGTTGTCTGTTAGCAGATTTTTTGCTTAAAGAGTTTTGACTCTTCCTGTGAGAGGAAGACTTTTCCCAAAGGAGTTATGCCATTTCATATAACAAATGTAAAAACAAAGCTACTTTTGTTTAAGTACTGCAGGTTTGTTTTGTTTTGGGGGGACAGCACGAGGAAAAGAAAAGTGACACTCATCAATTTCTAGCTAAACCAGGGATCGGCAACCTTTGGCACACAGCCCGCCAGGGTAAGCACCCTGGCGGGCCGGGCCGGTTTGTTTACCTGCTGCGTCTGCAGGTTCGGCCAATCACGGCTCCCACTAGCTGCGGTTCACCGTCCTGAGCGAATAGGGGCGGCGGGAAGCAGGGGCCAGCACATCCTTGGCCCATGCTGCTTCCTGCAGCCCCCGTTGGGAGCCGTGATCGGCCGAAACTGCAGACGTGGCAGGTAAACAAACCGGACTGGCCCGCCAGGGTGCTTACCCTGGTGGGCCACGTGCCAAAGGTTACCGATCCCTGAGCTAAACCTATACAAAGGAAAATAGCATCTCATTCTTAAAAAAGAAACTCTTTTTGCAACCACCACAAGTAGGCTTTAAAGAAACACTGTCATCTTAAAATTTCTCTCACACGAATTTCTTACCATCTACCATTACAAGTAACTCCTGAAGTTACAATAACAAAAATTAGGGGGAAACGTATTTACTTTGCTTTCTAGTTCACTGCATTGTGCATTTGACAACACTTTCTATATGTTCTATTTCACTTAGGGTTACCATATTTAAAAAATAAAAAAAGAGGACACTCCACGGGGCCCTGGCCCCGCCCCTTTCCCGGCCCCGGCCCAACTCCGCACCTTCCCCAAAGTCCCCGCCCTAACTCCGTCCCCTCCCCTGAGCACCCCGCATTCCCCCTCCTCCCTTCCAGCCACGCGAAAAGGGCTGCCCGAGCGCTACCAGCTTCACGGTTTGCCGGGCAGCCCCCAGACCCCGCGCCCCCAGCCAGCGCTTCCCCAGTGCAGCTGGAGCCCGGGAGGGGAAGCACCCAGCCGGGGGCGCAGGGTCTGGAGGCTGCCTGGCAAACCGTGATGCAGGTAGCACTCGGGCTTCGGGCAGCCCCCATGCCTCCGGACCCTGAGCCCCCTCCCAGGCTCCGGTGGCTGCTGTGCTCCCTGAACTCCTGGGCTCTGTAAGCACCGAGCTGCCCGAGTGCTACCGGCTTCGGGCAGCCCCCATGCGTCTGGACCCTGCGCCCCCGGAGCCTGGGAGGGAAAGTGCCCGGCTGGCGGCTCAGGGTCCAGAAGCATGGGGGCTGCCCGAAGCCGGTAGCACTCGGGCAGCTCGGCTTTAAACAGAGCAGAAGAGTCAAGGTAGGGAGCACAGCAGCCGCGGGAGGGGAAGTGCCCGGCCGGCGGTATTTTTCCCGGACATGTTCGGCTTTTTGGCAATTCCCCCCAGACGGGGGTTTGATTACCAAAAAGCCAGACATGTCCGGCGAAAAACGGACGTATGGTAACCCTAATTTCACTAGAATCAGTTTCTCCTTTTCTTTGTGTGGATCTTTCAGACAGCAAGAGGGGAGAGAAATTTTTAAAAACAGGAAAATGTGTTTTCAAAAACACACAAACTGGCTGGGGGATTAAGGGCAGGCATAGCACCTGAAACTATTCTTTCTTTCTTTTTAAAACTGATTTCTAGTTGACAGTTTCCCTTTAACATAAGAACATAACAAAGGCCGTACCGGGTCAGACCAAAGGTCCATCTAGCCCAGTATCCTGTCTACCGACAGTGGTCAATGCCAGGTGCCCCAGAGGGAGTGAACCTAACAGGCAATGATCAAGTGATCTCTCTCCTGCCATCCATCTCCATCCTCTGACAGACAGAGGCTAGGGACACCATTCCTTACCCGTCCTGGCTAATAGCCATTAATGGACTTAACCACCATGAATTTATCCAGTTCTCTTTTAAACTCTGTTATAGTCCTAGCCTTCACAACCTTCTCAGGTAAGGAGTTCCACAAGTTGACTTTGCGCTTCGTGAAGAAGAACTTCCTTTTATTTGTTTTAAACCTGCTGCCTATTAATTTCATTTGATGACCCCTAGTTCTTGTATTATGGGAATAAGTAAATAACCTACCATGTCATTCAGTTTGCCAAGACAGGAACCAGTACTGCCATGAGATCCATGTGGGCAGACCCTTGCACCTGCACAGGGCACACCGCAAGACAGGGGCAAGAGTAACCTCAAATAAATGAAAGAAATTACTGAAAATATCAGAGAATAAGTATAAGAAAAAATAGTGCCTTGTGCCCTGATCCTACAAAGGGATCTAGCCAGGTAGCCATGCAAAGACTTTTCCACCATTGTGTCAAGGATGTGCCCATGCAGATCCATATGCAGGATTAGGGCTCTAGTCTCCCATCTAATGGGGCTGTTACAATGACTCATGAATATTGATTAATGAATCACTGATTTATTGTAAAAATAATTATATACCGTATCAAATTTTATCCAATGATTTTATCTAATATATCTGACAACATCTTAAATGGGAAAATAGTTGCTCACTCTAAGTAGTTGGACTGAAATATGTAAATTTTCATTCAAGCAGCCTGCCATTTTAACTGATGAAAGGTTGCAGCTCATTGTAACTTTTAGCATCCAGTATCCCAATTCTTAAAAATAACAAAATGAGCATATTTTGGGAGCTCAACAGCAAAACACTCCAGAATTAATTTAGGAAGATGAACAGTAACACACTCCAGAATTGTCCCTACTTGAAAAGAAAGAAGTAATATGTCTGGTAGGAACCATGCACTTAGATTTAACTTGCACATTGCAGTCTCTCAGAATTTGAAACTAGTGATGTTTAGATGACTAAATTTATTAATGCTGCTATAAAATGTTCCTCCTTTTAGGTGTATACTCATCCCATTACACAGCACTATGTGCTGCATCCAAAACTATAAGAGTTCTTAATTCCAAGATACGAACATAAGTATACTGTCATTTTGGGGGAAACAACCTGGACCTGAAGAGCTATGAGACTGATTAGATAAACATCATTAAAAAAAATCCAAAAGCATTCTCTGAATCATAGAACTAGAGTCATCCAATACATAAGGACACATATGGCCAAATTCTGCATGGACATACACCTCATGCAGTCCTACAGACCTCAGCTAATTTGCACAGTGTGTATGTGAGAAATTAATTTGGCCCACAGAGTCTATTAGACCTGTAACTGGTTATAGACTAGTATTTTGCCAGATGACAGAGGCAAATTATTATTATTTATTGTTTGTATTATTGTAGCACCTAGGAACCCCCGTCATGGACCATTGTGCTAGGTGCATTACAAACACAGAACAAGACAGTCCCTGCCCCAAAGAACTTACAATCGAAGTATAAGACAAGAGACAACACATGAACACAGGCAGACAAATCATAGAATATCAGGGTTGGAAGGGACCTCAGGAGGTCATCTAGTCCAACCCCCTGCTCAAAGCAGGACCAATCCCCAACTAAATCATCCCAGCCAGAGCTTTGTCAAGCCTGACCTTAAAAACCTCTGAGGAAGGAGATTCCACCTCCTCCCTAGGTAACCCATTCCAGTGCTTCACCACCCTCCTAGTATCCAACCTAAACCTCCCCCACTGCAACTTGAGACCATTACTCCTTGTTCTGTCATCTGGTACCACTGAGAACAGTCTAGATCCATCCTCTATGGAACTCCCTTTCGGGTAGTTGAAAGCAGCTATCAAATCCCCCCTCATTCTTCTCTTCTGCAGACTAAACAATCCCAGTTCCCTCAGCCTCTCCTCATAAGTCATGTGCCCCAGCCCCCTGATCATTTTTGTTGCCCTCCACTGGACTCTCTCCAATTTTTCCAGATTCTTCTTGTAGTGTGGGGCCCAAAACTGGACACAGTACTCCAGATGAGGCCTCAACAATGTCGAATAGAGGGGAATGATCACATCTCTCAATCTGCTGGCAATGCCCCTACTTATACAGCCCAAAATGCCGTTAGCCTTCTTGGCAACAAGGGCACACTGTCGACTCATATCCAGCTTCTCGTCCACTGTAACCCCTAGGTCCTTTTCTGCAGAACTGCTGCCTAGCTATTCGGTCCCTAGTCTGTAGCAGTGCATGGGATTCTTCCGTCCTAAGTGCAGGACTCTGCACTTGTCCTTGTTGAACCTCATCAGGTTTCTTTTGGCCCAATCCTCTAATTTGTCTAGGTCCCTCTGTATCCTATCCCTACCCTCCAGCGTATCTACCACTCCTCCCAGTTTAGTGTCATCTGCAAACTTGCTGAGAGTGCAGTCCATGCCATCCTCCTGATCATTAATGAAGATATTGAACAAAACCGGCCCCAGAACCGACCCTTGGGGCACTCTGCTTGATACCGGCTGCCAACTAGACATGGAGCCATTGATCACTACCCGTTAAGCCCGACAATTTAGCCAGCTTTCTATCCACCTTATAGTCCATTCATCCAGCCCATACTTCTTTAACTTGCCAGCAAGAACAAAACATTGACTTTTATTCCAAGGCATGTTAATGGCTCTTCAGAACCACAACAGCAGCTACCCTTATCAACCCTTATCAACTGGTAGAGTAAACAACCTTCAATTCTATATAGAACGTTTAACATGCTACTGAATATACACAAATGTGAAAAGGGACCCTTTACACTAAATGATAAAATAGAAAATCACCTAATTACCTTCTTGGAAGCCATTGTTAGATTTATAATAAAAAATAATAAAAAAAAATTTAAAAAAATACCTGAAGGGATTCTTGCCTTTTGTCTGCTTTCTTTTCATGCAACTAGGTGCCGTCGAGTGATGGAAATAAACAACCCCTCGTTTTCCTCTTTGCTTTCCCCAATTCCCCCTCCCCTTTTAAAAAAAATAATATGCACATAGTAGGAAAAATCAAGGAAAAAATATTTTACAGTTGTCATTAAGGCCATCTGTAAAATCCCTCTGTAACTTAACACCAAAGATAATGATTCACTGTCTTCTTCCTTTACCATCTCCACCCCACACCCATTCAGAGCTTGCTCTTATGATGGAACTTGAACTTTTTAATATATACCAATGTTCCTCCCATTTTTATGTACAAGTTTAATTAATGTAAGCACTACTCCTTTATGGCTCCATTCACAAATTCACTATTAATACTATCAACTATCGTCATATGTCTCTCTCCTCTTACATTCCTCTTAGGGTAAGTCTACACAGCATTTTGGAGAGAGCCTTCCAGACTGGACTGGGGCTAGCATGGCCCAGGCTAGTGCTCTAAAAATGGCTGTACAGACAATGCTTTGAAGTTGTAGCTTGGGCTGAAGCTCAGACTCTGAAGCCTAGGCTCCAGCCCAAGCCACAACTTCAAAGTGCTGTCTGTACAGCTATTCTGAAAGCACTAGCTCAGGGGTCGGCAACCTATGGCACGCGTGCCAAAGACGGCACGCGAGCCGATTTTTAATGGCACGCTGCTGCCTGCCGGGGTCCCGCTCAGCCTGCTACCGGTCTGGGGTCCCGGCCCCTGGCCCGGGGTTCTGGCTGCCGGCCCCTTGCCAGCTGGGGTCCCAGCCACCAGCCCCACTCAGCCCGCTGCCAGCCTAGGTGAACGGAACCCCAGGCCCGCAGCGGGCTGAGCAGGCTGGCGGCTTAAGATCAGCATTTTAATTTAATTTTAAATGAAGCTTCTTAAACATTTTGAAAACATTGTTTACTTTACATACAGCAGTAGTTTAGGTATATTATATATAGACTTATAGAAAGAGACCTTCCAAAAAACGTTAAAATGTATTACCGGCACGCAAAACCTTAAATTAAAGTGAATAAATGAAGACTCGGCACACCACTTCTGAAAGGTTGCCGACCCCTGCACTAGCTCAAGCCCCGCTAGTCCGAGTCTGTCAACCGAGGCTGGGAGGCTTACTCCAAAAATCACTGCGCAGACATACCCTCAGACTTTTCTTCTTGTTCTCTTGTTTTCCCTCCTTCACCCATTCTCCATCTTTCACCTCATTCTTACTCCTCTCTCTTCAGTCTCTCTCATTTCCTTCCATTTCTCTTCTCCTTCACTCCTCTATCTGCATTCAAACTCACTATACATCCCAATCTCATTCTTCTCACCATGCACACACATTCTTCCTTAGAGTATTTCTATGCTACAAGTGCTACAGTGGCACAGCTGCCACTGTAACACTGTAGTGTAGACATGGAAGGGGTTTTTCTGTTGCTTTAATAAATACTCCCCCTCGGGGGCGGGGGGGTAGGTAGACCGAGGGAAAAATTCTTCTGTTAACCTTGCACCGTCTTCCACAGGGCTCAAATTAGTTTAACTATGTCTCTCAGGAGTGTGATTTTTTTCACACCCCTGAGCAATACAATTTGTTTGACCTAAATTTTAGGTGGAGACCATGTCTTAGTTTGTAAACTGCAGTATTAAGGACCCTCTTGTTTTCTCTTGACTGAGATTAAGAAGATTTTGGATATATATTCACTGACCAGTACAAGCTTAAAAATTTCCTCACAGTTATAAATGCAATTTTTCAAACTCTCAGATTATAAAAGCAAATTAATACAGTGATACTGTCGATAAAAGACAGGATGAGGAGTGAGATCTACATTACATACTATGCTTTGCAACGGATTTTGTTTGAGCTTGGGTTTAACTAGTCATTTTTAATACTTCAGTAGTACTTGCCTACCTTACACCAGTGTTGTCTATTAATATTTGACACTGTAAAAATGAAAGTAGCTGAAGTCACATAATTTTTAATGATAATATTTTAACAATAAGCAACACACTCATATAAAGCAGAGACAGGAGTAAATGAAAACATACAATAAATGAATACTAAATGCTACTAAGACATCCACTACAATTTTTCTTGAGATTCTTAAATTATCCTCTTGACTGCTTATCACAGTCTCTTTACACTTATTTCCTAGAAGGAACACAGCTATTTCAAGTTTGCTACAGCTCCTCTTGAAAGAAAGCATGCATTTAAAGTGACCATTAAAAATCTGGACTATCATATTTTGGATTAACTATGCCTTTGCAAGAGCATTACTTCCCAAGAAAATTATACATATGCTTTATCAATTAAAACCCTTAACTGGCATAAAGCAATTTCAAGAGCACTGATGTTGCTCTGATACATAAAGCATTACTCAAAATGTCTTACTTTCTTAATGATTCTTCCAAAAATCTGTCCACATTACTGACATACATTTTCCTTCTGTTTTAGACATTCACCTTTGAATTTCCAAAGCCTGAATTTACAGTCTTAAAGCCCAACCCTGCAAGGTGTACCGTGTGGGTGCCTGAACAGAGGAACAATTCATTCGACTGGGTCACGTTTGGGGCCTTAGACTCACATATATCTGCTAAATTTCTTTATTAAATGGTCCATATGTAATTTTGTCGTCATCCTTCTTGGAGAAGAAGGAAGCACTTGGCTGCACTTAAAATCTGTCTGTAACAGCGGCTTAGCAGGCTGGTGCCAGGATGCATCCATTGTCTGTCTGCCCTTGCTCTCTTTGATCATAGAGTGAATTTTAGTGCTTTGGCCCTCTGGTCAAAGCAAAAGTCTGCTCCTTCCAGGATAACAAAGGTCCCAAGCACAGAATTAAAATACATCAGTGGTTCTCCTAGGACTACAGCATTCACACCTGTTATAATTTAAGGCTTCACTACCAACCTTCACCAATCATCTGGCTACAGAGTTCTTTAGCCCTCCCTAAAACAACAAACACCTTTTTTCTTAGGCCCCTTACTGCCAGGCTCTCAAATCCTGAGTCACATGGATTTCCACACTACCACTTTAGGTGGCACTCAAGGGGGTGAGAGGGCATGTCCTTTCTCTGCTACAGGCTCCAGCCCAGGACCCTAAACATGAATGCCTTTCCCCTATAACTTCCATCATTGCACTATGACTTCCCCTGGTCCCTTCCAAAAGTACTTGCTTCTTATTCATACCTAAAGGGACAAGGGAGCAGCAAACAGGCCCTAGGTGGCAGATCCTACTCAGCAGACAAACAAGACCATTGCAAAAGGAACTCTTAGAATAAGAAGAGGCATGTGATTAGAAAGCCATTGAGATAATAGTTGTTGGCAGATGTCCACAAAGAGGAAGAATAATCCTTTTATGTTTCAAGGGGTTCAGGTCATTCATTCTGACCTTCATCCTAGATTTCTCCATTTGTGTGTTTTCTTAGTTGTCCGTGTTAGTTTGTGGTTATTTTTTAGTTACATTTCTCCTCTTCCCCCATATGAAAAGGGAAAACAACACAGTAGCCATCAGAGTAAATAAATACTCATCCCTACTCACCCCCATCATGTGACAGGAGTATTACTTTTTATAACCCCAAACCATTTCCCGAGTGTAGACGGGGTGAGGGGAGGGAGTGGGGGAGGGTGAGTTCATTCAATTACCAGCATGCCTACGTGTCCCACCATTACTAGAGAATTGTTTCCTGTTTCTGTTGTTCAAGAGGTGGTGTTAGGGGAGCAGGGTTAAGGTTGTTTGGTTTATCTGCAGCGTGCATTTCTTTACTTTCAGACATTTACATGTAATCTTAATTCTGAATTTCGAGTTCATGTTTAGGAAAATTACAACATATATTTAAGGGGTTTTTTTTAATTAAGCAATCTATATATATTTACAACCTTAACTGTAGTTTATGCAGGTTTTTTGGCATGGAAATTGTCTTGGGTCTTTTTCTTTGTCAGTGTATTCATTACTTTAAATGAGACTTCAGTAATCTCCCCAATTTGGAATACCAAAATATACTTTCAGAAAAAGAGTCACATTACTTTTTTTTTTTCCTCCTAGGAATGTTCCCACATTGAAAGTTTCCAATAACAATCTGAGATTTCACATTCCCACCATGTCAGAAGTCCACAAGGAACAGACACTGAAAATGTTGATACTAACTTTAAAAACTAAAGAAGGAAGAAAGAAAAAAAAGTAATATCAAAAGATACAAGGTAGTAAAATATGGTGAACTGGTTGCATATGGAATTGGAAATTACCACGGTGTACTTAGGGTTTGTCTACTTAGAAAGGTGTACCACTTTAACTATGCCGGTATTGTTAAAACAGAACACCCTCCCAGTTTGGCACAGTTTATACTGATCTACGATAGCTATTCCATACGAGAAAGTGGAAGTCACCTTTATACCAGTGTAACTACATGCACACCAGGGTTTTTAGTGATATAACTATTTTGGTAACAATAAAAACAAAAACAAAAACCATACACCAAAAACATGGACCACATTATCAACTCTTGTGAAAAAAGTTACAACAAATATTCCACATGGCTGAGGACATAGGAAACTTGATCCCTCTGGGGAGGGATCAGCAGTTGCATGGAAGAGGCAAGGGGCATGGTTGCTTAATTGCATGGTGTAAAAGCATCTCTGTAAAAGCCCTACAGTTGAGGATCTCAGGACATCCACCCTAGAAAGCCTGCCCCTTCATTTCCCCATGATGACCACCACCACAGTTAGCTCAGTTGCCACTGAAACCTCCTATGGCACCTGCCTGCAACATCCAAAGACTGTTAAACCCTGAAGAAGTTAACATTGAAACACAAAACAATAATCTGTGACAAATTGCCGTGTAATTTAGGGCCCTTTTGACTGGGATCATGCCATGCAGAGTAGCTGTTTTGAGTTAAATCTCAGCCACAGCTCTCATGACCACGGGTATTTAACAAAAATTGTTGCCTCAGAAAGGGCTGCTAGTAATTGTTAAGAATGCTACATAGCCACATCTCTGCCACCCCTTCCAGATATCATATTTTCTGCACAGATAAGACATAATCATGCAATGCTGATGCTCAACTTTAGTTACACTAGTACCATGAATACATGCATAAGTGCTTATTGGATCAGGGCTTTAATCACACTGTGCAGCAGAGGAGGTTGCCGGATACTTTGCAAGGTTCAGAAAAAAATAATTCACCATAGAGTTAGTCTAACAGTTCAAATGACACACTAATTCTTTACTCCACAAACATATTTTAATACATTTAGGATAGGGCTGTCAACTAATCACAGTTAATTCAAGCGATTAAATTAACTCGATTAAGGAAATTAATCGTGATTAATCACCGTTTTAATTGCACTGTTAAAAACAATAACAGAATGTCAATTTAAATTTATTATAAATATTTGTGGATGTTTTTCTACATTTTCAAATATATTGATTTCAATTACAACACAGAATACAAAGTGTACAATGCTCACGTCATATTATTTTTATGACAAATATTTGCACTGTAAAAAACAAAAGAAAAAGTATTTTTCAATTCACCTCATACAAGTACTGTAGTGAAATCTCTTTATCTTGAAAGTGCAATTTACAAATGTAGTTTTTTTTATATAGATAACTTCACTCGAAAAGAAAACAATGTAAAACTTTAGAGCCTACAAGTCCACTCAGTCCTACTTCTTATTCAGGCAATAACTAAGACAAATAAGTTTGTTTACACTTATGGGAGGTAATTCTGCCCGCTTCTTATTTACAAGGTCACCTGAAAGTGAGAACAGGCATTCACATGGCACTTTTGTAGCTGGTGTTGCAAGGTATTTATGTGCCAGATAGTCTAAACATTTGTATGCCCCTTCATGATTTAATCACCATTCCAGAGGACATGCTTCCATGCTGATAACGCTTGTTAAAAAAATAATGCATTAGTTAAATTTGTGACTGAACTCCTTGGAGGAAAATTGTATGTCTCCTGTTCTGTTTTACCTGCATTCTGCCATATATTTCATGTTACAGCGGTCTCAGATGATGACCCAGCATGTTTGTTTTAAGAACACTTTCACAGTAGATGTGACAAAATGCAAAGAAGATACCCATATGAGATTTCTAAAAATAGCTACAGCACTCGACCCAAGGTTTAAGGATCTGAAATGCCTTCCAAAATTTAATGGGGGATGAGGTGTGGAACATGCTATCAGAAGTCTTCAAAGAGCAACATTCCAATTCGGAAACTACAGAATCCGAACTACCAAAAAAGAAAATCAACCTTCTGTAGATGGCATCTGATTCAGATGATGAAAATGAACATGCATTAGTCCACACTGCTTTGGATCGTTATTGAGCAGAACCTGTCATCAGCATGGAAGCATGTCCTCTGGAATGGTGGTCGAAGCATGAAGGGGCATGCCAATGTTTAGCACTAAGGAATGGATTAAATTGATCTTTTTAGAGCATTTAAAAATAAGTGAGGTACTTAGTCTAAGGCCTGGTCCACACTAACCCCCCACTTCGGACTAAGGTACTTCAAATTCAGCTACGTTATTAACGTAGCTGAATTTGCATACCTTAGTCCGAACTTACCGCGGGTCCAGACGCAGCAGGCAGGCTCCCCCGTCGGTGCCGCGTACTCCTCTCGCTGAGCTGGAGTACCGGCGTCGACGGCGAGCACTTCCGGGATCGATCCGGGATCGATTTATTGCGTCTAGACAAGACGCGATAAATCGATCCAGAAGATCGATCGCTTACACCCGGACCAGGAAGTAAGTATAGACGTACCCTTTGTCTACACACACACAAAGCAGTGCACATACACCATCTACTATTAAGAACATGCAACAGATTTTGTATGTAGGACAAGAAGTGATATAACATTTTTGTAACAAATTAACATTTATACTTTTATAGCATCAGCCCTATCAGCCATACTCCACAAATGAACATTTAGCATCAATATGTTAGAAAAGGTAAGGACATTTTACAGATGAGGAAACTGAGGCTCAAAGGTTAAATTACTTTCCCAAGGTCACCCAGGAAATCTATGAAAGAGTTAGGAATACAAACAATTTTTAAAACCTATAACTAAGTTATAAAAAGAACTACATTCCCAGATCTTTTAAAGGTATGTTATGTCTTTTAGGCAAGAAAATTAATTCTGTCATTTTAAGTACAAGGGACAATTGCATATAATGAAGCGAAAGCAGCTATCAGCTTCAGTATGTCTGAGTTAACCTAAGTGTGATCAATTTTTTATCTTAAACACTGAGATAACAGGGATCAAGATGCAAATTACATGAATTTTCATGTTAAGTAAAACTTGCAAAGTTAAGTGCTTAAATGCATATACTTTTAGGATTTTGGCACATAATTTCTTATTGTACATTCTATTTGCTTAGACTAGGTTTTTGAAGGACTTCATTCCTTCACAGACCATCTCCTCCCCTTACAAGTGATCACATATTAGGTCATATGACACATCACTACCTTTCCAACGATAATGTAAACCAAATTGACTTCATTGAACTCTGAGCAATGGTTCTGAGCAAGTATTTTCTAAGAGAAATATAATCTAGATCACAATAATAGCAGGAAAGGGAATATAGAAAAACACCCCTGTGCATTTTATTTTGGATAAATCTTCTCTCTTCCCTCACCTAAAGTTTCCTGCAGAGTCAAATCCTCCCTTGAAACAAAACCTGTCAGGGGTCCTTAAAAAACTAGCCACAAGACAGGCCTAATTTCATGTAATGTTGTGACAGATGTGTACCAGATTCTGAACAGGGCATAAGCCTGACCCACAGGAAGAAGCCTTGTGCTTTGCCCTGCATCACAGAGAAAGAGAATTAGAGGAGGAAGGAAGTCCACACTTCTTTCTGAGTCAGAAAAACAAATTCGAAGGGTTAAACAGCTACTCTCGGTTTCTGTCTCCTGGGCCATGTGTTTTCCCTTGCCATTAATGAGGAATTTAGGAACAACCAAACCACTTTATTTCTGAGCAGTTTTATGGTGAAGAAAGCAAATTAAAAAAAGAGTTGGGGGGCTTGTCCTGTTACTAGAACTACAATAACCTGGTCTTAAGTAAAAAGAACTAATAAAAATTTGGCACTGCAATTTGTCTCTAGGCAGCGAGGCAGTTGGGTTTTCCAACAGCAGCGGTATCCCACCACATTATTGCATCTTATTCTGAGAAGTGAATTGTGCACTACTGAGACAAACAACCTTTTCACTTCTCTTTGTCACAACCCACCACTCCTGCTTAGGCACTGATCCTGCAAACACTGAGGAACGTGAGTATATTGAAACATTCCTTAAAGGGCAACAGTGTCATTAAAATCAAATGCACAGAGAAAAACTGTCAGCGCTCAAGGGTTCGAGACTTCCAGCAGCAACCTCCCAACTAGGCACCAGGATCCTGCAGAGTGCATCTGCCCTGTTAAGTTTAGTATCAGCTATCAAATCCCTCCAGCATCAAACATCTAACCCTACAAGGAAAATCCTTCCGAAAGCCTCGTGCGTCCAACCTCGGCATCATAACTTTTCCCTCTCTCTTTGCAGCTAGCTACAAGGCTGCAGGCTCCGTCGGCACACACACAAAACCACCCAATCCCTCCCCCCTTTAAAAACAGCTTTCCGCTTCCCGAGCTGCTGGGGAAACTTCCACCTCCTGCTGTCACAACTCCAGACCCAACGAGCCCGAACCAGAGCTTACATCACAAGAGGAAAAGGGAACACATGCGGGGGGGGGACACCCCGAGGCCCACAGATGTTCTGAATCTTGCAGAATATGCTGCTATCCCCAGAAACGAGCTCCGGGAAGCCCAGCCTCCGTGCAATATTACACTGGGGGGCAGGCAGCGGGAGCTGCAGCTGCTTGGGACAACAATAAGCGCGTGCAGTCCCGGCACTACCTCCCCCCCGCACCCCGCTCGCAGATCTGCCTCCCGCGCGGCGCCCTTACCTTCCCTGCCGGCCTCTCGCGGGCGCCTCTGCTCCGGGGGTGGCTACGCGCAGGCAGGGGGCAGCCGGCCTCTTGCGGGGAAGGCGGGGAAGCAGCCGCCGAGAGGAGGAGGAGAGCAGCGAGCCGCGCGGCGGGCAGGCGCCTCCCGTGCAGGCAGCGCTTCCTCCCGGCACTGAATGAAACTCTCCCGGGCGCTGTTGCTGCTGCTGGCGGCGGGGGAGGCAGAGCGCAGCCGGGTTCTTCCCACTGCCCCCACGCGCGGAGGGGAGCGGAGCTACAGGCTCGGCCCTGCCCCGCGCCTCGCACGCCCGCCCGCCCTCGGCTGCGCCCGCCTCCCGGCCTTTGCCTAGGGTGAGCGACCGCTCGGGAGACGGCGGCTCCGCACGTCTAGTGGCGCAGTGCAATGGTTTGGTCCACGCTGAAATGGGGAGGGACTGGGGGGGATGCTTCACACACAATGGGCTGGAACGGCTGGGAGCCTCCGTCGAGCCAGCGCATGAGGTTGGGCTCTGCAACCCACACACGGGCAAAGGGTCACTCGCCCTGGGCAGCCCAGGCTGGGGTCAGGGCTGGTGCGGGGCTTCTCTACCGGCAAACACATTCTTTATGCAAATACACACACACACACACACACACACACACACACTCATTCCCGGGCTGTTGTTAGACACGCTCTTGTGACGCTGGAGTGGAAGCTGATTAGCAGCCCGATGCCAGAACTGGCCTGCGATGATATGAGAACTGCTGCATCCATTTTAATATTATTTGCATTATATAAAAAAGTAGCAGTGATAATAATAATAATAGGTAATATCCTGGCCCCATTACAAAAGGAGTTTTGTTATTGGCGTCAATGGGGCCAGGATTTCCCCCAGAAGATCTTTGAAAGCGGGGGAGGAGCCAGGATTTCACCCAAAAGATCCTTGCAAGTGGGCTCCAGAAAACTTACTTCACCATAAAATGTATGGTTTTGATGAAATACCATTAAGGCAAGATGGGATACTTCAGGCAGCATAGGAGAATTTCCAAAATTGTACAGCTGTAAAAGTAATGTTCACTTTCCCTTTGTACAAGAAATGAGAAATTCACTTACAGAAGACGTTCATTTATTTTGATCATTGTTAATTGGTCTATGTGGCATGCTTTAACTACAGTAGTCAGATGTGCACCAGTGAAAAATCTAAAGGAACTTCATTGAACTTAATGTAGTCAATTGGTTATATGTAGTACTGAGAGCAGCATTTGGCACAGTAGGCTAGAACCTCAACTGTTGTAAGTCAGCATAGCCCCATTGTTTTCAATGCCTATTTATGACCCGGAGAGCTGACCAGTGACTCATAATTTAGACTAATCTTTCTGTTACATAATTGTCAATCTTAGTAGCAGAGATGGTAAGGAATATTTCTTTTGCATTCACAGAAGTCATCTTTGGAATATACAAAAACAGTAGCAAATACAAATCTGATACACACACAAAAGTTAAAGCTCATTTAGACAACTGTTCTTCCTCTGGTCTGTGCCAGCACACGTGTACTGATACTTTCACTATTCACATATGCACTTGCTCATTTAGTTACTTACTTCCATTTGTCTACTCATTTACACATCCAGGTGTCCATATGACTGCTCATACTTTTCCACATTCCTAATCTGAGCCCTTGATCCAGTTCTCTGGCTGAGTTTGATTTACTGTCCCTTGACACAGATTCTCACCCTTTTGCTATCACAACCTATCCCATTCATTAGAAGTGAAGTTTATCCAGGTGTGTATTGCCCAGGCTTTCTCCGACAGCTAGGCCAGACATTAGCTATCTGCATAAGAAGAGCACAAGCAGAACGGCTGTGTATAGCGGCCTCTTCACCTCCTACACACTGCATGTGGGGGAGGGAGGCAGACCTGAATAGGCTGGCACAAAGGAAGAGGGCTGCGAGGGTGTAGAACCAGCAGCCCCAAAAGCCAGTATAGGAGCAGCAGCAACTATTCCAGCTAATATATTTTACTATTATCCACAAAGTATCAGTGCTGCATATCAACAACCTGCTCACAGGATATTTGTATGGATTCCATTACCCAACGTCAAAACTCCCTATTATTTAGGGTTTATGTGACAAGGAATGAATATTGTCATACCTGAAAAGTAAGCAGGATTGATTTAAGGCCTCGGGGCTGTAAATTCATGCCACAGACCCAGTTTCTGCAGCTATTTGATTACACCAGAACCTAAGCTTTTATTTAAAAAAGAGGAGGTTTCTAGTCCTCATTGTTATGAAGAAAAGCATAAAAATGTGAAACTTGTGTAATAAATTCAAGGAGTCTGACTGCACTTGTTCATTTACTTACTTCCGTAAGTAGAGAGCCTGAAACAATAAATAAACAGCACCATGTACCTCAGTGGGTGTTAACTCCAAGACCCACTGCTCTGGGGGCCCTTGCCAACAACACCCTTATAGAGAACTTTGTGGCAGGGGGAGAAGAGTGCAGTGTATCCAGCCCACCCACCCAACTAGATACACTTACTGCTGGGGTGAATACCAAGGGCTTCCTTCTGCCTGTCCAGACTTTGGGAGGAGCGCTGTGATGCTGCAGTGCTTCTGAGGGGGAAAGTGTCACTGCCACTACCTTTCTGGGAAGGGTGGGCTCCCCTGCCATCCCCTTCCAAGTGAGTACAGGGCGAAGGCCCAGGGAGCACAGCTATAGGGGAGAAGCCACGGGGGAGCCCGCATGTCATGGTGGGCTGAGGGCCCTTGATCGCCTTAATCTGACCTTGAAAGTAAGCTCTACCAAACACTCTATGAAGAGGCCTACAGAGCTCCAAAATGCTACCCAAGTATGCCAAAATCTTTCTAAATGCTCGGTAACATGTATTGTGCCTTTGCTGTCATGTCCTTGATAATGAAACAGAGCAGTCCATCAAATTGTTTCTTATACTATTCACTGACAGATTTTTACTCCCAAACTTCACATGACGGATAGCTTAATTAACTTGCCACCTCATGCTTTTAGCAAGAGTAGAATACTACATTTAATAGCTCACCTTCTTTATTTTAGTGTAGCCACTTTTGATTCAACAGCTTTAGAGTCTCATTTATTTCCTTTCAAATGTAAGTACCGTATATTCAGGGAGTTTTGTTTAGGCCATGAAATTTACCCCAGAGCTGAAATTTAGCATGCAGGGTCTCAGTCTGAGAGCAAATTATTTTATAAGTATTTGTAAAAAGCCAAACCACAAAACAAAACTCTAGCAATTTATATTTTAACCTTGAAATGTTGTTTATTGAAAATAAATAGTAACTGATTTACAAATAGTTATTTGAAAACACATTATATAATGGAAGACCTCAATCCTGTAAACATGCATATGCTTCACTTTAGGCGAAGTCTACAGGGCAATAGAAAAAGTTTGCTGCTATACCTATCCTGGCAAACCTTCCTAGTGTAGACACAGCTTCTACTGGCAAACAGGTGCTTATCCTGGTTTGGCAAGCAAAACAAACTATATCTGACAAAAGTACTTTTGTGCCAGTATAACTCTATCTAGGGCTTTTGCCAGTATACAGATGTTAAATAAATAAATAAATCACACCCTTAACCAATATTGCCACACTGTCAAAAGTTTCTAGTGTAGACCTGGCCTCATGCACCTGAGCAGTCCCATTGATATGAGTGGGACTACTGTACATGAAAGAAGTTAAGCACATGCATAAGTGTTTGCAGAATCTGGACATAAGTAAGTGAAAAGCCATTTAATTAAAATCAGTGTAAGAAAATACACTCAGTACATTTTCTTACACTCATCTTATTTTAAATGGCTTTTCACTTACTTATGTCCAGAAATGTTTACATTTACCTAAAAATTAGTAATTATCAAAATGGATTAGCTTATCGATGGTTTGAAATATTTTGATATTTTGAAAAGAGGTTGAGATATGAAAAGTTTAAAACCCAACTAATGCTGTTAATCAGATTCTTTTCAGAATTCTCCTGCGCAAAACACATATCCTAAATCCATATTAATGCAACTGAGTATAAGAACAATGAGACTTATTCCTCTAAATGTATGGTTCTAGTACGGTTTACTGACAACCAGCTTACTCAATGTTAAACACAACTTGTTTCTGTCTATACTGATTATATCATGTTTAACATCATGTTAATTAACACAGCGCCTCAAGGTCGTATACTAACACAACCTAATATTCTTGTAATGACAAGCCCTGTCTGCCACAAATCTGTGGCTCATCATGGTGCACATTACAGCCACTTTTAACTTTATATTAACAGTGAGGCTAGAACTGGTGGTATCCTCCAAAATACAGACCCCTCCCTCTAACTTGAGCTAAAGGAGAATTTGTAAGCTATTAATGTATAAAGCACTATTGGACAGTTCTGATTCTCCCCAGGAGAGGGCAATGATTCTCTCCAGTAGAGGGCAGCAGTTAGTTACACACACACTTTCCTTACAAGGTGGACATATCCAGTAGTGACACTATAATTAAGGGATTGATCGTGCAAACTTTAGTCAGTCAAGTAGTTCTTATCCAGGTAAGTAATTTCATTGACTGGAATTGGGCACACTCACATGAGTAGCAATGACTTGTATGAGTAAGGGATGAGAATTAAAGTTCTAAAGCTGAATTTATAACATACTGATTTAAGACTGAGTTTTGACTCTTACACGATGCCAACCCCAACGTCTTTAAAATAAATCCTTTTTAGAAATGGCATATGGGTGGTGTTTAGTCAGAGAAGATGTTTTGTGGAAATTTTTAGGTTAAAAGATGAAGGTGATTTTTTCTGAAAAACTTTGTATTATTTTGTGAAGGGAAAGTTCTATCTCCAAAATAGTTTAGATCCTAGTTGTGCAAACTCTTCCCCACGTGTCTGTTTACATATGTGAGTAGTCTGTTGTTCCAGTGATTCTAATGGGATTACTTCTATGAATAAAGTTGTACATATGAATCAGTGTTTGCAGGCTTGGGCCCATGGTCTAAAAATTCCAAATTTCTTTTATTTCCTGATGGTATCTAGTACAAAAAATCTACATAAAGATCTTTTAATTTTTATAAAGATGGGTGCAAAATTTTTGATTTGTTTGTAAAGTTTGTCAATAATTTTAGGATTTCAACATTTCAATGACATTTCAAAATTCATAATTTCAAGATTTGAAAAAATGAGATTTTTTAAAAAATTACCCCATCTTTTTGACTGCATATAGAACTAATCAATTTTTCCAAAATTAAAATTTTTGATTTAAAAAAAAACATAAAGTTTTAAATTTTTTTTAAGTTTTCAGCTTTTTTCACCAATCAGCTTTAGTTATTGGTTATGGATTTTTGAAAATGTAAGTATTCACTCAGGTGCTGATGAGTTTTAAATTTCTGATGGTCTGTATCTTGCAAGTTGTGCCACAAGCATGGACCTCTGTGTCTATGCAGAACCCCAGTGACGTCAGTGGTGGTGCTCCACTAGGTGTGGTCTGCCTACGTGGAACAACTTGCAGCATTGGTGCCTCTTTCCCTAGTCTTGCAGAGGCTAACCATTGCCTACCTTTACAAGACTTGTGCATGCACTTAATATTATGTGCTGTGAGTATTTAGTCCCTTTAACTTGGACTATTCACATGAGCAAAGTTACATGTGCTTAAATATTTTTGAGGGCTAAATCTCTAGCCTTCTTCATTATGAATGTAAACCTTGGTTTTACATATAAAATGTAAAAATAAACCATTATGGTTGTTTCTCAGGTGATTTTTCCTATCAATATTTTACGGGAACAAGAATCTTAGATTCTCTACTTTGGGACAGGGAATAGGAATAGAAGAAGCAGACATCTGTAACAGTGTATACCATAGATCAAGGGTGGGGAACCTTTTTTCTATCATGGGCCATTGAACCACAGAAAACATCAATTGCGTGCCTCACACAGCCCCACGGGGACGGTGCAGAGGCTTAGGGCAGCGGTGCGAGCTAGCACTCATGGCTCCAGCCCCACGGGAGGGCACCAAGGCCGGATGAAATAAAGGAACAGACCAGATCTGGCCCACAGGCCATAGGTTCCTCACCCCTGGCATAGATAGCTGGGCTCCAACTCCCTTTAAGGTAGAGTTGCTGGATATTTAGGCTTTGGACCAGTCTTGCTTGATCATGTATAAACTTATCCAAAATTATTAAAATATGCCTAAGCATATATTTTAAATGGATATTTTCCAGCAAAAATTATAAATATTTCCTCAGGAAACATCCCCTCAGGACTCCAATTCTCAATGGGTATGTCTACACTGCAACTGGGAGCTGTGATTCCTGCATGGATAGACAGACTCAAACTAGCTCAGCTTGAGCTGTGCACTAAAAATAGCAGTGTAGACATTGTAACACAGGCAGTGGCTTAGGCTGCCCACTAGAGTCCAAGACCACCTGACCCACCAGTCGAGTTTGTAACTGCTGTGAGCCCTTCAGATATACAAACTGATTTATTACTTAATAGGAGCCTAAATGTGTAGTTAATGACAATTGCAAGCTCTGTGGGTTATGCTCAGTACTTCTGTTGGCTCTCAGATATGATTCCTTTCATAGATTCATGGATTCATAGATTATAGGACTGGAAGGGACCTCGAGAGGTCATCGAGTCCAGTCCCCTGCCCGCATGGCAGGACCAAATACTGTCTAGACCATCCCTGATAGACATTTATCTAACCTATTCTTAAATATCTCCAGAGACGGAGATTCCACAACCTCCCTAGGCAATTTGTTCCAGTGTTTAACCACCCTGACAGTTAGGAACTTTTTCCTAATGTCCAACCTAGACCTCCCTTGCTGCAGTTTAAACCCATTGTTTCTGGTTCTATCCTTAGAGGCTAAGGTGAACAAGTTCTCTCCCTCCTCCTTATGACACCCTTTTAGATACCTGAAAACTGCTATCATGTCCCCTCTCAGTCTTCTCTTTTCCAAACTAAACAAACCCAATTCTTTCAGCCTTCCTTCATAGGTCATGTTCTCAAGACCTTTAATCATTCTTGTTGCTCTTCTTTGGACCCTTTCCAATTTCTCCACATCTTTTTTAAAATGCGGCGCCCAGAACTGGACACAATACTCCAGCTGAGGCCTAACCAGAGCAGAGTAGAGCGGAAGAATGACTTCTCGTGTCTTGCTCACAACACACCTGTTAATACATCCCAGAATCATGTTTGCTTTTTTTGCAACAGCATCACACTGTTGACTCATATTTAGCTTGTGGTCCACTATAACCCCTAGATCCCTTTCTGCCGTACTCCTTCCTAGACAGTCTTTTCCCATTCTGTATGTGTGAAATTGATTTTTCCTTCCTAAGTGGAGCACTTTGCATTTGTCTTTGTTAAACTTCATCCTGTTTAACTCAGACCATTTCTCCAATTTGTCCAGATCATTTTGAATTATGACCCTGTCCTCCAAAGTAGTTGCAATCCCTCCCAGTTTGGTATCATCCGCAAACTTAATAAGCGTACTTTCTATGCCAATATCTAAGTCGTTGATGAAGATATTGAACAGAGCCGGTCCCAAAACAGACCCCTGCGGTACCCCACTCGTTACGCCTTTCCAGCAGGACTGGGAACCATTAATAACAACTCTCTGAGTAAGGTTATCAAGCCAGTTATGCACCCACCTTATAGTAGCCCCATCTAAATTGTATTTGCCTAGTTTATCGATAAGAATATCATGCGAGACCGTATCAAATGCCTTACTAAAGTCTAGGTATACCACATCCACAGCTTCACCCTTATCCACAAGGCTCGTTATCCTATCAAAGAAAGCTATCAGATTGGTTTGACATGATTTGTTCTTCACAAATCCATGCTGGCTGTTCCCTATCACGTTACCACCTTCCAAGTGTTTGCAGATGATTTCCTTAATTACTTGCTCCATTATCTTCCCTGGCACAGAAGTTAAACTAACTGGTCTGTAGTTTCCTGGGTTGTTTTTATTTCCCTTTTTATAGATGGGCACTATATTTGCCCTTTTCCAGTCTTCTGGAATCTCTCCCGTCTCCCATGACTTTCCAAAGATAATAGCTAGAGGCTCAGATACCTCCTCTATTAGCTCCTTGAGTATTCTAGGATGCATTTCATCAGGCCTGGGTGACTTGCAGGCATCTAACTTTTCTAAGTGATTTTTAACTTGTTCTTTTTTTATTTTATCCGCTAAACCTACCCCCTTCCCATTAGTATTCACTATGTTAGGCATTCCTTCAGACTTCTCGGTGAAGACCGAAACAAAGAAGTCATTAAGCATCTCTGCCATTTCCAAGTTTCCTGTTACTGTTTCTCCCTCTTCACTAAGCAGTGGGCCTACCCTGTCTTTGGTCTTCCTCTTGCTTCTAATGTATTGATAAAAAGTCTTCTTGTTTCCTTTTATTCCCGTAGCTAGTTTGAGCTCATTTTGTGCCTTTGCCTTTCTAATCTTGCCCCTGCATTCCTGTGTTGTTTGCCTATATTCATCCTTTGTAATCTGTCCTAGTTTCCATTTTTTATATGACTCCTTGTTATTTTTTAGATCGTGCAAGATCTCGTGGTTAAGCCAAGGTGGTCTTTTGCCACATTTTTTGTCTTTCCTAACCAGCGGAATAGCTTGCTTTTGGGCCCTTAATAGTGTCCCTTTGAAAAACTGCCAACTCTCCTCAGTTGTTTTTCCCCTCAGTCTTGATTCCCATGGGACCTTACCTATCAGCTCTCTGAGCTTACCAAAATCTGCCTTCCTGAAATCCATTGTCTCTATTTTGCTGTTCTCCCTTCTACCCTTCCTTAGAATTGCAAACTCTATGATTTCATGATCACTTTCACCCAGGCTGCCTTCTACTTTCACATTCTCAACGAGTTCCTCCCTATTTGTTAAAATCAAGTCTAGAACAGCTTCCCCCCTAGTAGCTTTTTCAACCTTCTGAAATAAAAAGTTGTCTCCAATGCAGTCCAAGAATTTGTTGGATAGTCTGTGCCCCGCTGTGTTATTTTCCCAACATATATCCGGATAGTTGAAGTCCCCCATCACCACCAAATCTTGGGCTTTGGATGATTTTGTTAGTTGCTTGAAAAAAGCCTCATCCACCTCTTCCATCTGGTTAGGTGGCCTGTAGTAGACTCCTAGCATGACATCTCCCTTGTTTTTTGCCCCTTTTAGCCTAACCCAGAGACTCTCAACACTTCCGTCTCCTATGTCCATCTCTACCTCAGTCCAAGTGTGTACATTTTTAATATATAAGGCAACACCTCCTCTCTTTTTCCCCTGTCTATCCTTCCTGAGCAAGCTGTACCCATCCACACCAACATTCCAATCATGTGTATTATCCCACCAAGTTTCAGTGATGCCAACAATGTCATAGTTGTATTTATTTATTAGCACTTCCAGTTCTTCCTGCTTATTCCCCATACTTCTCGCATTTGTATATAGGCATCTAAGATACTGGTTTGATCTTTCCTCCCAGTTTTGTCTCCTTTCTCTCTGCCAATATAGCCCACACTCCCTCTCGTTTCCGACCCATCTCCCCGGTCCCCATGTTCCCCACTTACCTGTGGGCTTTGCTCACCTGTCCCCGTCGAACCTAGTTTAAAGCCCTCCTCACTAGGTTAGCCAGTCTGTGTCCGAATAGGGTCTTTCCTCTCCTCGAAAGGTGAACGCCATCTCTGCCTAGCAGTCCTTCCTCGAATAGCATCCCGTGGTCTAGGAAGCCAAAGCCCTCCTGGCGACACCATCTTCGCAGCCAGGCATTCACCTCCATGATGCATCTGTCTCTGCCCGGGCCCCTACCTTTGACAGGAAGAATTGAAGAGAATACCACCTGCGCTCCAAACTCCTTCACCCGTACTCCCAGAGCCCTGTAGTCACTCTTGATCCGCTCAGTGTCACACTGCGCAGTATCATTTGTGCCCACATGGATGAGTAGCATGGGCCATACTAGATACAAGGTTGAGTCCCCCCCCAAACCTCTTCACAACACATATAAGTATTCATGGAAAATATAAACTTCACCGCCCAACATGATCATACGAATATATTATAGATGCGTATGCTTTCTAGCAACAGCAGTAACAGTGGCTTTTTGAGCGGTCGTGTATTCTGAAGGTCTAAGACTAAATGGGAAATCCTGAATTCTAACCTCCGTTTTGCCATTTATTTACTGTGTGACCTTGAGCAAATCACTTCTGTTTCTTCCTCAATTTCTCCATCTGTAAAATGGAAGTAATAATATTACTTCACAGAGGTGTTGTCAAAATTAATTAGTCAATGTCTGCACAGTGCTTTCAACATATAAGGTGCTTTAAGAGACTAAATATTGAAATTTTAGGCTGCCCTTTTGGGTTTCTTTGTCTAATTCTCTGGGTTATTTTATTTATTTGACCGAAAAACAACAGGAACTGAGATATACAAACAGTAAATTAAAAGTTCCATTTTTAGATTTCCCAAAGGACAAGGAATGCATCTATATTGCAATAATAACAAACAAATTTTAAAATACCCAATGTGGTCTAATCCTGTTTACTTTTTTCCCAACACACACAGGCCCATTCAATTCAGCCTAATAAACAACCCATTCACTACACTGATTTTTAACATTAAATTTTACTGATTTGTAATTAAATAGTGTCATTTCAACAGAGAGTTCTACTTAGTAGCCAATAGCACAGTACAGCCCTTTGCAGCTATATTTGAGGGAGGGAGAATCTTGTTCTCATTGTAGATACTCGGCTCATTATTACACACACAGAGCTGAGTCATGATCAAATCAAAGTGACAGCATAGACAGTAGAGCCAATACCACCAAGATAACCTGATGGCACTAATTTGTAGAGAAGAAAATTTACCCCAGTGTCGAGGGGCCATATAAGACCTTCCACACCACTTATGCCCTGTGATGGAACTGCAAGCCATGCTATACTACCCTTGCACACCATAGCAGGGGTCTTGTACCAGATTCAAACAGGCCAGCATGCAGGATAGCGCTAGGTGAGGGTTGGATTGGCCAGGGAGGGGCAACAGGATGCAGTTCTTATACCCACATAAATTGCCTCTATATAGGCTGGGGAGAAGGCACAGAACATAGAGGTGCTTTAGTCTTAATCCATGTTTCCTGCTTTCCTAAAATTATCCCATTTCACTTGCAAGAAGCACAATTATTCAGACTTTATGCAGGTGAAAAATGTTTTCTTCTTAGGAGTTAAGAAGTAAGGGGAGTCTTGCATGGGCCTTTTGCACTGTGGCAAATTTCACACAAAATTAACAGTTTTTGCAATGTTTTTCTAATACCTCAAGTAGGGAATATAGATTAAAAAATCTATTTTAAATAAATCCTACAGAACCTAAATAATAATAGGACAGATTTATAGAGAACCAGACAATATGAAAAGTCTCTAGGGAAATGTTGCAATGCTAGCTTTCTAAACTAACATGACCATTTTTCTTCTCAAATCCTCACACAAGGAACAATACAAAAATGATGATTAACTAGTGAAAGTTTACCTTCAATGAACAAGAGGTAGGAAATTAAAAAATGACACATTCTGGTCCAGATTCATATCTCATTTAACTCTATTAAAACTAGTTGAATTACTCTGTAGTTACATTGGTGTAAATAAAATCAGAATATGGCCTTCTGTTAACTCAACGCTTTAAAATATTTAGTGTGAATCAAGAGCAGGGTTTTGAGTTTCCTCTCTATTGTGCATTCAATTAAAATTCTTAACGTTATTAAATATAGTCTGTTTTTATTTAATATATTGTACACTGTATTTTTTATATAGGGTCAGTAAGGACATATCATGAAAAAATACATTCCTTAAGACAAAAGATTTTCACAAGATGTGAACAAGTAGATGCCAGAACTGTGTGTCTGAATTAGTAGACGCCAGAGTAAAGAAATCAAAGAGCTTTTATTATCTTGGCCACAAAGAATATCAGATTGAAGATCAAAATCAGGGTGGAAATACTCTTTACAGTTCCCAGGAATTAAAAAAAACAAACATTTGGATTGATAAATCCTTAATCCAGCCAGCAGCATTTGCTTTTCTGGAATGATTTATTATAACCAATTCAGAAAAGTGCATGTGTTTAATTTTTTTTAAATATATTTGTAAAACTTGCCAGAAAAGAATGTCAACTTTAGGATGAAATGAATAACTGATTAAAGAAACAATCTTCCAGGGGAAAAAAATGAAACACTCACCAAGAGGAACATAAAAAAGATGCTATATGCTCCAGATTGAACACTTACAGGAGTGTGAAGACTGCAGTGAGGACAAATGCAAAAATGCACTATCGTCTAGATTAACCCTTTGATAGATCAGAATAAGGATATATTAAAATAATATTAATAAGTTTTGTTATGACATGGTACGTATTTATACAGTATTATAAATGTGCATGACACTATAGCGACAACCACAAAATAATATTGAAATGCTTAAAACCTAAATAAAAGTAACATGGCAAATGAAGACCTTAAGCAAAGGGTGAGGTATGGGACATAAGAACCTCATGATTACAGCAGTGAAAGATCATAAAACGTTTATTGTAACGGACAGATCTTGTTAGCTCTTATTATTTTAATTAATGTATTATGTTCCTAATAGATAGTGTAAATATTCTCCTCTCAGAGTATTTATCAACAAGAGATCATGCGATGGGCCAGATCCTGCCCCCTTTGTGCAACTCTGGTGGTGAAAAGGGGGAAGAAAGCTGCACTAATTAGGCAGCTGTTGATTTCCTTTGTGTGGGAGGCATCCCATCTGGGATAGAGCTAGAATAGGTACTTCTCTACCTCCCCTTCCTAATCTTGCTAGGGTAGGGACATGCCAGGATGGGAAGGGGCATGGTCAGAGTACTCTGGACGTTGATGCAATGACTCCTCAGGGCTGCTAAAAGCCAGTACAATGGAGGGGAGGGATAGCTCAGTGGTTTGAGCATTGGTCCACTAAACCCAGGGTTGTGAGTTAAATCCTTGAGGGGGGCCATTTAGGGATCTGGGGCAAAAATTGGTCCTGCTGTAAAGGCAGGGGACTGGACTCAACAACCTTTCAAAGTCCCTTCCAGTTCTATGATATAGGTATATCTCCATATTAAAAAAAAAATAGAACAGCCCAGCGGCTACTCTATATTGCAGCAAGGATCGAGCTGCTGCCCCCTTGGCAGCCTCCGGAATTGGGGGAGTGAAAAGGTGACTTACACCACTTTTACTTCCCCATGTTGGGTCCTGCACCAGTCACAACTAAACTGGAACCAAGGATCTGTCCTGTTATTTTTGTGTCTGATTACCAGTACTTCTTCCAAAAGTATCACACTGAAGTGCTGCTGCATAGGAACTTAGGCTTCATTTCCAGAAACACTTCCTCCAGTGTCACTATTCTGAGCAGTGCTGCAAGTACCCATTCACGTAGGAGCAAATAAAAAGTATTTAAACACTCAACATTATTTGGATAGGCTCTCAGAGTTGGGGTATGGCTTCTGCGGATTTTATCAGCTTCTGCTAATAAGCATTATAGTTCAACCTTATCATGAGGAATGTGTGTAACCTATCAAAATTTTATTCCTTCAGTGGGTGACATCAGTGTTCCTTTGTTCGTGTTGTGGGTTTGCCAAGTGACATTCTCTGTGAACTTCTTTTGGCAGTTCATACATGGGGGTTGGAGGGGGTTGTTATTCTTCTCTGAAATGTAGTGGTAGAGTTTTTTATTTTGGGGAAGAGTGTCAACTCAGGCTATCTCAGGAGGAATACATTGGAACTGACATGCAATGAATAACGGACATCAAGCATAAGTAATATTTGTATTATGACTTTGGTATGTCATTTAAAAAAATACACATCTCTGTTATCTTGCAGGAAAGGAGAGTCAGAAAGAATGACAGAAATGGAGGAGTGATGATAGTAGAAAGGAGTGAGGAAAAGGAGAGTGAAGAGATTTAACAAAGAGAAAAGAGGGGAAAAATAATGTAAGTATAAGAATGGAATCAAACTGATAGACTATGTGAAAGAGCAAGAGAGAGACTGAGCATGAAAGAGAACTACGATGACAAATAGGGGAGAAAAATTAAGGAGAAACAAATACATTTGCATAATTATTCTGTATTACTGTATGTAACCAGGGAGCATTCAAAAAGTCTATAAATATCTCCAAACTTGGGCTGTCAAGCAATTAAAAAAATTAATCGTGATAGATTGCGCAATTATTTGTCCTGTTAAACAATAATAAAATACCATTTATTTAAATATTTGTGGAGGTTTTGTACATTTTCAAATATATTGATTTCAATTATAACAAAATACAAAGAGTACAGCGCTCACTTTATTTTTATTACAAATATTTGAACTGTAAAGAACAAAAGAAATAGTATTTTTCAATTTACCTAATACAAGACTTCTGAAAGCATGCTCCACACCTCGTTCTTCTCAGATTTTGGAAGGGACTTCAGATTCTTAAACCTTGGGTCGAGTGCTGTAGCTATCTTTAGAAATCTCACATTGGTACCTTCTTTGCATTTTATCAAATCTGCAATGAAAGTGCTCTTAAAATGAACAACATGTACTGGGGCATCTTCTGAGACAGTTATAACATGAAAAATATGGCAGAATGCGGGTAAAACAGAGCAGGAGATAAATTCTCCTCCAAGGAGTTCAGTCACAAATTTAATTCACACATTTTTTTTTAAATGAGCATCATCAGCATAGAAGCATGTTCTCTGGAATCATGGCCAAAGTATGAGGGGCATACGAATGTTTAGCATATCTGGCATGTAAATACCTTGCAATGCCAGCTACAAATGTGCCATGCGAATGCCTGTTCTCTCTTTCTGGTGACATTGTAAATAAGAACTGGGCAGCCTTATCTCCTGTAAAAGTAAGCAAACTTGTTTGTCTTAGCGACTGGCTGAACAAGAAGTAGGACTGAGTGGGGATATAGGCTCTCAAATTTTACATTGTTTTGTTTTTGAGTGCAGCTATGTAACAAAAAAAATCTACGTTTGTAAGTTACACTTTCATGATAAAGAGACTGCACTACAGTACTTGTATGAGGTGAATTAAAAATACTATTTCTTTTATCATTTTTACAGTGCAAATATTTGTAATAAAAATAATATAAAGTGAGCACTGTACACTTTGTATTCTGTATTGTAATTGAAACCCATATATCTGAAAATGTAGAAAAACATCCAAAAATATTTAATAAAGTTCAATTGGTATTCTGTTGTTTAAGAGTGCAATTAAAACTGCGATTAATCATGATTTTTTTTTAGTTAATCATGAGTTAACTGCGATTAATCGACAGCCCTACTCCAAACTAAAGACCTGCTCCTGCAAAGCCTTGTCTGTGTGCTTAACTTAACATATTATGAATAGTCCCACTGACTTCAAAGATACTTCCCTATTACTCAACAACTGTCAAAGGATGTGCTTTAGATTACTAAACTCTAATGCAGCAGCAGGAGTGTGTGCACATAAAAAGAATGACACTTTCCCCTCTTCTCAGAAGCAATTGGGGAAGAGTGAGTCATACTCCTCTTCTGCCAGGAATTCCTGCAAAGACTGAACCACCAGGGGACCTCGTACAATGATTTCTGAGGTGTGGGACTGTGGGAGGGGAAATTATCTTAATTTGGGGTCACTGGAGAAACCCTGCAGCAAAGTCTGTCATTGGGCAATGTTGCTAAGATTAGCTATAGTCCTTTAAAGAAGCCATCTATTGATGACAAAAACAAAATATGCAACTGTGCAGAGAGGTTTTGAAGCCATTTGTATTTACAGAATGTTGTTCTTTCTTCCCACTGTCAATTACTATCTCCATCATCAGGAACAAACATAATGTAGCAGGCCACAAATGCTACAATATCATCAGAAATTGGAATCCTTACTTTAGAAAACTTGAAGGCAGAGAGATGGGGCACTTCTCATATGGATAGGTTAATGCACTGAGACACAATACCAGCTCTGCTCTGGTTATGTGATACAGTATTACATTTAAACAAGAGTTTTTAGGAAAACTAGTTGTCAGATAAGCTTCTTTAGATTAGTTAAATCATATTTTCAATGTGTGTGGACTGAACAACAAAGCAAGATGAGAAATACTTGAGCCACCATGTTTGCCATTATTGGAACTCATGGAAAGGCTTCTTTGTTCATCTGCAGCCTACACAAGAGGCAAATCTTTGATATAAAAAAAAAGGATGATTAATGTTAAACCAGAGAACTGAGAGTCAGGAAACTGTATTCTATTCCTGGCTCCACCACAGACTTGCTCTAAGATCTTGGGAGTATTCCAATACTTACATTTCCAAAAGTGGCCACTAATTTGGGGTCCCCAATTTGGAACACCTAAGTCTTGGTTCTCAGAGGTACTGACCACTTACAGCTTCACTTCAAGTCAATGGGAGATACAATTGCTAAGCACCTTTGAAAATCAGACCCATGTGTTCTCAAGGTGAGCACCCAATAAGTGAGGTGCCCCAGATTAGCGACTGCTTTTGAAAATTTGGGCCTTAACTGCTCTGTGCCTCTATTCACAATATTTAAAATAAGCAAAATCAATATTCCCTTAATTCACAGGGTTTCGGCAGGGCTTATTGTAGTAATGTTTGTAAATCATGATGAGATCCTTAGATAGAAAGTGATGTGCAGTGTAAGTATGAAGTATTATTATTGTATAAAAGATTGACCAATAAGTAATCTACTGTTCATGATCACTTTTACATTATGAAATCACATAGATTTAGGAGAAGCATAACAGTAAAAGTGTTTGATTTCACATCAGAAAGAATAGAAGTTATTTGTAGTTATTTTGTAGTTATGCCGTATTCTCCCAATAAAATCCTCAGATTGCAAGTATATTATAATTAGGGATCCTAGTTTTCCGTGATAAAACCCGCAAAATTCTCTGATATAAAAAAACATAAAAATCAGCGTTTTTTCTGCAATTAAAATGAACTGCTGACCTTTAGTTTCTCTAGCCACAATAGATATAGGTATCATTTGAACATAATATGGAGAGCCGAATAATGGTGGCTTGAATAAATGGGATTCTACTGCATATGTTTTTATTTTTTCACAAAATGTAAAAACTAAAGATTCTCTGTAAAAATGCAAATTCCACGTTTTTCTGCGGCAAACAGATTTCTATGATCCCTGATTATAATTAATAAGGTGTATTGAATGAGAAAATGCTGTGCAAAGATATGATAGCCTTACACTAGTCTATTTAGCTTTATGGTAACCTTACAGTATCCAAATATGTGTTATAGAAGAAAGCCTTGAAATGAAGGAGAAATAATGTTTACTTATTCTTGCTCTATGTAGTTAATGGAATTGCTCATGAAAAAGAATGAGATATCTGATTCCCACTTTTCCAAGTAGGAGATGTTTTATTAAAGTTACCATAAATTGGGACAGATCCTACTTTTCTCATTCACCCCAAATTCCATTGGCTCTGAGAGTTTTTATACCTTGATATGAATGATTTTGGGTGCACGCGGGATGAAGGAATGGTTCCTATGTTGTTCACACAGCTATAATAGCACTAATAGAACTCATGGCTAGAGGAAAAATATTGTGTAATGTGTTATATTGTGTAATTGCTAGCATGTTGTCATATTTCCTATTTATATAAATGTTTATTCTAGATACTATATACCACTCCAATTCAGGAAGGTATCCCTATTTAGAAAGGGTACTAACAACATGCTAAACTTTAAGTACATGCTTAGAGGAATGGACTTAAGCATATGCTTAAGTGCTTTCCTGAATTGTGGACAAGTGTATGTAATTTTATTAATTAAAATATAAACAGAATACTCTTAGATTTTTTTCCCTGTTAATACTACACATTTTAGGGTAAGCAGATTTTCAAGAGCTACAAAAAGCATTAATGAAATTCAGGGCTGCACCAGGATAAGCTTCTTCCTAGATCTCTAAAATAAGTATGAAGAATGCATTTATTTGGGCATTCTTGGACATAAAAAGATTTAAAATTGTTTTGGAATATTTTTGACTTATTTATTATGTGACTTAGAATATTATGCTGTACCTTCCTGATGTTTTACAAAGGTGTTATTAATATGATTTATTCATAAAAGAAAGTGACAAAACTGTATTGCTAATCCTCATGATTCAATAATAAATCTTTACTATTTTGTTCTAATACACATTTCCAATATTGCTGAATATACTTTTCACTACATTTTATCCCCTTGGGCGCAGCAACTCCAACTCCTTATGATTATGATAAATGCCCTCAAATGAAACAGCTGTTCTTTAGCACAAAAATTGGCAAATCTTATTAAAATTTATAAAAATCTCGTATCTCTTGAGGGATTTGCTTATGTGAGCTCTGTAACTGCAAAGTTTATTAGCATGAATAATGTGTGTTCCTACAGAAGGCCACAGTCCTGCTTAAACCAGTTGGGTTTTGAACATAGGAGCAGTTAGACTTCTATATTTGGCGGGGCAGCTACAGTCAGGCCAATGGGGTCGTGCCTGGGGGGGCAAATTCCACACCTGCCCAAGGCTTGCAGTTTAGGGAGGACAATGCCCCCCATCTCCCAGCCAAACTACGGCTATCATTTTGAACAAAAGTAACAAATAGAAGAGGCGGATGCACAGAATAATGTACTCTCTTTTGTCTTTCTTAAAAAATAATGGAGTTTGGCTTGTAGCAACACTCATTTTCTTTCTCTGAAGTAAATTAAAGTATAGCAGCCAGGAAAGACTCAGTATGACGACCAAGTGTATTTGCGGTTAGTCCCCTTTGGAGTTTTGAGAAACCTAAATCATATAATATTAAAATGCATAATAAGCACGTCCAAAAGATTTGTTGACAATTTGATAATTCCCTTTCCTAAGTGAAAAGGAGGTAGCATTCCAATATTGCTATGGTGGAAACTGGCCAGAAATATCTATTATTTAATTTATTTTTAGTAAAAGTGGTCCTGAGTTACACAGTCTGGTTCCAGAACTAGTTATCAGTAAATAGAATTATCCATTTATAAACATCAACTTAGCAAGTCAGAAAATAGGAAAGCAAAACAGTCACTGTGAACAGTTTTTCAAAGAATATTTATCAGCCAAATAGAAATGAGATATACACTTGTAAAGTATGGATATACCTTTATCTGATATTTTTAACTACTGAGCTTAATATTTCATTTGGTTTTGATTGTCTCTTTTTATTTCTGTCATTTTGCCTGTGCTCTCTTCTTCTGTTTAGATAGTCGGGGAAAGTCAAAGGAAACCAAAGGGATTAGGCAATGCAATTCCCATTGAAATTTAAGGCTTACACATGTGCTGAATCTTATCAGGATCTGGGCCTTACGTTTGGGCATGTAACTCCCTAGATTCCTTTGAAAATCCCAACCGTAGTGTTTTTTGTCTTGGGTAAGCACACAGGAGAGACATACTGTATGGTGTCATTTTATCACTGTCTGCCTAGCCATATTCTTTAATTGAACAATTTTACCTCGATACCAAAGTGGTTGAATGTTTCTGACTCCTTACATTTTTTCATTAAGTCTTTATATGGAAATACTGGATTTGCTTTAACATCACATATTTATAAAAATACAGTACTTTTTAGGACCTTTGTATTCTCCTCACTGATAATCCTTGTGTTATAGACATTTCATCCATTTCCATCAATCCAGAACATCAAGGATGGTAGCTGCATTTTCTCCTTCAGATATCATCCTGTGTAAGCAAGAAATATCAGCTACACAAGTTATTTCAATATTTTCTATGTTTCCAGCCCATTAGAAGTGAACAAAAGTTAGTCATACCCATATCAGTATAAATGGCATTGGATTTCATCAAAAAACATGACTCAGGCCCCCCAAAACTATGAGATATCATTTTAAAATGATGTGATTTTAAAAAAATAATAATGTTTGGGTTCTTTTTATTTGTCTTCTGGTTTTTGAGCCTTTACGTTATATTCAGGTATTGTTTTCAAGCTTTTCTCTGCAGCCATCAGGGCTACTTTTCTTTCTAAAACGAAAGCTGAGATTCTCATGTAATTATTTGATACCAGGAGCTGGCGCTTTAAGGAAAACACCAAATATAGTGAGACTCCCAATTAAATCATGAGGGCTGGCAACAATATCTGTTCTGATTAGTGAGGTGCCCAGACCAAAACTACAGATGCAAACTTTGCACAAGGCCTGATCTGCATCTGAATGTTACAGCTGTGCCTTACTCTACAAAGGGCTAAACCAAACCCTAGATTTACACATCCCTCAACTTGAGGGAAGTGTGGAACCTGATCTGGGTCCAAATGTTGTATCTTGGGTTCATTTTTAAATCAGTTCTAAATAGGTTCTTATACATATATATATTTTTCAAATAGCGTACACTAAATTATGACTCTGAAAGACAATGATGTTTTGGTTTGTGTATTTTCTACTGATAGAGAATTAATGCATTGCAGAGGGATTTGGGGAAGCAGTCTCTGAAAATACATTTATCACACTCATAACTTTTCCAGTGCTACCAGTAGGTAATGGATTGGAGCCCTGGCCACACCCCTACCAATCCAAACATGCCCCACTAGGAATAACAGGGCAGGACATTATGGGGCATAAACTGCTCCATTATGGTTGCCTTCTTCAAGGATGTTCTGTGGGGTGAGGGAGAAGGAGCTCCCAGTATTCCCTCTTCCTCCTCCTCCTCACAATAACACTCAGAGATAGCCATAATATTTTCCACATCACATTTTGTGTCTGGACAGTCAAACATGGGGAAGACATATGCTCCAATCTGACTCCAAAGCAGCTCTGAAAACTAACATAAGGGAAGTTTCTCGGTTCAGGAGTGATTCAGGCAGGTAATAGTGTAAGCAAGTTAACAAGAATAATGCAAATAGAAAAAGTACATTTTGTTATGGAAAGTGCCTCCTGCTGGGGAACTAGCCACCCTTAGATCCTTATAATGGAACAAAATGTTAGATTGTTCCATTTTATGGGTAACCTGGTGGGAAGAAAACAGTCTTACTTTGATAAAATAAGTGTTGTTGTTTTTTTATTTCTTTATCCACCGATTTTGTGATAAACATAGAACACATGAAACGTCAAGTGTGGTTTTGCTGGTAATATAGAATGTTTCTGTCACAGTCCCTCCAAGGTAAGAACTACTTTGCTCTGCATCACTGTCCTGACTCTATGGTAGAAATTGGAACTGTTCATAAAAGAGCTTATAGTATAAACAGTTATCCTTCTAGGCACCATAAGACTTTATATGAAAGAATCAATTCCCTCTGAGTATTCCTATAACATTCCAGCCATATGGTAATCTTGTCATTTGGAGTGTTTTTTAACTTCAAAGTATTTTGTACTATTTGGCTGCATAAGAAGATTTGCTGACTTTAAATAATCCATATTTTTAATATTAAGTCTTAGGCATTTTATATAGTATATGCCACTAATTAGCTGATTAATGAAGACTGATGGGAACTGTCTCCACCTGAGTTAAAGTATATAATTAAAAAAAAAGTTACTAAATCTGAAAATGCTTGAAATATAATATACCCAACAAAGAGGAATTTTCATTTAATTTGTAGGGCTAAGTTTAGTGTTACAAGTTTTTCTTGATAATAAACCCATCTCATTTGACCTAAGTGATCCAAAAATTATATATTTTACTACATTGATGGTTAATATAATATAGCTTTTATGTAACTTCCAAGGTAATAAGGAGAGCTTTTATTTTCTTTAAAAAAAAACCAAAAAATATAAAACAAAAAACCCCACAATCTTTAGAGCTCTGCTCACTGGGTTTCCTGTAAGGAATATAGTTAATCAGAAATAAAGCCCTCTGCTTACAGGATGGCCATGAACAATGATTGACACATTTATGCTTAATTCCAAGAAGAGATTCTATAAGGTACAGAGCACCAACATTCTGACCTGAGAAGCAATGAGTAAGAATCACAGTGTGGACGTAAACTTCTTTTTCTCCCAGATAACGTCTGAGATCTCTTGGACTACTGAGAATCTATCCCTCTGCTTCCTCTTTGGTATCTCTCCTCTTTCTTAAAGGTCCCCCTTCAGACTGACCTTTCCTCTGACAGAGAAGAGAGTAGATAAAGCTCCTTCCAGATTCTGTAAGTGCCTCTTCATGATATCACCACTTTCAGAGGGTACTGGTAAAATGTAACATGAAGCACTTCTCTCTTATCCTATGAGCTAAATATGCTGACTTCCATGGGGCTTCCTGCATTTGCTGGCTTCGATTCTCTACAAGGAATTTAGACCCTACCACCTTTTCCATGGTAGGGCGAAATACTACAAAGTAGTGCCTCCTTTTGCAACTAGAAAGACAGCCCAGCCCTAATAGTTTATTTTTGAAAAGCCTTGGGATTTCCCCCTTGTACCTCTCCAGCAGCACAAAGGGGCCATACTGCCAGCTTAACCAGACAGCCTATCACTGTGTTACCAAAATGATACACAGGAATGAAAGAATGAATACGTGTTTCAGCCGCCATTTCTCTGAGCAGTGATTAGAAAAAGCAATTTTCAGAGTGGTAGCCGTGTTAGTCTGTATCAGCAAAAAGAACGAGGAGTACTTGTGGCACCTTCGAGACTAACAAATTTAGTTGGGCATAAGCTTTTGTGGGCTAAAACCCACTTCATCAGATGCATGCAGTGGAAAATACAGTAGGAAGATATATAGTAACTCCTCACTTAAAGTCGTCCCGGTTAACGTTGTTTCGTTGTTACATTGCTGATCAATTAGGGAACAGGCTCATTTAAAGTTGTGTAATACTCCCTTCTAACATCGTTTGGCAGCCACCTTCTTTGTCTACTGCTTGCAGAAAGAGCAGCCCGTTGCAGCCAGCTGGTGGGGGCTTGAAACCAGGGTGGACCAGCAGCCCCCTATCAGCTCCCTGCTCCCCTAAGTTCCTTGTGCAGCAGCTGCCTGCAGTTCAGCTGTGTCCCTCCCCCCACTGCCATGTGCTGCTCCTGCCCTCTGCCTTGGAGCTGCTCCCTGAGACTCCTGCTTGCTGTGCGGGGAGGAGGGAAGGAAGAGGGGGCTAATGTCAGGGTGTCACCCTCCCTCCTGCTCCTGCACCCCGCTTACCCCATCTTCCATAGAGCAGAGGGGACACACCAGGCTCAAGATGGAGGGAGCTTGCAGCAGCTGCTGTCTCAGCAACCTGATCTAATTAACAAGGCAGTGTACTTAAAGGAAATGTGCATGTCTCCCTCCATTCCTGCTGCCTTGTGTAGAGAGAGTTAACCCTTGAGGGCTCAGCCAATTGCTAGTTCATCATTTAGCAGTAAGGGAATTATCCCACCCTCTGACTCCTCCACCTCAACCAAGCTTCACAATCATCATCACTGTGTACAACTATTAAATTGTTTGTTTAAAACTTATACTGTGCGTGTGTATATATAATATAGTCTTTTGTCTGGTGAAAAAAATTTCCCTGGAACCTAACTCCCTCATTTACATTAATTCTTATGGGGAAATTGGATTCACTTAACATTGTTTCGCCTAAAGTCGCATTTTTCAGGAACATAACTGCAACATTAAGTGAGGAGTTACATGAAAACATGAAAAAATGGGTGTTGCCATACCAACTCTAACAAGATTAATCAATTAAGGTGGGCTATTATCAGCAGGAGAAAAAAAACTTTTGTAGTGATAATCAGGATGGCCCATTTCCAACAGTTGACAAGAAGGTATGAGTAACAGTAGGGGGGAAATTAGCATGGGGAAATAGTTTTTAAACTAACAGTTAAACTAAAAAAAACTATTTCCCCATGCTAATTTTTCCCCTACTGTTACTCACACCTTCTTGTCAACTGTTGGAAATGGGCCATCCTGATTATCACTACAAAAGTTTTTTTTCCTCCTGCTGATAATAGCCCACCTTAAGAGTTGATATGGCAACACCCATTTTTTCATGTTCTCTGTGTGTATATATATATATGTATATCTTCCTACTGTATTTTCCACTGCATGCATCTGATGAAGTGGGCATTCACCCAGGGCTACTGCCCTGGGTGTCCCCTTAGGTGGTAATGTCCCTTCCTGAGGAACAGAGATTGCAGACAGACTTTTTGTCAATAATTGGAAGAAAAGTTGACACTCTTCCTCCTCCAGTAGATTTGTGGGTCATGCTGCACCAACCACAGCATACCAAGTAATAGTGGGATGTGTGGAGAGGGCATCACATTAAAGTGTAATAACTCATGATGGTCTTCCACTCTGACCTTTAAGAGAACATTTTCCTGAATTACTGAACCGGATGATGGGTTGACTCACTGATTGTTTCTACCAGGTCTTGTGAAAGTTTGGGCTGAAGAGGAATTTTTAGGGTCTAGGCCACATTTGTATTTATAAAATTGTCGACAGTCAGGAGTTGATCATGGCTGCCTGAGAGGGAATCAACCTTGATGCCCCTAGGACACGTAATTGTGGTGATATCTGTAAGTGTGGGGAGGCCCTGAAGGGTTTTGGTTGAGTTCTATTCAAAGGTAGAGAAACTAGCTTAGGGCTTGGTGACCTGTTGATGCCCAGCAGTACCCCCTACTGGGCCTGGGCTGTTTCCCGATTTTGGTCTGGATGGACAGGAGGCAAGTGGGCTGTATAAGTAGGGGTATGGCCAGCAGATCGAGGGACATGATCGTTCCTCTCTATTCGACATTGGTGAGGCCTCATCTGTAGTACTGTGTCCAGTTTTGGGCCCCACACTACAAGAAGGATGTGGAAAAATTGGAAAGAGTCCAGCGGAGGGCAACAAAAATGATTAGGGGGCTGGAGCACATGACTTATGAGGAGAGGCTGAGGGAACTAGGATTGTTTAATCTGCACAAGAGAAGAATGAGGGGGGATTTGATAGCTGCTTTCAACTACCTGAAAGGGGGTTCCAAAGAGGACTGGTGCCTGATAATAAACATCGAGCTATTTAGCTAAAAATAATAATTAGCAAAATTGACAGAGCCATGTCTCTAAGTTTTGTTTGATATGTTTAGCATCTGCATAAGTGAGTCGGGAAAGGGAGGCTGTTAATCAAACATAATTTTAATTACTCAACTGTGTGTGCTACAGAACTAACAAACTATATTATTATTCCCCTATTGCTTTAATATGATCCTTTAAAACGACATACATGATATTATCTATGTTGCAGCGTCCATAGCAAAACCAATGCACTGTCATGGAGCTTTTAACTCCCCCGTTGCAAATGTAGTCAACTTTCTTAAGGCCCTGATCCAGTAAAGCATTTAAGCATGTTTATCCACAAACTCGAGTAGTCCCATGATTAACATGACTGCCTGTATTAAAGTAAAGCATATCATTATTACAGGGGTCGGCAACCTTTCAGAAGTGGTGCGCCGAGTCTTCATTTATTCACTCTGATTTAAGGTTTCGTGTGCCAGTAATACATTATAATGTTTGTAGAAGGTCTCTTTCTATAAGTCTATAATATATAACTAAACTATTGTTGTATGTAAAGTAAATAAGGTTTTTAAAATGTTTAAGATGCTTCATTTAAAATTAAATTAAAATGCAGAGCCCCCCCGGACCGGTGGCCAGGACCCGGGCAGTGTGGGTGCCACTGAAAATCAGCTCGCGTGCCATAGGTTGCCTACCCCTGATATAATTAATTGCTTTGCTGGATTGGGGCATTAAACAAGTTTATTATTTTATTAAATTTGTTTTGCTTTCAGGACATAAAAGAAATCATTTAAAGAAATTTACATTTTGCAAGATGCCGAATATAATAGAGTTTGGGTCCCTTTCCCCACACTAAGACATTAGTCTACTGGATTTTATGGAGGTTATACACAAAAAAATTCTTACCAGTAAAGTCTCCTTATATTGACACCTAAATATGTCAACATATCTGGACAATAAACATAACCTGCCCTGCCCAGTTCATTTAGACTAAAACATTTGTGTAACAACACATTTTTAAGTTGATAATTTGTTTACTTACAGTAAGAAATACACACTTCCATAGCAATAAAGATAAGTGCATAAATAAATATAAAAGCATACAATATAAATAAAGTACTTGTGTCATAAAAATGAGCTAAGTTCTTTTCAAGGTACATACATAAGTTATTATAGCATTAATAATACTGCAAATAATGTAAAATCTAATTACCAGTGTCCCTTTGTGCACAGATGATTCAAAAAGACCGACTGCAGAGAATCAAGGAGAGAAACAAGAAAAATGTTATATATATATCATAAAAATGAAAATATCCATAAAATATCTAACAGCATAGGAGCAGCAGCTGGAAAATTATTATAATAAAATTACCTATACATAATGCAGTTTAGATTTACAAAGGAGAAAAACTTTTCCTTAAACGTAAAAGAGCAAAACATAATTTCTATAACACCTTTCATCTAAGGATCTCAGACATTAATGAATTAAGCCTCACAATTTCATTATGACAAAGTATCACCTTCCCAGTTTCACAGATGGGGAAACCGAGGCCCAGGGATGTTCAGTGACTTGTTCATAGTTACACAAAAAGTTCATGGCAGAGCCATGATGGAACACAACTAGCCTGACTCACAATCTTGGATGTTAGCCACATGATCATCCTCTCTGTCCAAGAAGTTCCACTTTTTGGGTATTTGCATCTATCCAGTTTCACTTTTCCAGGCATTTTCTGCTACATATTATATATGTAAGTATATATAGGTTTTCCAAACACCAGTGTGTTCATCTCTGAATTTCTCAGGATTGCAATTTATTTACACTTTCTAAAGCATCAGCTGTAGCTTTCAAGCCTAGGTTTAAGTTCCAGGGATCATTTCTATTGATCAGTACTAAGGAGAACAGATAAAGAGGCATTGTGTGTATGAATTCTAAGTCAATCCAGTTTTGACTATGACCCAACAATTTCTCAGAGGCTGTTCTGTGTTACAGAAAAGGAAAAGAAACTTGTGCCAAACAGGATATTGCACCATTAAGTTTAAGTGTAGAACTTTTCTCAGGGAGCCCATAACTGGATTTAAATATTGCTCAACAAATAATCCTGAAATAAATAATGAAATTTCTTATTAGGACAGCCATATTAGAATCTAATATTTGAACATCAAAGGGTCAGTTCTTCAAGGTGCAGGGTCTGATTCCTGGAGCGGGGAGTTATATGGGCTCCAACAAATTCAGGGCACAGGGGGCCAGCTCCACAAATGTTTGGGGCCGGCTCTCTTCCCCAGCCCCACCTGCCACACTGCACACCTCCCCTGGAGAGTCCCCTGGCCCTGCCTGCCACCCCTGTGCACCTCCCCTGGAGTGTCCCTGCTGGCGCCCTGGGCAGCAGGCACCTGCCCTACCGCTCCACGCTGTGCTCCCTTGCCAGCTGCTGCCGGCTACAAAAGGGAGCGGTGCCAGCGCTGGTGCCGCCTGAGGAGGCGGACACATGATGGCAGCCCTCCCCTCACCCAGCACCCACCACAGGGGGGCAAGAGGGTTTCCTGTACCTGAGAGGTGCCCGGCCCCTAGGAGCATGTGCAATGATGGTGCCGGGTTAGTGTGCTGCCAGGTGGGAGAGGGGGGTCCCTCCCTGTGGCTCGCTGCTGCTGGTGGGGAGAGGCCTGGGGGAGACTGTGGAGTGCTCCTTTCTGGCCTCAACCCCAGGGCAGCCTGCCTGCACCCCCAACTCCTCATCCCCAGCCCTGCCCCACCCCAGAGCCTGCACCTCCAGCCAGAGCCCTCACTCTCTGCACCCCAACCCTCTGCCCCAGCCCTGAGCCCCCTCCTGCACCATGAACTCCTCATCCCTGGCCCCACCCAGCAGCCCTCACCCCTGCACCTCAACCCTCTGCCCTAGCCCTGAGCCCCTCACACACCCCAAACTCCCTCATCCCCAGCCTGAGCCCTCATCCCCCCACACCCCAACCCTCTGCCCTAGCCCCGAGTCCCCTCCCATACCCCAAACCCCTCATCCCCACACTAGAGCCCTCATCCCCCCACATTGTGAAATATAGGGAAACTGTTAAACACTTACTCTTTCTGGGTGGAGGGGAGACTTGGACCCCTTCTGGGCACCACCAAAAATTATACAAACTGGCCGCCCCTTGTTTACATGCTTAACTTTAAGTCCTCTTTCCCTGATGGGTGCTCAGTACTTTTGAAAATCAGACCACTTACACAGAAACCCAAATATGGGTTTAGGAACCTAACTTTAGGTTCTTATTTTTGAATATATTGAGCTGTACCTTTCTCTGGGTCTGTTGTGATAATTTTCTGTCCAAATCACTTAGGGAAGCATGAGTATGTGTTTCTTTATCTGAATTTTATTTTACTTTTAGGCATTTCTATGATGCTCATCACTGTATCTTGAAACACCTTGGGGTATCTTAAATTCCTAAATATAAGAGAAGTGGGGCTGTTACTGTTATAGACAGAAAATGGTATTCTATGAGGCCATACTACTTGTGGTTCTCTGTCCAATTCAAGCTTTAAAAATCTGCTGCCCTAATTTTCTGCAAACTGAGACCTTGATTCAGTAAGGTACTTAAGCATGAGCTTTACTTTACACGTGTGAGTGTCACCAACTGACTTCATATACTTATATATCTTGTTTAATAAGGGCCTTAATTACTCCCTTCTTTGGCATTTTCTTTCAGATCCACAATCCAGGGGCTGATGAGGCAAATTCTCTTCTCTAGCTCTTCCTTCTTTTCCTAGACTCTTCTGCTACAGCTTTCTAACTCAGTCACATTATCTTCCAAAATCTTCACTATTTCCATCTACATCTCACAGCCCTGGACACAATGCATTCATACCTGACCTCCCTTTTGCCATTTCTGCTTCTGTTCCCACTATAGAGGAATTCCTAATACTTTGGAGGGATTTAATTTCTTCAAGCAAAGAAGCCTATATTAGTCTTGTTACCGTGGTTACCAACTCCTCACTCACTCTTCACTCTAGTCTTTTCAGCCAGCCCTGCAGGACCAAGAACACTGCTCTCATTTTTTCAAAAAAATCACCCTCTATCTTTGGATAGCATAACTTTAATTTTGACTCCCTGGTTTTGTTCAGGTTTTCTGAGGTAGCTCTTGACAGCAGGGAGTGGGCTAGGAAGCCATTACCTGAGACAGTCATATGCAGTAATTGAATAGGCCTGATTCTGATCTAATTTAATCAGGGCCGGCTCTAGCTTTTTTGCTGCCCCAAGCAGCAAAAAAAAAGCGCTGCCCCCCAGGCCCCCAGCCGAGCGCCGCGCCGCCCCCCCCGCCGAGCGCCGCCGGAACCCCCCCCAGAGCGCCGCCCCCGCGCTGCCCCCCCGCCGCGCGCCGCGTGCCGGAGCCCACCCCCCCCGCGCCGAGCGCCGCCGGAACCCCCCCCCGAGCGCCGAGCCCCGCGCTGCCCCCCAGCACCGAGCCCCGCGCTGCCCCCCCCCGCCGAGCGCCGCGCCGCCGGAGCCCGCCCCCACCCCCTGCCGAGCACTGCCAAACCCCCTTCCAGCGCCGCGCCCCGCGCCGCCCCCTCACCGAGTCCCGTGCAACTGGAGCCCGCCCCCCCAGCGCCGCGCCGCCGGAGCGCCCCCCCCCCGCGGAATCCTGTGCCGCGCTCCCCCTGCCGCCCCTTACCAGGTGCCGCCCCAAGCATGTGCTTGAGTGCCTGGTGCCTGGAGCCGGACCTGAATTTAATTGGGTGTAAATCTTGAGTAATCCCCCAAAGTCAATGGACCTTATTCTTATTCACCACTGTGTTACTCCAGTTTTATGCCATTTTAACTGTACTGAAAATACACTAAACTGGAGTAAATATTATGGTGCAACATATCCAGTGGAACTACAATGGTCTAATATTGCATTAAATGAGAGAATAGTTAGTCTTGCTATCTTTTAATATGTATTCTGTTGAACTGGACACTTAAAAAGAACAGGACTACTTTTGGCACCTTAGAGACTAACAAATTTATTAGAGCATAAGCTTTCGTGGGCTACAACCCACTTCTTCGGATGCATATAGAGTGAAACATATATTGAGGAGATATATATTTCACTCTATGTGCATCCGAAGAAGTGGCTTGTAGCCCACGAAAGCTTATGCTCTAATAAATTTGTTAGTCTCTAAGGTGCCACAAGTACTCCTGTTCTTTTTGAGGATACAGACTAACATGGCTGCTACTCTGGACACTTAAAATAATAGAAGATAATCATAGTCTTAAATCACCAATTTTTCTTGGAATCAATGCAGATTATTATCTTAATTGAGGACAAATAGCCACAATTTGAAAGTCTAAAAAATGGATTAGCTGACTGGAAAGATGTTTAAGCTTAATGCTAAAGTCAGTTCTGTTTAAGCATGTGAATCTTCGGGGACAAATTCCAAGTAATCATACAATCTTGTATGAGATTCTATACACCATTCCCACTTGTTTCTTTTTGATCCCTAAAGAAAACTAATATAAGAAGCAATTTAGAGATTATGAGATTAGTGTGGGCACTTGTATCAAGAAGTCTGAAGACTGCACATTTTAATTATTAAAGAACCTTCTAGGTTAATTTTTAAGTTTATATATGGGGAATGAGCTTTAGTTAGCACCACTGTGTCCCAAAATTTAAAATAAGGTATCTTGTTGGCTTTAATATTGGCCTAATATCAGAAGAACAGAACTAGACATTAATTTAAATATTAAAGTTCTTCTGATGATTCTTAAACCTGTATCTCAGCAGGGCAGAAATTGATCTTAAATGTTTCTCTCATAAAGATGATGTACATTAACATCCAAACGTAATCTCTCAAAATTAAAGTTTACTATGTTTCTACGCATTATCTCCTCTTCTGATACCCATTACAGTAAACATTTTAAATGAGAGATAGTCTTTTTGGTATTTATGTTAATATAATATGTAATTCCATAGGAAATTTGTTGTAATTTAGTGTGAATTAATTAACTTCATTTTATTCCTATTTATTTAAAAATTTACAGAGGGTAGCCTCAGTGCGCACATTTGAGCAAAAGCTCTATGGTTTTAGCTCACACAAAGATACATAAAGCAGCAACAAGGACCAGAAAATTAGATTACACAACAGAACACTCAACATTTTCTAGTTTAATCTCTATTTAATTTTTATTATTGTGACAAGACCAAAATCTGCCTTCCATTACATTTGCGAAACCTCACTGAAGCCAGTTGGGTTGTGTGTGTGAAACTGAAGTTGCAGTCAGGACCACTGGGTATAATCTAATCTCTGTTTAATCCTACCGGAAACTTTTAAATTATCTCCATTACAGAAGGAGCCCAAATAAATAAATACAGCAGAAGAACTGAGCATTTCATTTTTCTAGTATATTTGTTATGTTGTTGTAGCTGTGTTGGTCCCAGGATAATAGAGACAAGGTGGGTGAGGTAATATCTTTTATTGGACCACCTTCTGTTGGCGGAAGAGGCAAGTTTTCAAGGTACACAGGGCTCTTCTTCCAGATGTGAAGATATTACCTCAGCCACTGTATTTTTCAAAAAAGAACAGGAGTACTTGTGGCACCTTAGAGACTAAGAAATTTATTTGAGTATAAGCTTTCATGGGCTACAGCCCACTTCATCAGATGCATAGAATGGAACATATAGTAAAAATATATATATATACACATACAGAGAACATGAAAAGGTGGAAGTAGCCATGCCAACTGTAAGAGGCTAATTAATTAAGATGAGGTATTATCAGCAGGAAAAAAATTTTTTTTGTAATGATAATCAAGATGACCCATTTTAGATAGTTGACAAGAAGGTGTGAGGATACTTAAGATGGGGAAATAGATTCAACATTCCACCCAAAGATGGACTATAAGCTATCAGGAACAGTATCCCCGATAATGTCACGGCAAACTTGGTGGCTGAACTTTGTGACTTTGTCCTCACTCACAACTATTTCACATTTGAGGACAATATATACCTTCAAGTCAGTGGCACTGCTATGGGTACCTGCATGGCCCCAAAGTATGCCAATATTTTTATGGCTGACTTAGAACAACGCTTCCTTAGCTCTACTTGCGCTACATTGATGACATCTTCATCATCTGGACCCATGGAAAAGAAGCCCTTGAGGAATTCTACCATGATTTCAACAATTTCCATCCCACCATCAACCTCAGCCTAGACCAATCCACACAAGTGGTCCATTTCCTGGACACTACTGTGCTAATAAGCGATGGTCACATAAACACCACCCTATACCAGAAACCTACTGACCACTATACTTACCTAGATGCCTCCAGCTTCCATCCAGGACACACCACACAATCCATTGTCTACAGCCAAGCTCTAAGATATAACCGCCTTTGCTCCAATCCCTCAGGCAGAGACAAACACCTACAAGATTTCTATCAAGCATTCTTAAATCTACAATACCCACCAGCTGAAGTGAAAAAACAGATTGACAGAGCCAGAAGAGTATCCAGAAGTCACCTACTATAGGACAGGCCCAACAAAGAAAATAACCGAACGCCACTAGCCGTCACCTTCAGCCCCCAACTAAAACCTCTCCAGCACATCAAAGATCTACAACATATCCTGAAAGATGATCCCTCACTTTCACAGATCTTGGGAGACAGACCTGTCCTCGCTTACAGACAGCCCCCCAACCTGAAGCAAATACTCACCAGCAACCACACACCACACAACAAAAACACTAACCCAGGAACCTATCCTTGCAACAAAGCCCGATGCCAACTCTGTCCACATGTTTATTCAAATGACACCATCATAGGACTTAATAACATTAGCCACGCCATCAGGGGCTCGTTCACCTGCACATCGACCAATGTGATATATGCCATCATGTGCCAGCAATGCCCCTCTGCCATGTACATTGGCCAAACCGGACAGTCTCTATGCAAAAGAATAAATGGACACAAATCTGACATCAGGAATCATAACATTCAAAAACCAGTAGGAGAACACTTCAGCCTCCCTGGTCACTCAGTAACAGACCTAAAGGTGGCAATTTTGCAACAGAAAAGCTTCAAGAACAGACTCCAATGAGAAACTGCTGAGCTTGAATTAATATGCAAACTAGATACCATTAACATGGGTTTGAATAGAGACTGGAAGTGGCTGGGTCATTACACATATTGAATCTATTTCCCCATGTTAAGTATCCTCACACCTTCTTGGCAACTGACTAAAATGGGCCATCTTGATTATCACTACAAAAGTTTTTTTCTCCTGCTGATAATACCTCATCTTAATTAATTAGCCTCTTACAGTTGGTATGGGTACTTCCACCTTTTCATGTTCTCTGTATGTAAATATATTTCTTATTATATATTCCATTCTATACATCTGATGAAGTGGGCTGTAGCCTGCAAAAGCTTATGCTCAAATAAATTTGTTAGGTCTCTAAGGTGCCACAAGTATTCCTGTTCTTTTTGCGGATACAGACTAACACGGCTGCTACTCTGAAACTTGTATTTTCCAGTATGTTCTTCCAGAGGAGTTAGGGGTTAAACATGGTCTATTACATTTTGCAACATCTCACCCTCATTTAAGGCATGTCTCATATTCTGTAATAATAATACTATAATGCAATAAGAGCAACGAATAAGAAATATTTACTTATAAGATAGCTCATGCTCCATCTAGTAAAAATCAGGCTGAGATTCTCTCCTCCAGTAAGAAATCAATGATTATGAATTATTGTTATTCGTTTTATATAAAAAGTGTGACCTTGGCCTGTGCATTACAGCTTCACTGATGATTTTCCCAAGCCTCATCATTATCTTAACTTGCACCTGCCCCTTAAATGTGCAGCAGGAGAAGAGTACAAGGAACTGCCCCATTCAGAAGGACAGAGATTACTCCCTCTTAGCAGCTCTAGGGTACAAGTCAATCAAAGTGGGGTCATGGCTCTGCCCACCCTATGCAACGGCCAGAATAGTAGTCTAGCTTCCTATGGAGAGCACAGTGCACCATCCTAAAGGGACCCGGGATGCTCCAGGAGTGATTATTCCTCTCCAAAGGCATCAAGCTCTTCCCTTTGGATGAAACTGATCTCTGAGCAAAGGACCAGCACAAGGCATATGCACTACTTAAATCCTACATCAACTACTTCTTATAATAATGCATTGGCTTTGTATGGGCGCTTTGCTTGGGTGACGGAGATCCTTTAGGAATAAGTGCCAGCGCAGGTAAAAATAGTGAATGGCAATGAATACATATAGCCAAAGCTAGCGTGAATTCTGCTAATACATGCAATTCCTTTTTTTCTAATCCTGACAATCATTCCTAACTGCCACTCCGCTTCCCCTCCCATTTCTGAGCGCTAGAAATACTCAGAAGTAATTTATTGTGACTGAAGTTTTTGTCTTTTGTGAACAACTGAGAAATATTATTGAATTTAATATGTTAGCTTTGGGAAATCAATTTTTAATCCAGTATAACCCCTTTTCTCTTGTTGACCTATAACAAGAATTCTTTGGTGTCTGAATTATTACCCATAGTTAGTTCTACAGTTAGTTCTACACAGTTGTAGAATGTTTTATTTTCTTACCATCATGCTTCCATATTTGTGGTGGCTGACTATTTCATGAAAAAAACAATGCTGATTTTAAAAAATGAAAATGCCTGTGTGACCAACTTTTGTCATAGCACCTGCTCTTGAAACTTCCCTCTCACCAAAAATACATGGAGAATGGACTTGGACAAATAGGGCTGGGGACTCGATTGTCTTGAATTATCAGTCAGGATGACTATAGGGTTGAATTTTAACATCAGGTATTTAAAAAAGCGTTTATTGAAGACACTGTTTACATGTTTTGGACCTGTCTTCTTTTTGCTTGTGGTAATATAGTTAATGTCATAAATGGTGTGTAGTTAGGCTTATTAAGCTCTAAATAGGCTCACCTGTCTGTACCTCAGCTTCCCCATCTGTAAAATGGGGATCATGATGCTGATCTCCTTTGTAAAGCACTTTCAGATCTATGATGAAAAATGCTATATAAGAGCTAGGTATGATTAATTTATTAATCATTATTATATTACGGGGCCTGGTCTAGCCTTCCTGACAGACCACGTCTCTCCCCATGAAACACTTGGATGATTACAATCAGTGGTGGAGCTCCATGCAATGTCCCCCTTGATATAACAGAGTGGCCTGTGCTATATTCCCCATGATATAATAGAAAGTGGGTGGCTGACAGGGCATTCTCCAGAAGGACCCAGAGCTCTGCTTTCCAGGACACGTTTTAGGATGCATTTGTTGTGCCTGTCCATTGAAGAAAGTTAAGGGGAACTGAATCACTGGACAAAGTGTTGGAGGTATTGTGATTTGTATTTAGAGCTGCTGCTTGGGAGAAGGGGTGAAATTATTGAATTTTTATGTAGTTATATAATTTAAGATAGTTGGCAGGGCACTCTGAGCCTGCGTATGGGCACTTTTTATTGTAATAAATCAAAATAAAAGAAATAAGAACATTGTTTTAATTAATAGATTTTACTCTCAGTTATTAAGCCAAATTATTTTTGCACTTGAGGTCGCACTCACCTCTTGCGAGTGCTGCCTGGCCGAGTGCGTTTGGCTGCACTCTCTCTGTTTGTGGTGGGTCTTCGGTGACTCTGCCCTCTGGCCAAGTCATACAGTCTGTCTGTGAGATAAAAGCAAAGCAAACCCCTTTTGGGGTACAAGTCCAACAGGGGCCTCTCAGTGCCCTCTGTTATGTCTCTGTTTGTCCCTGCTCTGGAATAGAGCAGTGCCCGAGGGCTCCTTCCCTGGAGGCAGTGTCTTCACCCTCTCAGGGCCTTTCTGGCCCAACTCTTCAGCTGGGCCACTACAGTTCAGCCCCCCTTCTGGGGTGCCTCAAAGTCCAGGCCACTTTCCCAGTGGCTGGTGGGAGGGGAGGGGAGACCCAGGTCCGCCCTCTACTCCGGGGTCCTAGCCCAGGGACCCTATAGATAGCAGTCATTCACAATGGCCCTTTAAATAAACTGCGTTGCTGCTATAATTCCCTGGGCCACTTCCCCGGGCCACTTCCCCATGGCTCCTGCACATTCTTCACCCTTACCTCAGGGCCTGTCCTCGTGGAGTCCCAGCAGTTAGCCTGAAGCACTATTCACACTCCTCCAGCTCTAGTAAGGAACTGAACTCTCTCTGACCCTGCAGCTCTTCTTATACTAGGCTGCTGGCCCCTGCTTTGCTGCTTCCCACACAACTGCTCTAGGCAGCTTGAAGGACCTCTCTACTGCCCTGTTCTGGGGAGGTGTGTGGCAGAGCCACAACACCTCCAGCAGGGATCATCAGGGCCTAGTGCACCCCGTCACATTCACATATTTATTATACAACAACTTTTAATATCTAAGAAATTGAGTATCCCTTTTTAACTCCTTGGCAGCAGTAATCTGCATGTATTTGTTACAGATAATCATAGAACTGGAAGGGACCTTGTGAGGTCATCTAGTCCAGTTCCCTGTACTCAAGGCAGGACTAAGTATTATCTAGATCATCCCTGAGAGGTGTTTGTCCAACCTGCTCTTAAAAATCCCCAATGATGGAGATTCCACAACCTCCCTAGGTAATTTATTCCAGTGCTTAACCACTCTGACAGTTAGGAAGTTTTTCCTAATGTCTAACCTAACCCGCCCTTGCTGCAATTTAAGCCCATTGCTTCTTGTCCTGTCCTCAGAGGTTAAGAAGAACAATTTTTCTCCCTCCTCCTTGTAACAACCTTTTATGTACTTGAAAACTGTTAACATGTCCCCTCTCAGTCTTCTCTTCTCCAGACTAAACAAACCCAATTTTTTCAATCTTCTCTCATAGGTCATGTTTTCTAGTCTTTTAATCATTTTTGTTGCTCTTCTCTGGACTTTCTCCAATTTGTCCACATCCTTCCTGAAATATGGCACCCAGTACTGGACACAGTACTCCAGTTGAGACCTAATCTAGGGTTACCATATTTTGTGCTTCCAAATGGAGGACACTCCACGGGGCCCCGGCCCCCCGCCCCCCCTGCCCCATCCCCGCCCCTTCCCCCAAAGTCTCCGCCCCCTCCCCTGCTTCCCACGAACATTTGATTCGCGGGAAACCTGAAGCAGGTAAGGAGGGTGTGGGGGGAGGAGGCGCGGGCCAGGCTGGCCCCCTGGCGGCTCCAGCCTGGGTCGGCTCGGGCCCTGGGGTGCCGGCCCCGGGCCCGAGCACCCCCGGCCCGCCCAGCACTGCTGGCCCCCGGGCCCCTGGCCGAGCACCCCCGGCCCGCCCAGCACCGCCGGCCCCCGGCAGCCCGGCGCACCCCCCCGGCGGCCCAGCACCGCCGGCCCCCGGCAACCCGGTGCACCCCCCCGGCGGCCCAGCACCGCCGGCCCCCGGCGGCCCGGCGCACCGCCCGACACTGCCGGTCCCCGGCGGCCCGGCGCACCCCCCGGCGGCCTGGCGCACCGCCCGGCACTGCCGGTCCCCGGCGGCCCGGCGCCCCCCCCGGCGGCCCGGCGCCCCCCCCGGCCGCCCAGCACCGCCGGCCCCGGGCCAGCCCCCGGCCCAGCGGCGCCGGATTTTCCCGGACATGTTCAGCTTTTGGGGATTTCCCCCCGGACGGGGATTTGAGTCCCAAAAAGCCGGACATGTCCAGGAAAATCCGGACGTATGGTAACCCTACCTAATCAGTGCGGAGTAGAGTGGAAGAATTACTTCTCGTGTCTTGCTTACAATACTCCTGCTAATACATCCCAGAATGATGTTTGCTCTTTTTGTAACAGCGTTACACTGTTGACTCAGATTTAGCTTGTGATCCACTATGACCCCCAGATCCCTTTCTGCAGTACTTCTTCCTAGGCAGTCATTTCCCATTTTGTATGTGTGCAACTGATTGTTCCTTCCTAAGTGGAGTACTTTGCATTTGTCCTTATTGAATTTCATCCTATTTACTTCAGACCATTTCTCCAGTTTGTTCAGATCATTTTGAATTTTAATCCTACCCTCCAAAGCACTTGCAATCCCTCCCAGCTTGGTATCATCCACAAACTTTATAAGTGCACTTCCTATGCCATTATCTAAATCATTGATGAAGATATTGAACAGAACCGGACCCCAAACCGATTCCTGCAGGATGCCACTCGTTATGCATAATAAATAAAAATGATGTGTAAATGCTATTCCCAGATCAAGCAGATTAATGCTGTAAAACCCTCCAGCCTTTTGGCTGACAAATGCTTTATTGACATGACATACAAATGTATTATAATTCGTCATTAATGACGGGACCGCCAGATCTCCTTTCAATGAGGCGATAAATGGGTCCCTAAACATTCAGTCATGAGAAACCAGGAAATTTTCCATTAATCGTCATCAATAATCAAAATCAAAATAATTAATTTTCCATTCAATAATCATCTTATGTGACCTAGTGTTATCAGGAAGAGAATAGAAAGTAAGAAAAATAAGTTCAAGACAGACATTAGAGAACTGTTTTTTGACCTTGAAGCAGACAATGGGAATGAATCAACAATCTTAATCAAATGTTACATAGGAAAAACTTATTGTTATAGAAACTAAATTAATTTGTACATACATTCAGCATTCAGCCCTTGTATTAATCTACCTCTTTTAGACAAATCTCCACAAGGCTACAGAAATCTAGAGAGAGATTCGCAAGGCCAAATTCTGCCTAGACAGAGATAAATATATTGATGCTGAAGTCAATTGAAGTTGCAAATGTGCATGTGTAGATGGGATTTAACCCATTTATTTATCATGATACAAAATATGGAGCTGTCTGGTATTGGAGAATAATATTCTCTAGAAGAAGTGACCACTAATGGGTTTGTTTTACTATAATTCAAAAGCTATTATAATTGGAGCTGATCAGGAATATTTTGATTAAATGTTTTTTCATTGGAAAATGCCAGTTTATCTAAACTAAAACTGTTTGCAGGAAAGGGTCAGTTGCCATTAATTTCTCATTTTGAAATGTTGGAAAAGTTTCAAAATTTTTGCATAATGGCTGCTGCATTTTCCTACACAGTAGTGATAGACAAACCTTAAAAGGGCCACTGGTTTGGTTTGGCTATATGTTCAAAATTTTACAAACTTAGCTGAAATTTGTCAAAACTGTACTGGGCAGGGAATCTCTAGAGACCAGGCATTTCCACGAGACTTCCAGCATTTCCTGCTTCCCGTGAATCTGCAAATACTGTGAAAGTGATCTTTCTAATGCCATTTCTACACTTCTGAGACCCCTGTTCACTGAAACCAATAAGTGATCAGGCATACAGAATTAAAAATAATAATAAAAACTTAACTGAATTTTATGAATCTCAAAAATGAACACAAGTTCATTGTCTGGGTAAAGTTTTGGGTCAATGTTTATTTTATCTGAACCACTGTTGCCCATTCCTCCAGCATAGTAAAACAGTACTACCAGTACCTATCCATTTGCTTTGTATAGAGTTACCTTCAGTATGAAAATCAATTAAAAGAACAGAATAAAATAAAATAAAATAAAATAGAATAGAATAGAATAAATCCCATTTTGTCTCTGACTGAATTGGATTGTCTCATTTCATAAGCATCTCATGGCATGAGCTTGCCTCATTTACAGACGTCAAATTGATATTCAACTCAGCGTGGCCCTTTACATTCCACAAAATAAACAAAATAGTCTTTCATTGACTCAAGCAAAAATGTGTAGTCAAAGTTAGACCCTGACCAGACCAAGCTTCTTGGGTTAAGATGTGGGAAATCCTTCTTCCCCATCCCAACTTCACTCAGTACTGGCCCCTGGAAGAAGCAGCCAGCCCTTTTTATTTTGCCTTCTAGGCCCTGATTGGCTTTTGCCTGCTCCCAACCCCTCTAATATATAATACGGAGATATACCTATCTCATAGAGCTGGAAGGGACCATGAAAAGTCATTGAGTCAAGTCCAGCCCCCTGCCTTCACTAGGTAGGACCAAGTACTGATTTTGCCCTAGATCCCTAAGTGGCCCCCTCAAGGATTGCACTCATAACCCTCAGCTTAGCAGGCCAATGCTCAAACCACTGAGCTATCTCTCTCCTCTAGCTATGGGAGGACCAATACTGATTGGTTCCACCTACAGCTGTTCCTGGCTGGCCTTCCTAGGCAGCTCCCAGAGGCCTAAACTTTGTGTAAATTTTCCCCAAAAGGACTCCTTCAGGAACACCCTGTCACATGGACTTTTTTGGAAGATATTTATTGTGGAAAGTGAGGAATATTACTTTGATAATAGGATTTCATGAATAATAATCCACCATAAATCCCATAAGCTCTTTTCCTTGGGAACGATTTAAAATAGATTTTGTCAAGTTTTGCAAGAAATGCTAGTGCTATTGGAAACTGTAGAATGTAGCTAAAATGAAAGGTCAATATTAGATAAGACAAGTCCATATATCAATTCATAGATTTTAAGGCCAGAATGGACCATTATTTTCCTCTAGTCCAAGGTTCTCAAATTTCATTGCACTGCGACTCCCTTCTAACAACAAAAATTATGACACAACCCCAGGAGGGGGAACCGAAGCCTGAGCCTGTCTAGGCTCTGCCACCCTGGGGGAGTCAAAGTCAAAGCCTCAGCCCCACTAGGCTGGGCAGGAGGGGCCAAAGCCGAAGGGCTTCAGACCCAGGCAGGGGGTCTATAGCTTGGGCCCCGGGCCCCAGCAAGTCTAAGCCAGCCCTGGCAATCCCATTAAAACCCACTTTGGGGTCCCGACTCACAGGTTAAGAACCACTGCTCTAATATGACCTTCTATATAAAGCAAGCCAAAAAAACACACTCAACAAGTTCTTCATGAAGCTCATAACTTATTTTCAGATACATCAGATCTTTTAGAAAAATATACAGTCTTGATTTAAAGACTTCAGGTGATGGAGAATCTACAATGTCCCTAGATAAGTTGTTCCAATGGTTGTTACCCTCAGTGTTAAAAATGTGCACCTTATGTCTAGTCTGAATTTGCCTAGCTTAAGCATCCAAACAATTACTGTATATACTCATTCATAAGCTGAATATTTTTGGTAAGAAAGTGACGCATCAAAGAGCGGGGGTCGGCTTATAAATGGGTCTACACCAAAATTTGATGATTTTAAATTCTATGGAATCATTGAATTGAATATCTAATACATTGTCATTTTGTTTACCTGGAGCATCTGCAGGCATGGAGCCCCTCAGCTCCCTGTGGCCGCAGTTCACCGTTCCCAGCCAATGGGAGCTGTGGAAAGCGCCGCGCCACTTCCCGCAGCTCCCATTGGCTGGGAAAGGCAAACCACGGACACTGGGAGCTGAGGGGCTCCATGCCTGCAGGCGCTCCAGGTAAACAAAATGCCCGGGCCTGCTAGCGGCTTACCCTACTGGTCCAGGAGCCAAAGTTTGCCAACCCCTGAAATATAGTGTCGACTTATGAAAGGGTCATACAGTTTTTGCTATTTTTACCTAACCATCTTGGGAGGTCGGTTTATAAACGAACAGGCTAATGAACGAGTATATACGGTATGTCTTTTTCTGCAAAATTAAAAAGCCATCTACAATCAGCTATCTTTTTTCCATGTTAGTACTTACAGACCATGATCAAGTTATCATTTAACCTTCTCTTGAATAAACTAAATAGATTAGATTGAGCTTCTTAAATGTCTCACTATAAAGACATATTTTCCAGGATTTGAATAATTCTTGTCACTATTTTCTGAACCTTTTCAATTTTTCAACATCCTTTTGAAAGTGTGGATACCAGAAATGGTCATAGTATTCCAATATTGGTCTCACTAATGCCATATACAGAGGTAATGCCCACCACTACTCTTTTTTGATATTCCCCCACTTAAAAATCCAAGGATTGCATATTTCAGGGGGGGCAATGAACAGTCATTCTTGAGAGTATGTTCTGCAATGTTTTGTCCAGTGTTTTAACGCACTCAAGCAAGTGGACTTTCCTTAGGAGATTATTTCACATTGTAAAAAAGTCTTACCATTAAGAAACATCTTACAATATTGATCCTACATTGTTTTTACTTATTATTCTAATTTAATCTTTTACCTTTTTTGTTTCTGTTTTGTCCCTCCTACCCTACTTTTCCCCCACCACCTAGCACACAGTTTAAATTTCTCCAGTTACTGCAATTAACCTCTCTTCAGATGCAAAAGCCTTTTTCATTACTCTTGTTATAAAAAGTGAGCTATTTGCCAGGCAGGCTTCCCAAGCTCTCCCAACTCTATTAAAATATGAATTTCTGTATTGCAAAATCCCTGTGATGTATGCTCACAAGGCAAAATGAATTAATACTGGGTTTTTTTCAAGCAGAAAAAATAGTCAACACTGATAATTTTAATGAATATTTAAACAATGCTAATATTAACTGCTCTCTTTCAAAATTGAGCAGTCTATGCATTAGATGAATGTAGCCCTTTTCTTTGTCTGTAAATTGTCCACACATAGACTTTATCTTTTAAAATGTGTCTGTTATTCATAATTGTTCAATGGACATTTTATATTAACACATCTCAGCCTATGGGTTATCTCAGAACTATTCACTTTGACTTTTCATTTTTCCTTATCAGTTTGCATGTGATTTGTCACCTAAATCACTGGCTGTTGTTTCTGTTCCATGACTAGATGACTGAATTTTTTATAAACAGAAGGAAAGAAATCAAAGAGATTTCAAGTTGACCTTATCCAAAGTCTGTTGAAGTCAGTTGGGAATCTCTCCACTGAGTTCAATGGGCTCTGGATTAGGTACATGGATACTTCTGCATGAACTGTCACAAGGACACATATTTGCATATGTATTTACAGGACAAGCCCCAAATTTGAGTTTCAGATTTGGGGTAAAAATTTCAAAAGAGTCTTAGTGGCTTAGGACCTTAAACTACATTTTCAAAAGTGAGTAAGGCCCAGATTCGTAAAGGTATTCAAGTGTTGCTATGCTCAGTGTTACAACATTTAACTGATTCAGGAGCTTAAATCGCATTTTCAAAAGTCATTTAGGCTCTTAGGAACCAAAATCACATCAACTTTGAATGGAATTTACTGTTTAAAAATCTGGTCTTTAGGCACTTAGCCTAAATTCTATTGAATTTCAATGAGCTTTTGCCTCCTACATGCCAAAGGGCCAGATTGTTGAAGGCATTTAGCCACCTAAAGACGTAGATGGGGTATAGTGGGATTTTCAAAAGTACCTAGGGGCTTAACAATCCATTTGGACATTTTCTAAACAAAAAATTTCATTTTCTGGTTCATAATGACTTTGTTTTGAATTGGTAGATTTTGGTTAATAAATAAATAAAGATTAAAACGCCAATAAAATATTTAGATCAATCTATTTTTTCCAGATTATTGGTTGGGGAAAATTTCAAGGTTTTGACTTTTTCTTTCAGGACTGGACAAAATGTCAAAATCTCAAAAACTTTTGCAGGAGGGGAAAACCATGTCCCACCTAACTCTGCTGAAAACATCTAGTTTGGTTCTATTCAGGATTTATGTCCGGATTCTGCTTTTGGACCTTGTACCATGATCTCCTGGCACCCGTACAGGGGTCTATATTAGCAAATCCTGATGAGGAATCTGGAGTTTGGGTGCTGCTGCGCTATTTCCTATTTTTCATTGAAAAAGTTCTCCCATTCATAAAAATTATACAACGTATTCAATAATATAGTTTGCTAATGTATTATGGCTTATGTCTGACATTCTTAATTAATTAGTCACGATTTCTTATTAGGTCACTACTCACTAAGTGGTGGCATGTGAATGAGAAAAGGAAATTGTGCTGGGCCACGACGTAGTGAGTTCATTAGAAAAGTATGTAATGGCTGTACTGCAATTAATGAAGTGTTAGAGATAATCCATTGCCATCTGTCTTTATTTTACTAAGCCACACAACTGCAGTTCATAGTTGCAAGAAAAATACCCACACGTTTCAATCAGAGATAGAAGAATACTGCCGAACAGAATTTGTGAACATTTGTGCAAGTTCCGAACAGCTGTTCACTTTGACCATGTCCATACCCCCTTTTTATTCACTGTTCATGAATACACCCATACCAATGAGTTTTTGTTCAAAAATGTTTGAAGAGTGTTTGTTTTTCACACAAATACCTATATGCAAAGAGAGGTAGTCATCTTCTTTTGTTTATAAAGCTTTAGTCTTCCAGCTGGGATCAGTACAAATGCCATGTAGCTTTACTGACCAGTTACACACCATGAATAATGAACAGTGAACAGTTAAAAGGAGGGATTTTCAAAAGCACCTAACTGAGTTAGGTGCAGGAATCCAATTGACTCAGTTGTTTCTGATTGGAAGTCAGAAAAAGTGACTAACATTGTTCAGTACGTTACTCAGAATAAATAATTGGATCACCTCTAGTTCTGAGTTTCGATCAGAGTGAAAGATAGAATATATTTTGACTATAATATAAGGGCTCAGTTATGGCTGGTCCTATGTGGGTGTACAAGATGGGGGAGAAGATATTGTGCTTTGCCCAGTATAATTTCCTTTTTTCAGTTGCATGCTAACAGTGAGTAGTGAATTGTGACTCGTTATTTAATAATATCTATGTTAGACATAACAGCAAATAAATACCGTAGAAAACTATAATATTGAATATGCTGCGTAATTTTTAGAAATGAGAGAAACTGTTTGTTGAAAAATACGAAGTAGCATAGCTTTCTCCCCCATCTGGCACACCCACACAGGACCAGCCACAATGAGACTTTACACTGTAGTCAAAATATACTCCATCTTTAGCTCTGATCAAAACTGGAAACTAGAATACAAATTATGTATTGTGGGTAATGCATTAGACAATGTTAGTCATTTTTTTCCTTTTGCTCCCGCACAGGGGTCAACTGCATTAGCCTTGTCTACACTGGCAAAATGCATTGATGGCACCAACCTTTTCAAATGATCTGTGAAGCTCTCTGTATATGCCAGCAGTGCTGCTTGGGGATGCATATGCTGTTGCCAGCATCTTGGGCATCTCTGAAGCCACAGGAGACATTCCAGCTGGTTCTGCTTCCTCTCTCCCCCGGGAATGAATATCCTGTCTGTGTCAGCTGCCCATCTTGTATCTGATATAGCTGTAATTCAATAAGATGTGCCTTTGCATGGCTACTGAGTCAAATAAATCATTCTTTTAAAATGAAAATGTTTCTTATTTTAGCCTTATCCTGGAGGTTGGACTACCTGATCCCATAATTTCTCAGGGTAGAAAATTCATCTGAATATCTTAATAACAGTTTATTATCCTGTTGACACAATGATCTTTATGACATTAAAATGGAGAAGAGTGGAAGCAGCAGGTCAGTGAACACCTAAAGAAGAGCATGGAAAAACATTGACCTTTATGAGTATTTATTCCAGTCAGTAAAACTGTCTAAATGTAACACTATTTTATTACCAAATGTATTGTAATAAACAAAAATTCAATATTTTGGTTTTGCTACACCTATTGGTTTGAAGCATCTTGAAAGATGATGTTCTCTGTGTCCATAAATATAAAATGTAGATATTCAAGGTACACAGTGCAGTTTGCCAAATAGATTTTGACAGTGGTGCTCCATCAATATTTTACTGAGAATGAAAAATGAACACTCTCTCAATTTTATTTATATTCTCTGGAACCTAGCAACCTTTTGCTATGCTCCTAGGGAAAACCTAGCGCTTCTGAAATGATACAGGATTTCATGCAACCTTTCAAAAAAGCTTCAATCCCACATGTCCATTATTTTTAAATTATTGTTTTAATGGGAGCTCCTCAGTGAGTCCATATCTGGTACATTTTTGAGTTGTACACATAGCAAAGCAGCACCTTTGCTCTATAGGTATCCGTGCCTGCAGTGATTTGCATTCTGATTCAGAGTTCAACCTGTCAGTGAAAATAAAGGTTGCATTCAAAATAGCAAAAATCTATATCTTCCCACGCACTACCTGGCTAAACACATAATAAAAAACTAATATTTTAATCAGGGAGCTGAATGAATCTTCTGAATCCACTTGTACATGCTATAATTTACAAAATATTATAATAAAGAAAGGTGTATTTTGAGTTAATTTAATATTTCTTCATGGTACTGAACAGACCACTCTGGGGAATGAAGCCCTCTCTTTAATTTCTCGATACTTTAAATGACTGCTTCTTGGAGCAGCTGGTACGGGAACCCACAAGGGGAGAGGCAACTCTAGATTTAGTCCTGAGTGGAGTGCAGGAGCTGGTCCAAGAGGTAACTATAACAGGACCGCTTGGAAATAGTGACCATAATATAATAACCTTTAACATCCCTGTGGTGGGAAGAACATCTCAACAGCCCAACACTGTGGCATTTAATTTCAAAAGGGGGAACTATGCAAAAATGAGGGGGTTAGTTAAACAGAAATTAAAAGGTACTGTGACTAAAGTGAAATCCCTGCAAGCTGCATGGGCACTTTTTAAAGACACCAGAATAGAGGCCCAACTTAAATGTATACCCCAAATTAAGAAACACAGTAAAAGAACTAAAAAAGAGCCACCGTGGCTAACAACCATGTAAAAGAAGCAGTGAGAGATAAAAAGTCTTCCTTTAAAAAGTGGAAGTCAAATCCTAGTGAGGTAAACAGAAAGGAGCATAAACACTGCCAAATTAAGTGTAAAAACATAATAAGAAAAGCCAAAGAGGAGTTTGAAGAATGGCTAGCCAAAAACTCAAAAGGTAATAACAAAATATTTTTTAAGTACATCAGAAGCAGGAAGCCTGCTAAACAACCAGTGGGGCCCCTCGATGATCGAGATACAAAAGGAACGCTTAAAGACAATAAAGTCATTGTGGAGAAACTAAATGGATTCTTTGCTTCAGTCTTCACGGCTGAGGATGTTAGGGAGATTCCCAAACCTGAGACGGCTTTTGTAGGTGACAAATCAGAGGAACTGTCACAGATTGAAGTCACTAGAGGAGGTTTTAGAATTAATTAATAAACTTAACATTGCCAAGTCACCGGGACCAGATGGCATTCACCCAAGAGTTCTGAAAGAACTCAGATGTGAAGTTGCGGAACTATTAACTATGGTTTGTAACCTGTCCTTTAAATCAGCTTCTGTACTCAATGACTGGAAGATAGCTAATGTAACACCAATATTTAAAAAGGGCTCTACAGGTGATCCCGGCAATTACAGACCAGTAAGTCTAATGTCAGTACTGGGCAAATTAGTTGAAACAATACTAAAGAATAAAATTGTCAGACACATAGAAGAACATAAATTGTTGGGCAAAAGTCAACATGGTTTCTGTAAAGGGAAATCATGTCTTACTAATCTATTAGAGTTCTTTGAAGGGGTCAACAAACATGTGGACAAGGGGAATCCAGTAGACATAGTGTACTTAGATTTCCAGAAAGCCTTTTGACAAGGTCCCACACCAAAGGCTCTTATGTAAATTAGGTTGTCATGGGATAAAAGGGAAGGTCCTTTCATGGATTGAGAACTGGTTAAAAGACAGGGAACAAAGGGTAGGAATGAATGGTAAATTCTCAGAATGGAGAGGGGTAACTAGTGGTGTTCCCCAAGGGTCAGTCCTAGGACCAATCCTATTCAACTTATTTATAAATGATCTGTAGAAAGGGTTAAAAAGTGAGGTGGCAAAGTTTGCAGATGATACTAAACTGCTCAAGATAGTTAAGACCAAAGCAGACTGTGAAGAACTTCAAAAAGATCTCACAAAACTAAGTGATTGGGCAACAAAATGGCAAATGAAATTTAATGTGGATAAATGTAAAGTAATGCACATTGGAAAAAATAACCCCAACTATGCATACAATATAATGGGGGCTAATTTAGCTACAACGAATCAGGAAAAAGATCTTGGAGTCATCATGGATAGTTCTCTGAAGATGGCCACGCAGTGTGCAGAGGCGGTCAAATAAGCAAACAGGTTGTTAGGATCATTAAAAAGAGGATAGAAAATAAGACAGAGAATATCTTATTGCCTTTATATAAATCCATGGTACACCCACATCTTGAATACTGCGTACAGATGTGGTCTCCTCATCTCAAAAAAGATATACTGACACTAGAAAAGGTTCAGAGAAGGGCAACTAAAATGATTAGGGGGTTGGAATGGGTCCCATATGAGACAAGATTAAAGAGGCTAGGACTTTTCAGCTTGGAAAAGAGGAGACTAAGGGGGGATATGATAGAGGTATATAAAATCATGAGTGATGTGGAGAAAGTAGATAAGGAAAAGTTATTTACTTATTCCCATCATACAAGAACTAGGAGTCACCAAATGAAATTAATAGGCAGCAGGTTTGAAACAAATAAAAGGAAGTTCTTCTTCACACAGCGCACAGTCAATTTGTGGAACTCCTTACCTGAAGAGGTTGTGAAGGCTAGGACTATAACAACGTTTAAAAGAGAACTGGATAAATTCATGGAGGTTAAGTCCATTAATGGCTATTAGCCAGGATGGGTAAGGAATGGTGTTCCTAGCCTCTGTTTGTCAGAGGGTGGAGATGGATGGCAGGAGAGAGATCACTTGAGCATTACTTGTTAGGTTCACTCCCTCTGGGGCACCTGGCATTGGCCACTGTCGGTAGACAGGATACTGGGCTAGATGGACCTTTGGTCTGACCCAGTACGTCCGTTCTTATGTAATTGCAGAGGCCCAAATTCTCCCACCCTTACTCACATTGTATAGTACCTTATTCCATGGTTCATCTTTTTGGTACTAGTTGTCATAAGGTAGGAAGATCCTGGCTCTCTACAGTGTCTATAGCATGGTAATGGCAATACAGTCTTCCTTTCCCACTCGCACATCTCTACGTTGGCTTGGAGGGAACACCACAGGGAATAAGTTAGTAGTTCTATATCCATAACAATTCAGTCCTTGGCTTTTCTGTTCATATCACCAACAAGTGTACCAATCAGATGATGGATTTTTGTGATGTGAACTCTTCTCCATGAGGAAAAAATGGAATTGAAACCACTATCTCATTTCAGACAGATCACGAAATAGTCTTGGATGTTTGATCATTACTAGCCTGGATAAGATTTACATTGGTGATCATTAATTATATTCATTTTTTTATTTCAGTTTGAGTTTGCCCTTTTTCTGTTTCCTGTTAAAGTATTTTCTCAAATGCAGCATGTAGGGGCTCTTATGGCAGCAAAGGAAATAATCCAGATTTTATAAAGTTTAAGTGATACCAACACTGCAATGGTGCATAAAGGATCCCAGATCATTCCCCAAAGTCACCGCATGGTAACATGCTCAGAATTTCAGAATTCATAGAAGTCACTGACACACACAGAGGTGGGATTGCTGGGCCAGTGATCAGCATTAAGGTAGCATGTAGAAGATGTCAGTGGAAGTGAAGTAGTTGGGAACCCACATTGGGAGGTGCCAGATATTCAGCAAGCTAATAATATTGATATCTGAATAAAAATCTTGTTTTATAGTCAGCTGGTATATCCAAACTACCATACTCTTTCAGGACTGTCCAAATAAACCAGAACATCTGTTTAGCCTATGGATTTCCCCAGGTTTCATGTTCCAGTGGTACTATTGCATGCTATTTATCTGAATAGTGCCTAATAATAAAGTTTATTGTATTGGTAGCTGTGCCTTTATTCTCTGATGATTATCAGAAGCACAACATCCAACTACATAAATACATGCATCATGGCACACCCAGGGAAAACTGGCTGCTGCATATTTTGATTTTACAAGATGCAGAGCACTGCACATCCCTGTATCTGAGGGCACAGCTAAGTCCTTAGAACAGCTGAATTGTGTCTTTGTACAACAGGGAATTTGAAAATTGGGCAGATGAAGCATGAAGGAATGAGGCTAGAGTGCTGGTGGCAGAAATTCCAGTCTGAATTCAGCCAATCACAGTATGAAGATTTTTACAAACATATGTCAGGGCTGCAATGATGGTGAAGAAACTTTTTTTCTCCACTGTAGCATCATTCAGGATCCAGTCTTGTGGCAGCATGCTACACTACAATCAGGAGTATGGCTGCAGAAGAGGGCATCATTGTGTGATATGTGCCTCTCCTTGTTTCTACTCAGCTCTAACCCAGGTCTGTTCAAATCCCATATGAAACTTACCAGGGATTTCTCAGAACATGACAAAGGGTCAGAGATATCTCTGGTTGCCATGAATGGCTTCACAAGATTAATGTACTATAAGTTTCTGTGCTACTTGCCAGAGGCAGACAAAACAGCTGTAACATCCATGCTGCCATTACATTCAAGCCTCTTATTTGATCATGCGTGGGAAAAAGTTTATTATTGACATAGTAAGGCATTTTGAAACAGTGCCAGCAGATGGCTGTTATGTTCTTACTGTAACTGATTACCTCAGCAAATGCACAGAAGTATCCTTTACCGCCCAGGTTTCTTCATCAATTGTAGGAGGTTTGTGTTAGCAATTGTCATGCATGAAGGAAACCCTGAAGAATTAGTCTCTGACAGCTCAGTTCACAGAAATGGAGTTTGAAGAATTTCTGAAGAAATATTAAGAACAGACCTTCTACCATTTCTCGTCCTTAGGCCAATGAGGAAATTGAATATTTTAACAGAGCTTTGAAAGATTGTTTGCAAATTGTTGACCTAGAAAGCAAGCTCTGGAAACCATTGGCTATAGACACTTACAGAATTAATGAGAAATCCTGCAGAATTGCTGCATATGACAACCATGCTAGCATCCGGCACAGTCACACAAAGAGAAACTTATACTGGAGCCATGTAATGGACTGTAATTATAATTACTGGGTGAAATCTTGGCCCTGTTGAAGTCAGTGGGAATTTGCCATTGACTTCAAGGCAGGCCAGGATTTTATCCATAGTATATAGGACAGTGACCTATATATGTTAGGTTAATGTGGCTACGATAGATGCTGGCATGCACCGGGCACTTATGGGAGTTGCATCATGGCACAGTGTTACACTGGAGCAGTAATCGTTTTCCCACATCATGGCTTCATCTGTAGCTTTTTAAAGCCACCCTTACACTTCCTACCACAATTTGTGAAGAGTGATTTTCACAGGGCATGACGACATGCTGTTTTCACTTCTTTGTTGCATTGAATCTTTTGGGCAATATCTGCCCGCTTCATGCTGGTTTACATGGAAGCAGATGATATGACCCATAGTGAAATAATCTGAGAGTGTAATTAGAAAAGTACATAGTCATTGTAAAAATGACTTAGGGCTTTTCAACACTGGCTTGCTTGTTTATTTATTTATTTTTGCACTACTGAAACTGTATCCATGAAACACCCTAGGACAGATATAATGTTTTGTAAAAAGAGATTTGCTTTGGAATGTCATGCCCAGATGCAAGTCACTTTTTACAGTGATGTAATACATGGACGCTGGTACAAAAGCAGCTATACCGGTACAACTTTCCTCTTTCCCCAAAACAAACACACACAGACACACACAGATAATCCCTGAATACATACATGCCTCTGTTGGTCTTGCACTCCCCGTAACATTCACCTAAGTTAGCAGTCACTTTAGTCACTAGATCAAGTGTCTAATGCAATACAAAATGCTTTGAGCAATATTTCTGTTTAGAAAAATTATAGAAAACATTTATATTTGTTTTGCAGATTGCAAAGTTGTTAAAGTGAGTGGTTTCTGCCAATGGCAAAGCTGACATTATGAAATTCTCTGTCATATGAACATCAGTTTGTTTTTAGTAATATAAAGAGTATTACGGTCACATTCCACACATTCTGCAACTAGCTTTGTATCACAAGTCTTTATAGAGTAAAGGAAGATTGACAAAGTTCCCTGACTCCAATGCTTGGGGCATTGTACTCATGGGGATGCCATGTTTTCTTAAAAGTGCCATTTTGTTCCTTGATACCTGCTATAAATATGTATCATTTACATACTTACACAATGCAAGGGATCGACATTGCCTTCTACTGGAAAGGTCCTGCACATAAGATTACTTTTGTGAATAAATTTTATCATTGTGTAACAAGTCTCAGCACACTCCTTTAATTTACAGTTAAGAATAAGAAAAAATAATAATTAATAGAGATATCCCATCTCCTAGAACTGGAAGGGACTTTGAAAGGTCATTGAGTCCAGCCTTCACTAGCAGGACCAAGTACTGATTTTGCCCCAGACCCCCAAGTTGCCCCCTCAAGGATTGAACTCACAACCCTGGGGTTTAGCAGGCCAATGCTCAAACCACTGAGCTATCCCTCCCCCCCTTTTTTTTTCCTTGAAACCAGCAACCCAAAAATCACCCGAAGTCCCAAAAGTCCAACACCCCCAAAGTCTCTTGGGTCCAGCAACCCAAGAATCACCAAAGTCCCAAAAGTCCAACAACCCCCAAAGTCTCTGTCCCTGGTCAGTGCAGCCCCAGAGTTCAAAGGGGGGCGCGCAGGGTGTTAAGGGGCACCTTATGTGATCCGAGGCCGACCAGCCGCCTCTCCGTGGGGTTCCGCCACAGCCTTCAGCAAAAGCCAGTCCACTTCCACCAGCCGTCCCGTGAGCCACTCCTGCTGTCCCACGAACTGCTCTGCTCTATCAGCTGCTCCGCTCCACTCCACTCACTGACCCATGAGCCGCTCCGCTCCGCTCGCCGTTCCTTGGGCCGTTCCAACCGTCCCCGCAAGGCTCCGCTCTGCTAGCTGCTCCTCCAGCCGTCCCCACAAACTGCTCTGCAAGCCACTTAGCAATATAGCTTCAGGCTCCCCCACTAGTTAACACAGCCTCAGTGATCTCAGCTCTTAGTAACTTTAGCTCTTTTGTGATTTCAGCTCTTAGTGATTTCAGCTAGTAGTAGGGGAGGCCCAGTGCTGGTACACTATTGGCCCAAAGTGAATTCAGCTCAGCAGGCTGTAATTAGACTCCTAATGGAATCAAAGTTAGCTCTGACATTCAGCAGTGGAGAGAGGAGGAGGTGCAATTGGTGTTCAAGGCTCACAAAAGGCACCCACACCAGGTACAAATACCTGCCCCCAACCTCTCTCTCTCACGTTTCAGGGCCTACACTAACCCCTCACAGAGGTTCAGGGGAAGGCTACCAGAATAGCTGGACCACTGGTCTGTTTTAGTACAGCAGTTCCTCAATGTGTAAAATTTGTCTTACTTATCAGTGAGCTGCAACACAAATTTATAGACCGAAACATTACAAGTTTTTAGATGTATGACCAAAAAGATGCAGGGTCAAGTAAAGGTCTGGCCACATGTGGTATTTACTTCCTTCTGCAAGATGCTGAGAGCCCTCAACTCCCACTGGCATCACATGGCGCTGAGGGAGCTCAGCACTGCCTCAGAGGCACTTAACACCTTGAAGGATCAGGCAGCGATGGATGAACAGCAAATGGTTTGGAACTTAGAATGACCACCGAATAGTTTGGATGCGTATTTCAACCTTCTTCTGAGTAACAACCTCCTAGGACTGCAAAACTGGGCTGTAAATCTTGCTAAATTTCCAACCCTCCCACTTCCAGTCCCAGTTTTAAATATGACCAAAAATAAATAAATAAAGTCTGTCTCTTGATATTATAGCACATCCAGCTATGACTCTGGAGGTGAAAAGAACACAGTAAATAAACAACTAACCTCCTTTAAATTTACCTGGACCTTTCAAACCTGAGCAAAGGTTCAGTTCAAGTATGGTTCTAACCAAGCTGAAGGCTCAGGGAGATTCCTTTTGTTATTCAGCCATCCCTAGTATCAATAACAGTTATCATCGCTATGTTATTATGCATTTTAAAAAAATGAATATCAGCTCACTAGCTGGAATGCCAGACAGATGCTTTTGCTGGCCAACTTTGCATATTTTGACCCAACACTCTGCTGATGTAGCAAATATCAACACTAGTTTCTACAACAGTTTCACTCTCCTGCCATCTTTATCCTCTAGTCTCCTGTCTATTTAAGATATAAACAACAACATTTAAAAATAACGATATAACTTTTTTCACCACTATATAAGATACAAGGATAGTTAAATGGTTGCAGTAATGCAGTGCTCTGTTAGCTTTTGACATTTGTAAGCAGGGGTTGGTGGAAGAGAAGCGGAAAGGAATCTGTAAGATTTTGCAAGAAATCAAGCAAATGTGCATTACAGACAGAAATGGCCCTGAGTCAAAATTCCAGTGATGAAATCCTGGCCCCATTGAAGTAAATGGAAAACTCCCATTTACTTCAACAGGGCCAGGATTTTATCCCAGATGTGAATAGCCTAGAAGTAGAACTTTGGGGAAGTTCAGATATGAGTTGGATCAAATTCAAATCAGATCTTCACAGCTGATCTCTTACTGCCTGTCATGGGTTTAACCAAAACAAATTCAATTTAAAGCTTCCGATTCATCTCTAAGAATCTGTTTTGGGACTAGGCAAACCAGCTGGAATAAAGCAAGGTTCTTTCCTGTCCCAAACCTCCCTCTGAATTCAAACCAAACCTATTCTGAGGTTATGAAATGTTAGCATGAATGCTTTTACACAGCTATTCCAACCAAACTAGAACTGGAAGTTCCAAAATACCATGCGAAAAACCTGTTTTTGCAACTTTTCTGTTCAGCTGCAGAAGTCAGAAAGCATAATTTTAGGAGGCTTCCAAGCCAATTTTGCTAACTGCTGATGCCCAGTTCTGATCTCATTTACACAAGTTTTCCACTGGTGTGGCTCCATTCATTTCAACAGAACTATTCCTGATTTACAGCAAAGTGATGTCAGAATGAGGCTCCAGAGTCCCAGGTAGTTAAAATAATGCATCTGAATTTCTGGATGCTTCGCTACACTAAAGGCAAAATTTAAAATTTTTGAGTTTCACTGAGTTTGAGTTTCTCTGAACATTACACTTATCAAAGAAATATTGAGAACAAAGATTTCAGTTTTCTGATTTTCACAAACAAATTATTTTTCAGGATTCTTTATTTGCTTCAAGTACCATTTTCACACATTTTTGCAAATATCTTCATATGTGCTGTTTTTCACTAGATAGCTACATCCAATAAATATTACTGAAGGTATTCACTAAGCTTTACAAATGAATACATCATGCCTTTTTTTTTTAAGCAGAACTCTCCCTTTAAATCAATGGAATCATCTTAAAATTAATGACAATAGGGTTCTAGGATTGCCATTTATTAACTAATATTAAGGAAATGTATCTGCATATTATATCTTTAATGGATAGGGCCCTTTCCTCCTTTCAGATATCTCAGTTCAGAGAATGAGCCTTGTCTCTTACATTTTTGGTGGGCTGCTAGAAATAAGATATCTACATGTAAGAATTATGGGCACTAGCTGCAGCCGGTTCGCAATGGTTCGCAAGAACCAGTTGTTAAATTTAGAAGCCGGTGTAGAACCGGTTGTAAAGGGGCCTGCGGGTGGGCAAACTCCGGTCCGTGGGCCACATCTGGCCCGTGGGACCGTCCTGTCCGGCCCACCTGAGCTCCCAGCTGGGGACGCTCCCCCGGCCCCTCCCCCACTTCCCCCCTCTCGCAGAGTCCCAGCGCTCTGGGCAGCTCTGCAGCTCCTGCCGCTTTGAGCAGCATGGTAAGGGGGTTGGGCTGGGGCTGGGAGGAGGGGTTAGATAAGGGGCAGGGAGCGGTTGGAGGGGGTGGAGGTTCGGGGGGGGCGGTCAGGGGACAGGGAATGGGGGGGTTGGGTAAGCGTGGGAGTTCCGGGGGTCTTTCGGGGTGGTGGTGGATGGGGTTGGGGCAGTCAGGGGACAGGGAGCGGGGCGAGTTGGGTAGGGGGTGGAGTCCTGGGGGGCAGTTAGGGTGGGGGGTCTCGGGAGGGGGTGGTCAGGGGACAAGGAGTGTGGGGGGTTTGATGGGTTGCAGGTTCTGAGGGGGGCAGTTGGGGGCAGGACGTGGGTTGGGGTCAGATGGGAGGGAAGACAGGCACGTAGGGAGGATCTTCACTCACTCCGGGTGAAGGACCCGCCGCCGAAATGCCGCCGAAAACCCGGAGCGAGTGAAGACCCCCCCCCGCCACCGAAGTGCCACCGAGGACCCAATAGGGAACTGGTTATTAGGATTTTGGGAGTTCATCACTGATTATGGGACTGATCATCAGCCTCTGGTCTAGCCCCTTTGTGACACTTTTGTATAGGGAAATTCCCAACTGAAGCAGATCCCATGTAGCTCATTAATATTATTATTTAACATTTATTTTTGCAGTAGTGTCTGAAGGCTGCAACCAGGTTGGACCCATTGTATTAAGTTTCTGTACAAACATAGAAATAACAGTCTGTTTCCAAAAAGACTTATAGCCTTAAAAACAAGGCTAACATATGGATGAGAAAAACAAGCAGGCCAGGCTGGGGTGGAGAGATGGGATAACACACAAATATAATAGGACAACCTCCTGATTCAGAAGGTAAGAGAGGAGTCTTGCACTCCAGAAATTAGGGCCAATGGAGTAACCTCTAGGGAGGGGGGCTGTTTCTGTCAGGGTAACTTAGAGCAGCTCTGGGGCTCCCAGCTCCCCCTGCAAAAAATTAGGTTACGTTTGAGAACTGTTTGACACTTTGAAGATCTATCTACTTCTGTTTCTAATTCATCCCCCACCTTCATATCTATATAAAGAGCTATTTATCAATATTAACATTGCTAACTGCAGTGCTCATTATAATATTAACAGCAACAGTTTTGTATTTAATGTTTGAAAATCTTCAATAAGAGATGGCGTCTAGAATTCTTTGTCCCTGCCAGGTAGTTTACTGTCCGGGTGCCTATACAATAGGGCCCATTCAGCAGGAACTAGTTTATTACTTTGGGGATTAATCTGGAAAGTCTCAGTGGAAGTGTGGAACAAAGAAGGATTGATCAAAAAATAGACAGAGCAGTCATTTATTTACTGATGTGGCCTGGATCAGAGAAGCACACCAATGGGTTATTTCAACAAGCCTGCTTTATTGTGTTTGCACTAACAAGATTTCTAAGACATTTCAGAGGGGGGAACATGGCAAAGGTTCAGTAAAGTTCCTTGGCCTTCAGTGTTAATTTTCACCAACTTCCTCCAGGCAAAAGAGATCTGCTGACTGATACAATCTGTATAATGTATGTTACTGCTGCAGGAACTGGAAGTCTGGAAGGAACTCATGCAGCCTATGCAGAGTTTATAATTGACCCCATTTGTAAGGAACTCATGCTATCTGTGCAGGGTTTGTAATTGAATTAGTATAGTTTACCCCCTATTGGTCATTGCCCACTGGGGGTCGCCCATACCAGCTATTTAAGAACTCAGCAAGTGCCATCCAGCATCTGTTCCACACTCACTAGGCATAGGCATAGTTTGACTGCTATATTTGGGGGCGCAAAGTGCAGGAGCGCATGCACGCACGCACGCACACATGTGCACGCTGAAGCCAGGTCCCTGGGCTCACTGGATCTCCCCCCGCACCTGGAGTGGTACCTGGGCTGTCAGTCCTGGAATCAATGTCAAATCTGATGGTCTTTATTCTTCTCCAGATTTAACTTTGTTTTGATGTACTGTCCAGGACCCAGAATGGCAAGCCCAATTAATGCACACAGGCTGCTCCTTTCGTATGATATGTGGGAGTCTTTGCAGAAAAATGGGGGTATAAATGCCATCAGAGACAAGAACATAAGCACAGGAGCCAGAGAGAAAACACAACAAGAGAGTCAGGCATTTCAAGAGAGAGGCACATAGCTTGGTGGCAGGACAGATGCAGATCACTGAAAACTAGGTGTAACCTACTTGTATGCTGCAGTATGTGCTGATCAAAATCTCAGAGTAGGGAGTAAGTCTCTCTCACCGCTTCATTGCATAGTTCATCAATTGAAGTTTGGAAGAGCTTAAGCCCAAGGACTCTTAGCTTAATGCCTGTGAACTTTAGGAAGTTTGACAAAGTGCAGCTGGGGCAGTCTGGGTAGCACTGTGAGCAGTGAACGTGTTTAATGGGCCCAATTTTGCTTATTTTACCCTTTCAAAATGTTATCCTTTATAAATAATATCCTTCTGATATCCTATTTGTTATATTCATGGCAAACTCAAAGACATTAGATTAAAACTAGGGCTGTCGATTAATCGCAGTTAACTCAAAACAATTAATCGTAATTAATTTTTTAATCGCGATGAATTGCAGTTTTCATCGTACTGTTAAGCAATAGAAATGTATTAAATATTTTTGGATGTTTTTCTAAATTTTCAAATATATTGATTTCAATTACAACACAGTATACAAAGTGTACAGTGCTCACTTTATATTATTATTTTTATTACTAATATTTGCATTCTAAAAAACGATAAAAGAAATAGTATTTTTCAATTCACCTCATACAAGTACTGTAGTCCAATCGCTTTATCGTGAAAGTGCAACTTACAAATGTAGATTTTTTTGTTACATAACTGCACTCAAAAACAAAACAATGTAAAACTTGAGAGTCTACAAGTCCACTCAGTCGTACTTCTTGTTCAGCCAATCGCTAAGACAAACAAGTCTGTTTACATTTATGAGACATAATGTTGCCTGCTTATTATTCACAATGTCACCTGAAAGTGAGAACAGGTGTTCGCATGGCACTGTTGTAGCCGTGTTGCAAGATATTTACATGCCAGCTGCGCTAAAGATTCATATTCCCTTCATGCTTCAACCACCATTCCAGAGGATGTGTCCAGGCTGATGATGCTTGTGTAACCCTTCTGCCCATCTAAGTTGGCAGCAACAAGGGCCGGGTTCTGTATCTAGGGGTTCCGTTTCAATAACGCAATGCAAAACCGGCTCGAGCCCCCACCCAGTGACCTGGGACAATTACATGCCACCTCCTGGGTGCCTCTAAGAGGCAATACTTCCCCTCTCGCAAGCACGGAGTCTGAGTGTAACAGAAAATGTTTAATAACATGAGGTAAATGACATCAGCATTAAATTGGAAAAACACCACAAACAGGATTCATAACACAAACCATGAGCAAAAACCCACCCCAGCAAATTGGGCTGTGTCCTTTCCCTTTGGTTCTTGAATCCAGCAACCCAAAAATCACCCAAAGTCCCAAAAGACCAACAGACTCCAAAGTCTCTGTCCCTGGTCAGTGCAGCCCCAGAGTAAAAAGGGGGGGGGGCACGCAGGGTGTTAAGGGGCACCTTACGTGATCCGAGGCCGGCTGGCCGTCTCTCCATGGGGTTCCGCCACAGCCTTCACCACGAGCCAGTCCACTTCCGGCCGTCCCACAAACTGCTCTGCTCTGCTCACCAACCTGTGAGCCACTCCAGCCGTCCCCGCAAACAGCTCCGCTCGCTGTTCCTTGGGCCGCTCCAACCAGCCCCGCAAGGCTCCGCGCCGCTCTCTGCTCCTCCAGTCGTCCCCACAAATTGCTCCGCCAGCTGCTTAGCAATATAGCTTCAGGCTCCCCCACTAGTTAACACAGCACTCAGTGATCTCAGTTCTTAATAACTTTAGCTCTTTTGTGATTTCAGCTCTTAGCAATTTCAGCTCATAGTAGGGGAGTCCCAGTGCTAGTGCACCATCGGCCCAAAGCGAATTCAGCTCAGCAGCCTGTAACTAGACTCCTAATGGAATCAAAATTAGCTCTGACATTCAACAGTGGAGAGAGGCGGTAGTGCAATTGGTGTTTCAAACCCTCAGCGGGGACCCATACCATCAGGTACAAATACCTATCCCCATCCTCTCTCCATTCACTGGGAATTGTAACCCATGCCCCTTGTCAAGCAAGTGCTACTTAGGTAATGGTGAAGGACTCACTCAGTCCTTCTGTCATACAACAGTTCCACTGGCCTTGTGTAATCGGTCCTAGCCGGGGCTCGACCCTTCCGGGCAGGAGGGGAGCCACACCGACTCACTACTAGGGGAACAAGCAGTCAGTTAGTCCCGAAGCTCCGGCCCTCTGGTGCAGGGTGGAGCAAAGCCGACAGTTAGCTCAGGGCTCAGGCCCTCGGTTGCAGGGGACTGAGCGGGTACATAGTTCAGAGCCCAGGCCCTGGATCAGGGCGGGGCAAACACAGTTGAGCTCAGGTCCCTGTTGCAGGGGCTGAGCGAGCAAATAGTTCAGAGCCCAGGCCCTGGATCAGGGCGGGGCAAACGCAGTTAAGCTCAGGCCCTTGTTGCAGGGGCTGAGCGAGCAAATAGTTCAGAGCCCAGGCCCTGGATTAGGGCGGGGCAAACACAGTTGAGCTCAGGTCCCTGTTGCAGGGGCTGAGCGAGCAAAGAGTTCAGAGCCCAGGCCCTGGATCAGGGCGGGGCAAACACAGTTTAGCTCAGGCCCTTGTTGGCAGGGGCTGAGCGAATAAACAATTCAGGAGCCCAGGCCCTGGATCAGGGCGGGGCAAACACAGTTTAGCTCAGGCCCTTGTTTGCAGGGGGCTGAGCGAGCAAGCAGTTCAGGTATGGCACACCTAGGCTTTCTGAAGCCGAGCGTTGGGTGAGGGGGAAGCCTGCCACCTGTGAGCGGGGGTGGCAGGGGGGAACGCAGGCCCACCCACTCCACTGCGTTCCAGCCCGGGGCCCTAGCAGCGGTTACTGCCGCTGCTGGTCAGTGGGGTATCCAGACCGCAACACACTCACATAGGCTCACACTCGGTTGCAGCCGGACCGGGGTCGGCTACCCCCGGGCTACTTCCACGATCCCCCTCAAAGCCTACCTCGTTCGTCGCGCCGGGCTCGGGCCAGTCCATCTGCATGGGCTCCTCTCTGCCAGGGCTCGGTGGCAGGTCCGGTAGTTCTGCCGGGAAGTCAGGCCAACGGTCCTCAGGCGGCTCCTCTGGGTAGCAGCAGGGGCGGAGGGGTTCGGGTACAGTCTCACCCTCAGGGTTGCTGGGGTGGGGTTCCCAGGGATTCTCCCAGTGATGGGAGCGGACGGGCTCCGGCGGCTCCTCCTCGTAGCGTGCCCGGGGTAGCTCAGGCCAGCTAGGGTCCAGGCCTCGGTCTTTGGCGGTCTCCTGGCCGGGAGCTCCCGGCCGCACGTCTGCTCCCTGTGGTGGCTGGCTGCTGACTGAGCTCTGGCGGCCGGCCTTTATACTTCCTGTCCCGCCCCTTGACTTCCGGGGGGTGGGGACAGGCGGCGGTGGCTCCACCCACTCTGGTGCCTGCACGTGGGCTCCCTCTTCTGGGCAGGAGGGGAGCCACACCGACTCACTACACCTTGATTCACAGAATCAGGGTAACAAAACTTTATTCTTCCTGCCCCAATAACAGAGAAAACTGGGGATCCCACACCAGCCAAAGTAACCACTTTCAGTTGCTGTTGTTTCATGCCAGGCAAGTGGGTGTGCCTATGCAAACAAGATCAGCCTCTGGAGTTCTTTTCCACACTCGCCATAATTCACCACCAGATGTCAGGGTAGAGCTCATCCTGACTCTCCTTACACTCGTTAAAAAAAAAAATGTGTTAACTAAATTTGTGACTGAACTCCTTGGGGGAGAATTGTTTGTCATCTGCTCTGCTTTACCCACATTCTTCCATATATTTCATGTATAGCAGGCTCGGATGATGACCCAGCACATGTTCCTTTTAAGAACACTTTTATTGCACATTTGACAAAACGCAAAGAAGGTACCAATGTGAGATTTCTAAAGCTACAGCACTCAACCCAAGGTTTAAGAATCTGAAGTGCCTTCCAATATCTGAGAGGGATGAAGTGTAGTGCATGCTTTCAGAACTCTTAAAAGAGCAACACTCCAAGGTGGAAACTACAGAACCCAAACCACGAAAAAAAGAAAATCAACCTTCTGCTGGTGGCATCTGACTAAGATAATGAAAATGAACATGCGTCAGTCCACACTGCTTTGGATCTTTATTGAACAGAACCTGTCATCAGCATGGATGCATGTCCTCTGGAATGGTGGTTGAAGCATGACGGGACATATGAATCTTTAGGGCATTTGGCACGTAAATATCTTGTGATGCTAGCTACAACAGTGCCATGTGAATGCCTGTTTGCACTTTCAAGTAACATTATAAACGAGAACCAGGCAGCATTATCTCTTGCAAATGTAAACAAACTTGATTGGCTGAAGAAGTAGGACTGAGTGGACTTGTAGGCTCTAAAGTTTTACATTGTTTTATTTTTGAATGAAGGTTTTTTTTACATAATTCTACATTTGTAAATTCAACTTTCACGATAAAGAGATTGCTCTACAGTTCTTGCAATGGGGAAATTGAAAAATACTATTTCTTTTGTTTTTTAAAGTGCGCATATTCATAATAAAAAAAATAAAGTGAGCACTGTATACTTTGTATTCTGTGTTGTAATTGAAATCAATATATTTGAAAATGTAGAAAACATCCAAAAATATTTAAATAAATGGTATTCTATTATTGTTTAACAGCGCGATTAATCACGATTAATTTTTTTCAATCGCTTGACAGCCCTAATTAAAACATCAAATACTGCTACTGGAGGGGTACAATGTAACACTACTTTACTTCTTCAAATTCAGAACAATAACACACAGGAACCAAAAAACAGAGAGGCACAGCTCACCACACATTACTGTAGGCTGGCTCTGATCCCACACGCCCCTTGTCTTTAAGCAGGACCAGGAAAAGTCTTGCAAATTAAAGAGATAGCTTGTAATGTTGTCAGTTTTCAATACGCCACAATACTAAGTCACTTTTAGATATTCATCCTTCTTCTCTAACTTGAACATGGCCCAGTTCCAATTTAGACTAATTTAAAGATGAGGAATTCATTATACAATGTGAAATGGTGGTTGTGAATGGTGCAAGGGTTAACATGTAAGTCAGAGTTATTCAGTGCCCCTTCTAACAGCATACACCAGTTTTGCCTGAGAGAAAAGTAGGATCAGTGGGGGAGGGGAAAAGGGTTCATAACCTATTTAATTAATTTTGAGTTGCAAGTTTAGATTCAGCAAGTTCACACAGCATTTTGTTAGCTTTTCACATTTGTATGAACCAAGTTTTGTTCACATGAACCTTTGTGAAAAGTGAATTTCAGGCCTGTAGCCAAGATTAATTAAATCAAGAACTTAAGTCCCTAACTTGCCAACATTATTTTTTTATGTTGGAAACAGTAGTGTGCAGTAGATCGGTCACCCAGTCAGGTGTCAGAACAAAGCAATATTACTCTGATGACCAATCACAGAGCTCGAAGGGTGAACTTCTCCCATGTGCAGAGGGCCAAAACTGGGCTTGTGTAGCACTTAAGTCCACTCAAACCCTAATTGCTGATCCTCTGCATGTGCCTAATTACAAATTCCAAGTATTAAAGAATTGGCTGAATACTCATGATGCACTGTTCACAAACTGTCTATCCATAGCTCTGATATGTTCATTAAAACTGTACAAAAATATGAATAATGAAAGATTTAGTAAACATAGTGATCTGATCATGAATATTTTGAAAACAGAAAACAGGGCTAAATTTGGGACAAATTGTTTGCAGTGAATAGTTCTAATCATTACAACGTGTTCATTATTTTATTTTTAATATCAACCGCATAGAATACTATGACTAGGACCTAAGATGCACAGGATTTTTACAATGGGATAATACCATTATATATATAGTTTCATTAAAGGCACAACAGCATATTATATACCTAATTGGAGACGAGGGCTCATAAATTAAACACTGGAAAGAGATCTTACATGCTGTGTGACTGGCTAGTTTTAACCTTTGATGTAACTTACATTTTGGTTTTGTAATTACAATAATTAGATTAATTAATAAATGTTCATTTGAAAAGTACTCATGCTGCATCAATGCTTAGTATGGTTACTGCCATTACGAACAATATCAGACCCTATCTACTGTTAATTTCGTAGCATCATTCTAGGTTTACAAACAGAATATAGAAGTCCCTTATCTTTCTGTTGTACTTTAGGAAACAGAACTAACATGATGCCAAATAAATACCAAGGGTCAGGTCATCCCCATGAACATTAAAACTTGTGGGAGGCGACTCTGAGGGAGAAAACTTCCAAGAGGATCCCCCCCACAGAGCTCCTCCAACACTGTCTGCTTCTCCCTTCCATGCAAAAGGCTACAGGGCTCCTGGATACCTCCACATTGAATCTGGCTCCTGATGTTTCCCACCCACGCCCCAGTCCCTGACTCCTTAGCAGCTTAGCTGTTACAGCAGCACCACTTGGCGCTGTCCCCAGCTATCACTGTCCCCAGGACCACCAAGTGGGAAAGATAATACAGTCGGCGGGGTTGTATTTCTTTTTCCAAGGATTCTCCAGGTAGCCATAAAGGAGAAACGTTCTTCCACCTGGCCCCATCCCCAGCCTGACCACTCCCTCCCTGACCAAACCACTCTCCTCCCCCTACCAATGCATGGACCCCGTATGCTTGGAGAGGCAACCTCAAGCTACAGACGTGGTGGAGCTATGCCGCAGCAGCAGCTTAGCCCCTCCCACTCAGAAGGGGGAGATCTAGATGTCTGAAGGTCCCCTTCCATAATCAGATCAGGGGAGTTATGATCCAGCCCCGCAGTGTGAAAACTCATATCTGCGTCACTAAGAAGTGTCTGGAGCATATTTCAGTTATGTTGTTCCTTAAATAAATCACAAAAAAGCCTTTCTAGAACAAGCATAAAAACTGTCAGGAGTTATTTTCTTTGCTGGTATGACACTGCTGTGTGATATATACTTTCCCTTCCTTACTGGACTGTAAACCATCTTAGAGGATGACACTTACAGTACAGCTACACAGGGATAACAGACCCATGGCATGATTGCGGCTGGCCTGGGCCAGCTGACAGGCTTGCAGGGTTAACAATTGCTGTGTAGATGTTTGGGCTAGGGCTGGAGCCCGAGCTCTGGGACCCTTCACCCTCGCAGGGTCCCAGAGCTCCTCTCCAGCCTGAGCCTGAGCCCTGTGAGCCGGTGTCAGCTGACCCAGGCCAGCCACAGGTTTTTTATCTCTGTGTAGATGTATCTTTAGAGGGGATTCAGAGCCACACCTGACTTTAAGAGGTGCCCTGGAGATTGCTGAGCTCTTCTTTATTTACGGTGAAGGAAAGAAGTGTCTGGAAAGCAGCACTTGAAAATCTAAAGGGACAAGCAGTCTGTTTCTCACCACTGCCGTACGCTGTTTCCTCCCCTGTGAAGCCGAGATCACCTAGTGAGCCTAAAGAACAACAGTCTGTTCACGCTCCTTGGGCTGAAGCTCCACATTTGTCACCGAGAGTATACCAGAAAATTCGTCTGCTTCCAGCCTCTGTCTTCAAACTGCCTTTCATCAGTGCTTACGCTTGTACCTTGGCAGGAGGCTCCATAGGCCTCTGAGCATGTGGTCACTTGACACTAGTCAACAGAAATGTTAGGTGAGGCTGAGCTGCCTTCTGGAGTTTTCAGCCACCCTTTCATTCCAGGGCTATTAGTCCCTTTGTCTTCGCTAGGAAATGTAGTTGTGATGATTTTTCCCAATCAAGTTAGTTGACATGCTGCTGTCTGGTCAGTGTAGCTAAGTACAAGTCATTAAACTACACTGGGACAGTCTCTCTCCATGATGCTGACACAATACTGAACATAGTTTAGTTTGTCAGCTAGCTTCATTGTTGTCCAAAATGCTATTTAAATATAACACTTTCTTCTCTTGGATTGGTAGCAGTTGCATTCCAACCCTAATCCCACAACTAAGGCCACGTCTACACTACAGAATTCTGCTGTCAGTCAGGGGTGTGACGACATGTGACCCCTGACTGACGTGGCTGTGCCAGAAAAAGCCCCAAGTTTAAACATAGTTATACTGACCCTATAGCTTACTGATGCAGTGTAGTGGTAGCCGTGTTGGTCCTAGGATATTAGAGAGACAAGGTGGGTGAGGTAATGTCTTCTAGTTGACCAACTTCTGTTGGTGAGAGAAGAAGAGCTCTGTGTGGCCTGAAAGCTTGTCTCTCTCACCAACAGAAGTTGGTTCTACCTTGTCTCTCTAATATAGCTTATTGTCAGCCTAAACTGTGTCCACACTATGGTCTGGTCTACACTACAAGTTACATTGGCTTAACTACATCACTCAGGGCTGTGAAAAATTTCATGCCCTGTGTAATGTAATTAAACTGACTTAAGACCTGGTGTAGACACCGCTAGGTTGATGGAAGGATGCTCCTGTTGACCTAACTACCACCTCTTGGAGAGGTGGATTTACTACAGTGGTGGACAACCCCCTTCCATCGCCATAATATGTTTCTATACTACAGGGCTACAGCAATGCAACTGCAGCTTGCCACTGTAGCTTTCTAGTGTAGACATACCAACGGAGTGTGTTGTAGGTATAATATACCAGTATATCAATACCAGCAAAGCCTTCCAAGTATAGACTTGGCTTTAGGATTTATCCTCTCTCAAAAGTTGTACCACTTTATGCTGGTATAGTTAAGTGATACAATTTCCCTAGTGTGGACACAGTTATACTGTTATATGGTAACATACTTGTATAGCTTATACCCATAAGGGAAGGGGGGTAAGCTTCAACAGTATGAGGCACAGTAGGGCTTGTACTATTTTGGTTTAAAAGCAAATATCACACCACTAACCAAAATAGTTACACCAGTACAAAACCTGTAATTAGACAACACCTAAGAAAGGTTTCTTCATTTTATTCCTATGAAGTTGTGTTGTGTTTATAGTGAAGTACAACTCAGAAGTAACAGTTTTGAGGGCAGAAACTATTCAGCAAAGCAATTAACACCTCAATCACTGTCCTTTGTCTGCCATTTATCTTCTGTTATCAATTAAGCAGCAAAACATTATGTATGGTTTTGTCTTCACTGCTAAAAAAGTGCATTTTTTTTAACCTTGTGGTAATTAGAGCTCGTGATCTATCCCTGAAAAACAGGACAGTTCTACGAGGAGATAAACTAGGTGAGGTCATCCCCAGGTAGGGGTATAGTGCTAACCTTGTGGTAAAATTAAAATTCCTTGTCTTCACTGTGTTTTTACCATGGGATAGCTCACATGTGTTAGTTACTACGAGGTAACAAAAACACATCTTTTTAGCAGTGAAGACAAGGCCTTAGTCTCTACTGCTGGGGGTCATGACACCACTCTGGTAAAAATGCCTGAGTTCTGTCAACACTAAAGCCTCCATGGTTAAACTTCCACCACTGGAACTATGTTGGTCCAGTATTACAGATCCTAATTTTCCTAGCGTTGCCAAAACCTACACTACCCTAGAAAATTAGGTCTGCATAACTACATTGCTCTGGGATGTGGAAAATCCACATCCCTGAGCAGTGTAGTTAAGCTGACTTAAGTCCCTGTTTAAGCAGTGTTAGGTCGACGGACAAATTCTTCCATTGACCTAGCTACCGCCTCTCGGGGAGGTGGATTATCTACACCAATGGGAAAAACCCTCCTGTCAGTGTGGGTAGGGTCTACACTGAAGCCCTACCGGGGTATAGCTGCAGTGACACAGCTCTGCTGCTGTAACGTTTTAAGTGTAGACAAGCCTGAAGTGGTCACAGCATTTTAGAATACAAAGAAGAGAGGCTGTGTGGTTCAGGGAATAGGGCCCTGGACTGGGACTCAGGTTGTATTCCTGGCTCTGCTACTGAGCTGCTGGGTGACTTTGGGCAAGTCTCTGTGCCTCTATTTTTCCTCCTACTCTTTAGAACAGGAATAGTCTCCTACTGAGTGTTTGTACAGTGCTTAGCTCAATTTGACCCCCTGTATTGGGAAGTCTAGATGCTACCATAATATTTATCATATCACCATACTAAATAATTAAGAAGACGGTGATGATACAGTGTGGCAGAAACCTGAAGGCACCCTGGAGGATAAAAGGAGGTATAAGAAGATGTATGTTCAGATAGTGCCTACTCTATTTTTAGTTACATCTTCCAGTTCCCTGATATGAAAGTTACATGAACTTGCTCTTTTCTATACTTTGATAGAGTAGATTAGGTTTCAGGGAATTTGAGTGTACAAAGGTCTAACTTACTGGTACTGCATTTTAAACATTACCTCTGAATTTGACCCAGGGCAGATAGTGGTAGTTACATCTGGAACATTTTCCAGCATGGAAGTATTATCAGGAAGTTATTCATTACCATTCAAAAGCAGAATGTATTACAATGAATCAAATATTTTTTCATTAAAATTTGTAAAAACAGAAAACATGTTTTCTTTCTTCATCATGTATCCAGCTCTGATTTTTCCCTCTGTTCTATATCTTGAAGATAAGATAAGTAGACCAAAAGTGAGCACATTCCATTATCACCTAGTGAAATTAATTTTTGCTGAGGACCATTAAAAGTTATTCATTTCCACATATATTCGGAATGGGAGACAGGACTGACAAATTAAAGTGACTTCTCCAGATATTTGGAAAAATCTGTTTGAAGTATGCATTTTTGACCTTGCATTTACTGCTGCTTTCACCAGTCTTCATAAATCTTGTGTTAATAGCTTGCTGACATCTGCACCAGGGGATAATTAGAAGATCATCAGGTTCATGGTGGTGACAATTGTCTGATGTCTCTTTATATGTGTTGTTGCCGGGTAACAAGTCAAAGGTCTAGGACTGCTGCAATTTTTTGAAACAATTATTCTGTCTTTGATATTATCCTAACACTAAAAGAAGGGTCAACATTTTACCAGACAAATATGAAGCTTGAAATTCTGAGTGAAGTCAATTTAACTCTATGTATTCCATATTGTGCAAACACCTAACAAAGAGCTTAGAGAAAGATCTCTTCTGCACCATATTGAGCTGGGCCCCATCAACTTGGCTTCCATTTCCACTCAGAAGTACCATGACAAAAATAGCCTCTGAAGAGGAATGCAGTAAAGACCAGACTCTGTGACTCTTATACACATTTAGTGGTACTTTACTTCTCAAACAGTCCCATCAAAATCAATGAGACTATTTAGCATGACTATTTAGCAGAATTTGGCCCGAAATGTCTTTATGACCATACTCTGGGCTTATTTGAACACAGTTTGTATATCTCCAAGTTGGGCCATCAGAAAGAATTTGTTAAAAAATATCCAATTCTTCATAAACGGTGCACTTTGGAAAACTTAATAAAGTCAAATGGCAATCGTGTAGAGTTAAACTAGGATATGGTGTCTGTTTAAAGCTTTCTGGCTGCACTCCAAAATCCCTTGAGTAGCCTCCGGTCCTAAAGGTCTGGCAGCCTGGGATAGTGCTTTCTCACATGCATCTCTTATGATAGTTTCTATTTGTCTGGCCTTTGAGAAAACACTGACAAACTGCAAAGCATGTAAGGCATTTGGGAATATATTCGGAACTTGTGAAAGTTTTAGATGTAAAAAGAAAATCAAATGTATTTAATTTGATAAAATGTCAGAGCTTTGTCACAAAGCACTGTGTTTTCAAGGATTAAGCAACTGACTTTACTACTGGATGCAAAGACTCGCAGCTCATCTGCACAACAATTCTCCCAGGGCTCTCTCTTTTCAAGGCCTCTTTCATCTCATTTTGCAGATTGTTTCTTTCCGTTGTTGACCGCAACCTGGTCTTCTTCCACTGCCCCATCTTCCCTACATGATTCCTCATTCCAGAGTACAGAATGGACCAAGCTCTGGGGATGAATGAAGAAGGTTGTGTAGTGAATGAGTCTGTTGTCTGTAGAACACTTTAAATGACCTACAGACAACTCAATATACCAGAGTTCCTGTGGAAAAAATGGTATGTGATCATGTAACTAACAATGGTATTGCAGTGCATATAAACACGGGGAATTAATTCTGGCATTTCCTAACTTTCCTAACTTTGGAGAGCTTGACTTTGCAACCATAAACCATAAACTTTAACATAGTTTTTTGGGGTTTTAACTAGGGCTGTCAGTGCAATTAATCGTGCTGTTAAACAATAATGGAATACCATTTATTTAAATATTTGTGGATGTTTTCTACATTTTCAAAAATATTAATTTCAGTTACAACACAGAATAGAATAATAGAATCATAGAAGATAAGGGTTGGAAGAGACGTCAGGAGGTCATCTAGTCAGCCCCCTGCTCAAAGCAAGACCAAAACCAACTAAATCATCCCAACCAGGGCTTTGTCAAACTGAGTCTTAAAAACCTCTAAGGAAGGAGATTCCACCACCTCCCAAGGTAACCTATTCCAGTGCTTCACCACCTTCCTAGTGAAATATTCCAGTGCTTCACCACTTTCCTAATATCAAACCTAGACCTCCCCCACTGCAATTTGAGACCATTGCTCCTTGTTCTGTCATATGCCACCACTGAGAATAGCTGAGCTCCATCCTCTTTGGAATCCCCCTTCAGGTAGTTGAAGGCTGCTATCAATTTCCCCCTCACTCTTTTCTTCTGTAGACTAAATAAGCCCAGTTCCTTCTGCCTCTTCTCATAAGTCATGTTCCCCAGCCCCCTGATAATTTTTGTTGCCCTCCACTGGACTCTCTCCAATTTGTCCACATCCTTTCTGTAGGGGGCGGGGTCCCAAAACTGGACGCAATACTCCAGATGTGGCCTCACCAGTGTGGAATAGAGGGGAATAATCACTTCCCTCGATCTGCTGGCAATGCTCCTACTAATGCAGCCCAATATGCTGTTAGCCTTCTTGGCAGCAAGGGCACACTGTTGACTCATATCCAGCTTCTCACCCACTGAAATCCCTAGGTCCTTATCTGCAGAACTGCCGCTTAGCCAGTCGTTCCCCAGCCTATAGCGGTGCATGGGATTCTTCTGTCCTAAGTGCGGGACTCTGCACTTGTCCTTGTTGAACCTCATCAGATTTCTTTTGGCCCAATCCTCCAATTTATCTAGGTCACTCTGGACCCTATCCCTACCCTCCAGTGTATCTACCTCTTCCCCCAGCTTAGTGTCATCTGTGAACTTGCTGTGGGTGCAACCCATCTCATCATCCAAATAATTAATAAAGGTGTTGAACAAAACCGGCCCCAGGACCAACCCCTGGGACACTCCGCTGCTAACTAGACATCGAGCTGTTGATCACTACCCATTGAGCCTGACAATCTAGCCAACTTTCTATCCACCTTATAGTCCATTCATCCAATCCATACTTTTTTAACTTGCTGGCAAGAATACTGTGGGAGACTGTATCAAAAGCTTTGCTAAAGTCAAGATATATCACATCCACTGCTTTCCCCATATCCACAGAGCCAGTTATCTCATTACAGAAGGCAATTGGGTTGGTCAGGCATGACTTGCCCTTGGTGAATCCATGTTGGCTGTTCCTGATCATCTTCCTCTCCTCCAAGTGCTACAAAATGGTTTCCTTGAGGACCTGCTCCAGGATTTTTCCAGGGACTTGGATGTAGTTCTCCGGATTCTTCTTCTTCCCTTTTTAAAAGATGGGCAGTATATTTGCCTTTTTCCAATCATCTAGGGCCTCCCCCGATTGCCATGAGTTTGCAGAGCCGTTGGCCATTATCTTTGAAATCACATCAGCCAACTCCCTCAGCACCCTTGGATGGATTAGATCTGGCCCCATGGACTTGTGCATGTCCAGTTTTTCTAAATAGTCCTTAAGCTGTTCTTTCACCACTGAGGGCTGCTCACCTCCTCCCCATACTGTATTGCCCAGGACAGCAGTGTGAGAGCGGACTTTGTCTATGAAGACAAGGCCTTATACACTATACAGTATATAAAGTGTATAGTGCTCACTTTATTTTTGATTACAAATATTTGCACTGTAAAAAAACAAAAGAAATAGTATTTTTCAATTCACCTCATACAAGTACTGTAGTGCAATCTCTTTATCATGAAAGTTGAACTTACAAATGTAGAATTATGTACAAAAAATAACTGCACTGAAAAATAAAGCAATGTAAAACTTTAGAGCCTACAAGTCCACTCAGTCCTACTTCAGCCAATTGCTCAGACAAACAAATTGGTTACAATTTGCAGGAGATAATGCTGCCCACTTCTTGTTTACAATGTCACCTGAAAGTGAGAACAGGTGTTTGCATGACACTGTTGTAGCCGGTGTCGCAAGATATTTACGTGCTAAAGATTCATATGTTCCTCCATCTTCAACCTCCATTCCATGGGACATGTGTCCATGCTGGGTGCGGGGTTCTGCTCGATAATGATCCAAAACAGAATGGACCGATGCATGTTCATTTTCATCATCTGAGTCAGATGCCACCAGTAGAAGGTTGATTTTCTTTTTTGGTGGTTCAGTGCTGCAGTTTCCGCATCTGAGTGTTGCTCTTTTATGACTTCTGAAAGCATGCTCCACACCTCATCCATCTCAGATTATGGAAGGCACTTCTCATTCTTAAACCTTGGGTCAAGTGCTATAGCTATTTTTAGAAATTTCACATTGGTATCATCTTTGCATTTTGTCAAACCTGCTGTGAAAGTGTTCTTAAAACAAACATGTGCTGGGTCATGTCTCGGAACATGTCACCTCAGGACGAAATGCAAAGACAAAATTTCTCGATACTTTAAATGACTGCTTCTTGGAGCCATTAGTACGGGAACCCCATAAGGGGAGAGGCAACTCTCGATTTAGTATTGAGTGGAGCACAGGAGCTGGTCCAAGAGGTAACTATAACGGGACCGCTTGGAAATAGTGACCATAATATAATAACATTTAACATCCCTGTGGTGGGAAGAACACCTCAACAGCCCAACACTGTGGCATTTAATTTCAGAAAAGGGAACTATGCAAAAATGAGGGGGTTAGTTAAACAGAAATTAAAAGGTACAGTGACTAAAGTGAAATCCCTGCAAGCTGCATGGATGCTTTTCAAAGACACCATAATAGAGGCCCAACTTAAATGTATACCCCAAATTAAGAAACACAGTAAAAGAACTAAAAAGAGCCACCGTGGCTTAACCATGTAAAAGAAGCAGTGAGAGATAAAAAGGCATCTTTTAAAAAGTGGAAGTCAAATCCTAGTGAGGTAAATAGAAAGGAACATAAACACTGCCTAATTAAGTGTAAAAATGTAATAAGAAAAGCCAAAGAGAGGAGTTTGAAGAACGGCTAGCCAAAAACTCAAAAGGTAATAACAAAATGTTTTTTAAGTACATCAGAAGCAGGAAGCCTGCTAAACAACCAGTGGGGCCCCTGGACGATTGAGATACAAAAGGAGTGCTTAAAGACGATAAAGTCATTGCGGAGAAACTAAATATTTAAAAGGGGCTCTAGAGGTGATCCCAGCAATTACAGACCGGTAAATCTAACATCAGGACCGGGCAAATTAGTTGAAACAATACTAAAGAATAAAATGGTCAGACACATAGAAGAACATAAATTGTTGGGCAAAAGTCAACATGGTTTCTGTAAAGGGAAATCATGTCTTACTAATCTATCAGAGTTCTTTGAAGGGGTCAACAAACATGTGTACGGGGGGATCCAGTGGACATAGTGTACTTAGATTTCCAGAAAGTCTTTGACAAGGTCCCTCACCAAAGGCTCTTACGTAAATTAGGTTGTCATGGGATAAGAGGGAAGGTCCTTTCATGGATTGAGAACTGGTTAAAAGACAGGGAACAAAGGGTAGGAATTAATGGTAAATTCTCAGAATGGAGAGGGGTAACTAGTGGTGTCCCCCAAGGGTCAGTCCTAGGACCAATCCTATTCAACTTATTCATAAATGTTCTGGAGAAAGGGTTAAAAAGTGAAGTGGCAAAGTTTACAGATGATACTAAACTGCTCAAGATAGTTAAGACCAAAGCAGACTGTGAAGAACTTCAAAAAGATCTCACAAAACTAAGTGATTGGGCAACAAAATGGCAAATGAAATGTAATGTGGATAAATGTAAAGTAATGCACATTGGAAGAAATAACCCCAACTATACATACATTTTGATGGGGGCTAATTTAGCTACAACGAATCAGGAAAAAGATCTTGGAGTCATCGTGGATAGTTCTCTGAAGACGTCCACGCAGTGTGCAGTGGCGGTCAAAAAAGCAAACAGGATGTTAGGAATCATTAAAAAGGGGATAGAAAATAAGACGGAGAGTATCTTATTGCCCTTATATAAATCCATGGTACGCCCAGATCGTGAATGCTGCGTACAGATGTGGTCTCCTCATCTCAAAAAAGATATACTGACATTAGAAAAGGTTCAGAGAAAAGAGCAACTAAAATGATTAGGGGTTTGGAATGGGTCCCATATGAGACGAGATTAAAGAGGCTAGGACTTTTCAGCTTGGAAAAGAGGAGACTAAGGGGGGATATGATAGAGGTATATAAAATCATGAGTGATGTAGAGAAAATAAATAAGGAAAAGTTATTTACTTGTTCCCATAATACAAGAACTAGGAGCCACGAAATGAAATTAATGGGCAGCAGGTTTAAAACAAATAAAAGGAAGTTCTTCACACAGCACACAGTCAACTTGTGGAACTCCTTGCCTGAGGAGGTTGTGAAGGCTAGGACTATAACAGCATTTAAAAGAGAACTGGATAAATTCATGGAGGTTAAGTCTGTTAATCGATATTAGCCAGGATGGGTAAGGAATTGTGTCCCTAGCCTCTGTATGTCAGAGGGTGGATGGCAGGAGAGAGATCACTTGATCATTGCCCGTTGGGTTCACTCCCTCTGAGGCACCTGGCATTGGCCACTGTCGGTAGACAGGATACGGGTCTAGATGGACCTTTGGTCTGACCCAGTACGGCCATTCTTATGTTCTTATGTCATCATCTGAGATTGCTATAACATGAAATATATGGCAGAATGTGGGTAAAACAGAGCTGAAGACATACAGTTCTCCCCCAAGGAGTTCAGTCACAAATTTAATTAATGCATTATTTTTTAGTGAGCATCATCAGCATGGAAGCATGTTCTCTGGAATGGTGGCCAAAGCATGAGGGGGCATACGAATGTTTAGCAAATCTGGCACATAAATACCTTGCAACGCCGACTACAAAAGTGTCATGAAAACACCTGTTCTCACTTTCAGGTGACATTGTTGTGACAGTGTACCCCATAAGGCTGTATGGGGAGGGGGTGCTTATAAATATACGTATGACATAACTGGAATATGTTTTGTGCTGCCTGTGCCATGTGACATATCTCCGTAAAGGTTATGGTCTACTATATCTATTCATCCTATTTGTACATATATATATATCATTTTCTACTTGAGGTTAAGAATATGGGCTGTATGCTTGCTTGGTTTCTAAGTAAGCTTTGGGAGGCATTTGGTCAGCTTCTTTAGGAAGGAATTCGCCAGGTTAAGTACCTGATCGGGAAACACTTGGAGAACAATGCATCTTGGAATGCTCCAATCCACATAAGAAGTCTTCCTGGAGACATGCAAGATACCATGTGGACAATGGCTTCGGCCTGTAAAGACTGAGTCGTGCAGGGACATGTGACTTGTCCAGGTGACTCCAGAACTCCATCTTGGAGCTGGACTTTGCATTGGAGGGAGGAGGGGGGTGTCTCCACCCACAAGAGAGAGTTTATTTAAACCCGTGGGAGACCCCTCCATTTTGTCTTCAGCTGGCTAAAGAAGGAGCCTCTCCACCCCCCTCCCCCCCCAGGATACTTGAAGGAGACTGAAACAAAGGACAGTAACTACAGGGGGTGTGAGTGATTGCTGGACCCAGGCTAAAAGGAGATTAGCCTGTAAAAGGGAGTGCTCTGGAACTGGTGAGGAAATTATCTGTATTTAGTTTGATTAGACATAGATTTGCGCACTTTATTTTATTTTGCTTGGTGACTTACTTTGTTCTGTCTGTTACTACTTTGAACCACTTAAATCTTACTGTCTGTATTTAATAAAATCACTTTTTATTTAGTAATTTACTCAGAGTATGTATTAATACCTGAGGGAGCAAACAACTGTGCATATCTTTTTATCAGTGTTATAGAAGGTGAACAATTTATGCGTTTGCCCTGCATAAGCTTTATGCAGGGTAAAACGGATTTATCTGGGTTTAGACCCCATTGGGAGTCGGGCATCTGAGTGCTAAAGACAAGCACACTACTGTGAGCTGTTTTCAGGTAAACTTGCAGCTTTGGGACAAGTGATTCAGACCCTGGGTCTGTGTCTGGAGCCAGACGGGAGTGTCTGGCTCAGCAAGACAGGGTGCTGGAGTCCTGAGCTGGCAGGGAAAACAGAAGCAGGGGTAGTCTTGGCACATCAGGTGGCAGCTCCCAAGGGGGTTTCTGTGATCCAACCCGTCACAATTGTAAATAAGAAGCAGGCAGCAACATTTCCTGTAAATGTAAACAAACTTGTTTGTCTTAGCGATTGGCTGAAAGAGAAGTAGGACTGAGTGGACTTGTAGGCTTTAAAGTTTTACCTTGTTTTGTTTCTGAGTGAGTTATGTAACAAAAAATATCTACATTTGTAAGTTGCACTTTCATGATAAAAAGATTGTACTACAGTACTTGTATAAGGTGAATTGAAAAATACTATTTCTTTTATCATTTTTACAGTGCAAATATTTGTAATAAAAATAATATTATAAAGTGAGCACTGTACACTTTGTATTCTGCATTGTAATAGAAATCAATATATTTGAAAATGTAGAAAAAAATCCAAAAATATTTAATAAATTTCAATTGGTATTCTATTGTTTAACAGTGCAATTAATCATGATTAATTTTTTAAATCACTATTAATTTTTTTAGTTAATCATATGAGTTAACTGCGATTAATTTACAGCCCTAGTTATAACATATGTATTTATATCATACTCATCATCACTTACTGTAATAATATGGGATACATTTTCCTCTCTGTTATGGTACTGTAAATCCAGAATAACTTCATTGACTTCACTCTGTATTTACATAAGTATAGATTAAAAGAAAACTTTGCTCAAAATACAGATGTGGGGGTTTTCTTGCAGATAACCTCATAAAGCTTCTCTATGATAGCATCTATATTAGAAATATTCTAACCATGAACTTACTGTTCATATGTAAACAATCCAGTATATGAAAGACAGAATTCTGAGACTCTGCCTACATTAGTCTAAAAGATGTACAGTCATTCGTACATACTTGTAATCCACAGAATTCGGTATGATGCCAGAAAACAACGGGAAAACATACTATAGAGGAAAAAAAGTACAATCATATTGTTATTAAACTCATTCTGACAGTACAGACCTACTGATTACTGATTCCATGAATCTGCTCCCATGAACATCAGTGTGAATTTTGACAGTGGCTTCAATAACAGCAGACCTAGACCCTATGTATAGTATAAATTTTGGAGGGATATTTTCTCTCTTCCTATTTAATGGATTTTTTAACTTAGTAGTAGTAGTACTGGTCTCAACTAGGATTCAGCATGCTTCAAGTGTTACAAACAAAACCCAGGCCTTTTTGCTGGCATTTCATGAAAAGGTTGGCCTGCAGATGGTAATAATTTGATGCCTCTACATGTTAACAGGTCTAGAGGAACTTTCACACAGCTATAACTTGGTACAGGCTGATAGCCGTTGCCTGGTGTAATGATCGCTGATAACAGCCTTTTCAGTTGCTCTACAAATTTAAGAAAAAGTGAGGGAGAAACAAAGAGAAGATGAATTGAAACCAATTTCCTCTCAGCCCTATACTCCCCCCCACATCTTTGCCAAGGAGTTAATGACGTGATATAGCAATAGTAAGCCAGTGACATGCACACAATGCTTTAGTTACTTGGGGAAACCATGTAACGCTTACATCTTGAAAGTGCACAACTCAATAAAAATTATGCTGCACAGGCGAAAACTAAAAGAGCTCTGGATGTATCCATTCCATTAATTTTACGACAGTGTGTTTAGAAAATAGTAATGTAATCACTTAGAGTTCGGGGAGGATGAAAGTCATCCCTAGAGTAATTATGTTGAAATTAAAGAAGTTGCACAAGGGAGGAAGGGGGCATGGGGGCTCTTCCAGGATATTGAAGGCAAACGGCCAAGGTGACTGTTGGATCATGTTTTCTCTCTGTCCTTTTTTTGACTGCTGTTCTTCGAAAAATGAATTTTTATTTGCTGCTCACTCACTCAAGCCACTGAATGGCTTGTTATTTGGCAGCAGCTGAGCAGAGAGGTGTCCCTTTACCAGGCTAACTTTTACTACATAATCCATTCCCAGTGAGCAGAGAGTGATGGGTAAAGTGTCTATTAAACAGAATGAAAGGTACAATGAACTGCCAAACCCATCTGGGGTTTATTTTCAGATAGTGCTGGGATGTTTACACAATAAATACGATGTAATGTTCAATTACATTGTATAAGGAGGTCAACACTGAGAGAAGATCTGATCTTCTGCAACTGCTTTTTTTGCCATACTTTACGGACCATCTAGTTCTGTTTATGGTGCATGAAAAACATTGTTAGAGACTGACTGCGCTGCAGCAGTTATCATGTCCGACCAGGTGTTGTGTTACAATATGGTAGTGCCTCAAACCATATTTGATGTTACTGACAGCGGAGGATGGAAGCATATTATAGACCTGTAATGATGGTACAGCCCTGTAGAATATGTCTACACAGCACTAGTCAGTGAGCCTCCCAGCTGGGGTTGAAGACTCTGGCTTGTGCTACTATGCTAAAAATAAATGTGTAGAGGGCACTTTGAAGTTGTGGCTCAGGCTGGGGCATCTCACCAGTAGTGTAGCTAGGGGGGTTCAAGGGAAGCAGCCACTTCCCCTCAGTTCATTTTTCAAAAGTGGCGCCTGCTGGGCCGCCGCTGGGGTCCTGCAGGCAAGTGGGGGGGCAGCACAGCCGGACTCCGGAGGAGCCAATTGGGAGGGTGGGGGGCGGTGGGCATGGCCAGAGAAGCAAAGGGGCCAGGCTCCTCGGCCATTGCGCCCCACGCAGCCCCAACATCGCCGCCGCCTCCTGCGGTGGCTCAGGGCTCAGTGGCCGAGCGCTCCACAGCTGGCGGGCAGATCCCCTCTCCCCAGCAGCTTCCTGTTTCCGGGCCGAGGGAAGCAGGAAGATGCCGGGGAGAGGGGATCTGCCAGCTGCGGAGTGCTCGGCCGCCGAGCCCTGAGCCGCCGCAGGAGGCGGCAGCGCTGAGCATGGGGCGCGATGGCTGAGGAGCCCAGCCACTTTGCTCCTTCGGCCGCGCCCGTTGCCCCCTCAAATGGCTCCTCTGGAGTCCGGCCGTGCTGCCCCTCCCCACCCCTTGCCTGCAGGAGCCCAGCAGCGGCCCGGCAGGCGCCGCTTTTGAAAGAAATGCTGGGCTTCCCGGGGAAGCAGGAAGCTGCCGGGGAGAGGGGATCTCGCCAGCTACTGCCCACCCCACTGCTCCGCTCCCCCCAGACCCCGGGAGAAGGAAGCAGCGCCTGCCCGCCCCCCGCCCCTCTGAGGGGGGGTGCAGCGTGGCCGGAGGAGCCGAGGGGGGGCGCGGAGTGGCTGGAGGAGGAGCCAAGGGGGGCGTGGCCAGAGGAGGAGCTAGGGGGGTGCCTTTTTTATGGTTGCTCCCCCTGCACTCAGAAGCTGGCTACGCCACTAGGCATCTGTGTTGTAAAATCATCTGGATATGGTAATAAACCTATTTCTCCCTACTCCAATGATTCCCAGCCTTTTTCGAATGGAGCTTCCTGCTGTACAACAGTTGCCACCATCTTCCTGTCTGCTTTCTCTCTCTCCTGTTTTTATCGTCCTCCATTTTCTAAGGCTGGAGCTCCGAAGCCGACCCCTGTCCCCATTTAATGCAGAAGTTAGACGGTGAGTAGTGAATGAGGCATGGGATTGCAGGTTAAGAAAGGATTGTTTTGTGATTAAAGCAGTTCTGTACTATCCTGGAGAATTGGATTCTATTCCTTCATCTGCAAGAGAGTTCCTCTGTGATACTAGACATGTCATTTAAACCAAACTTTTCACAGGTGGTCACTGACTGTGTGTTCCTCATTTTCTGGGTGCCTGACTTGAGATCCTGGGATCTGATTTGCAGAAGTGCTGAGCACTCACAGCTGCAAACTAAAGTAAATAGGAGCTGTGCTTTGAGTGTAAAATATGCTGTAGAATGCTAAATACAGTACCCTGAAAAATAAGCTCCTACATGTATCAAATTGGACACTCAAAATTAGCGGAAACTTTTGACCTCAATCTTTCTGTGCCTCAGTTCCCATCTGTAAATAAAGATATTAGTAGCCCCTCATCTCAGATAAAGGAATGTGGTTCTGCCTGCTTATAAATGGGTTCAAGAAAGAATTAGATAAGTTCATGGAGAATAGGTCCATCAATGGCTATTAGCCAAGATGGTCAGGGACACAATCCCATGTTCTGGGTGTCCCTAAACTTCTGACTGCTAGAAGCTGGGAGTGCATGACAGAGGGTGATTATTCAATAAATTGCCCTGTTCTATTCACTCCTTCTGGGGCATCTGGCACCGGCCACTGTCAGAAGACAGGATACTGGGCTATATGGATCATTGGTTTGACCCACTATGCCCGTTCTTATGTTGTTGTTAGGATGACCAGACAGCAAATGTGAAAAATCAGGACAGGGGGTGGAGATTAATATGAGCCTATATAAGAAAAAGACCCAAAAATCAGGACTGTCCCTATGAAATCAGGACATCTGGTCACCCTAGTTGTTGTAAAGCTAAATTCATTAGTATTTGTGAAGCACTGAGCTACTATAGTGATGAGCACCATAGAAAGTCCATGAGTAAATTAATAATTCAGTCTTCAGAGCAGTGTTTGAACAGTGTGCAGTAAATATGTCCTGGGCCACATTTTGAACAATGAGGGGAAAACAAAATATTGAATAGCAACTTGTTAAGCGAACACTGTCCATCCAATGCACTGAATGAGGCAGCGGAAAATATAATTCATGATTATATAATTAAAGATTGTATTATAATGCATATGGTCAAGGGGGTCATCTTCATAATGCATACACACAAGCAACCTCAATTCTGGCATTTTGTAATGTTTAAGTTCTTGACTTTGCAAACTTAATGTTCCATAAAGTAGTATAGTTTTTTTTGTATATAAGTTCCTAGATTTTTTTTTAACTGAAAAAACAGACATCCCCTCATGTGGTATCATATTGACACCCAGTTGGGTCATCAATAGGACAGGAACATTGAGATCCACCACACAGACCTCTGTCTCTTGAGCTACACAGAGTAACTGATAGCAGTAGTAGGATGTCATCCTCTGTTTGGACGAGCATTAAAGGGAGATGAGACCCACCTTTTGCCAGTGGGTTTCTCAGATATTTGCCGACTGCAGAGGAATGCTGAGTCTCAGGAATCCTGGGTTCCATTCCAGGCTCTGGAAGGGAGTGTGCTTTAGGAGGCACAGTCTTCTGCCCATTCCCTCCTGTCTGGCCCCTTCTGCCCCTTCTCCTCTACCCCACCCCTGATCCATCCTGTCTCTTCCCCATTGCTGGGTTCTCATCCCAGTCCCAGTCTCCTTGCCCAGTCAGTCCCAGTTCTCCCCCAAATCCTGGCTCCCAGAGAGATCTATCTTTTCTCCCCATCACCTCCTTCCTCCCATCCCACCAGATCCCAGTCTCAGTTCCCTTGCCCATCTTCTTCCAGTCTCTATGGGCTCTTCATCTGATATCAATTTCTCCATTATTCACTCCCAGTCCCTCATTTCCCTCCCTAACCCCATTACTGGCACTAGATGTATGCCTCAATCCCCAAATGATGAGGGTGTTTATAGTGAGATGGGAGCATTGCATAGATAAAACTAAACTGTAGAATTGACCCACTGGCCTTGGAGAAACCCCACCCCATAGGGAACTCATTGAGGAATTGTACCTCAGACAACATACCCCATTCCCAAGTGACCCAGTGTGCAGAGGGACTGCACAGGCTACACTATCCTTCAGGCCAGTTTCAGAGGGGGAACATGTGACCCAAAGAGCATCCCAATACCAGAAGGCAAGGGACTCCCTTAGTATCTAGCAGAGTGTCTCAACTGGCCTGACCAATTCAGCATACCCCAATTCACTATTGTCATAATCTGTGTCTAAAAGGTGTTATGTAAAGTATCATGTATGAACTGGTAACACGCTGATCATTAATATTATTGCATGGTGCATGTATGGGTGATATATGAAAAATGATAAACGTGCTGGAAATATGTTCTTAAAATGTGTTTGGAAGGTAGGGCTTAAGTCACTCCTCCCTAGACAAAGGAATGTGGTTCCACCTGTTTGAATGTGTCTTCCATGTAACTTGAGCAAGGAGAGATAATGGAAGTACATTTACAGAAAAGGTAAACAAAGCCCTCAAACAAGCAAATGGGGGAGATAGTCCCTTAAGTCTCATGACGGGGGGAGGACAATGCAAAAATTAACATGGCATCAGCTACCTGATAGACAGAGCAAGCTGAGTCCCCAGAAAGGGCTCCCTAACTTTGAAAACAAAGATAAACTTTGAGGATATAAGCAGAGAAAGAAAACTATTTTGGCATCCTACACTTGAGGAGGCAAAGAAACTTGGCTGAGGACTGACCAGCCAAGCTGGAAGAATGACTATGATGAGAAAACTCTTTTGAACAAAAGACTCTAGTTTAGTTAGGTTTTAGTTTTAGAAGCATCATTTTACTTTTGTTTGTTTGTAGCCATTTCTATCCTTATTCCTTATACTTGGTATCACTTAAATATCTGTTCTTTGTTAATAAACATAATCTTGCTTTATTACACAACCTTTCAGTGCAGTGTTTCAAACTGAAGAGTAAAATGCTCAGTCAAATTAACAGGCTGGCTGCTGCGTACCAGCTCTTCAAAGGAGCATAGACGTCATAGATGTCATAGACGTCATAGAATATCAGAGTTGGAAGGGACCTCAAGAGGTCATCTAGTCCAACCCCCTGCTCAAAGCAGGACCAATTCCCAGCTAAATCATCCCAGCCAGGGCTTTGTCAAGCCGGGCCTTAAAAACCTCCAAGGAAGGAGACTCCACCACCTCCCTAGGTAACGCATTCCAGTGTTTCACCACCCTCCTAGTGAAATAGTTTTTCCTGATATCCAACCTGGACCTCCCCCACCGCAACTTGAGACCATTGCTCCTTGTTCTGTCATCTGCCACCACTGAGAACAGCCGAGCTCCATCCTCTTTGGAACCCTCCTTCAGGTAGTTGAAGGCTAATATCAAATCCCCCCTCATTCTTCTCTTCTGGAGACTAAACAATCCCAGTTCTCTCAGCCTCTCCTCATAAGTCATGTGCTCCAGACCCCTAATCATTTTTGTTGCCCTCCGCTGGACTCTTTCCAATTTTTCCACATCCTTCTTGTAGTGTGGGGCCCAAAACTGGACACAGTATTCCAGATGAGGCCTCACCAATGTCGAATAAAGGGGAACGATCACGTTCCTCGATCTGCTGGCAATGCCCCTACTTATACAGCCCAAAATGCCGTTAGCCTTCTTGGCAACAAGAGCACACTGTTGACTCATATCCAGCTTCTCGTCCACTGTGACCCCTAGGTCCTTTTCAGCAGAACTGCTACCTAGCCATTCGGTCCCTAGTCTGTAGCAGTGCATGGGATTCTTCCGTCCTAAGTGCAGGACTCTGCACTTGTCCTTGTTGAACCTCATCAGGTTTTTTTCTGCCCAATCCTCTAATTTGTCTAGGTCCCTCTGTATCCGATCCCTACCCTCTAGTGTATCTACCACGCCTCCTAGTTTAGTGTCATCTGCAAACTTGCTGAGAGTGCAGTCCACACCATCCTCCAGATCATTAATAAAGATATTAAACAAAACCGGCCCCAGGACCGACCCTTGGGGCACTCCACTTGAAACCGGCTGCCAACTAGACATGGAGCCATTGATCACTACCCGTTGAGCCCGACGATCTAGCCAGCTTTCTATCCACCTTACAGTGCATTCATCCAGCCCATACTTCTTTAATTTGGTGACAAGAATACTGTGGGAGACAGTATCAAAAGCTTTGCTAAAGTCAAGAAATAACACATCCACTGCTTTCCCCTCATCCACAGAGCCAGTTATCTCATCATAGAAGGCAATTAGGTTAGTCAGGCACGACTTCCCCTTCGTGAATCCATGCTGACTGTTCCTGATCACTTTCCTTTCCTCTAAATGTTTCATAATTGATTCCTTGAGGACCTGCTCCATAATTTTTCCAGGGACTGAGGTGAGGCTGACTGGCCTGTAGTTCCCCGGATCCTCCTTCTTCCCTTTTTTAAAGATGGGCACTACATTAGCCTTTTTCCAGTCATCTGGGACCTCCCCCGATCGCCATGAGTTTTCAAAAATAATGGCTAATGGCTCTGCAATCTCACCCGCCAACTCCTTTAGCACCCTCAGATGCAGCGCATCCGGCCCCATGGACTTGTGCACGTCCAGTTTTTCTAAATAGTCCCGAACCACTTCTTTCTCCACAGAGGGCTGGTCACCTTCTCCCCATGCTGTACTGCCCAGTGCAGCAATCTGGGAGCTGACCTTGTGCGTGAAGACAGAGGCAAAAAAATCATTGAGTACATTAGCTTTTTCCACATCCTCGGTCACTAGGTTGCCTCCCTCATTCAGTAAGGGGCCCACACTTTCCTTGATTTTCTTCTTGTTGCTAACATACCTGAAGAAACCCTTCTTGTTACTCTTAACATCTCTTGCTAACTGCAACTCCAAGTGTGATTTGGCCTTCCTGATTTCACTCCTGCACGCCTGAGCAATATTTTTATACTCCTCCCTGGTCATTTGTCCAATCTTCCACTTCTTATAAGCCTCTTTTTTGCGTTTAAGATCAGCAAGGATTTCACTGTTTAGCCAAGCTGGTCGCCTGCCATATTTACTATTCTTTCTACACATCGGGATGGTTTGTTCCTGCAACCTCAATAAGGATTCTTTAAAATACAGCCAGCTCTCCTGGACCCCTTTGCCCTTCATGTTATTCTCCCAGGGGATCCTGCCCATCTGTTCCCTGAGGGAGTCAAAGTCTGCTTTTCTGAAGTCCAGGGTCCATATTCTGCTGCTCTCCTTTCTTCCTTGTGTCAGGATCCTGAACTCGACCATCTCATGGTCACTGCCTCCCAGGTTCCCATCCACTTTTGCTTCCCCTACTAGTTCTTCCCTGTTTGTGAGCAGCAGGTCAAGAAAAGCTTTGCCCCTAGTTGGTTCCTCCAGCACTTGCACCAGGAAATTGTCCCCAACGCTTTCCAAAAATTTCCTGGATTGCCTGTGCACCGCTGTATTGCTCTCCCAGCAGATATCAGGGTGATTAAAGTCTCCCATGAGAACCAGGGCCTGCGATCTAGCAACTTCTGCTAGTTGCCAGAAGAAAGCCTCGTCCACCTCATCCCCCTGGTCTGGTGGTCTATAGCAGACTCCAACCACAACATCACCCTTGTTGCTCCCACTTCTCAACTTTATCCAGAGACTCTCAGGTTTTTCTGCAGTATCATACCGGAGCTCTGAGCAGTCATACTCCTCTCTTACATACAACGCAACTCCCCCACCTTTTCTGCCCTGCCTGTCCTTCCTGAACAGTTTATATCCATCCATGACAGTACTCCAGTCATGTGAGTTATCCCACCAAGTCTCTGTTATTCCAATCACATCATAGTTCCCTGACTGTGCCAGGACTTCCAGTTCTCCCTGCTTGTTTCCCAGGCTTCTTGCATTTGTGTATAGGCACTTAAGATAACTCAATGATCGTCCCTCTTTCTCAGCATGAGACAGGAGTCCTCCCCTCTTGCGCTCTCCTGCTTGTGCTTCCTCCCAGGATCCCATTTCCCCACTTACCTCAGGGCTTTGGTCTCCTTCCCCCGGTGAACCTAGTTTAAAGCCCTCCTCACTAGGTTAGCCAGCCTGCTGGCGAAGATGCTCTTCCCTCTCTTCGTTAGGTGGAGCCCGTCTCTGCCTAGCACTCCTTCTTCTTGGAACACCATCCCATGGTCGAAGAATCCAAAGCCTTCTCTCCGACACCACCTGCGTAGCCATTCGTTGACTTCCACGATTCGACGGTCTCTACCCCGGCCTTTTCCTTGCACAGGGAGGATGGACGAGAACACCACTTGCGCCTCAAACTCCTTTATCCTTCTTCCCAGAGCCACGTAGTCTGCAGTGATCCGCTCAAGGTCATTCTTGGCAGTATCATTGGTGCCCACGTGGAGAAGCAGGAAGGGGTAGCGATCCGAGGGCTTGATGAGTCTCGGCAGTCTCTCCGTCACATCGTGTATCCTAGCTCCTGGCAAGCAGCAGACCTCTCGGTTTTCCCGGTCAGGGCGGCAGATAGAGGACTCAGTCCCCCTGAGGAGGGAGTCCCCGACCACCACCACCCTCCTCCTCCTCTTGGGAGTGGTGGTCGTGGAACCCCCATCCCTAGGACAGTGCATCTTTTGCCTTCCAATCGGTGGAGTCTCCTTCTGCTCCCTTCCCTCAGATGGGCCATCTAGTCCACTCTCCGCATTAGCACCTGTAGAGAGAACATGGAAACGATTGCTCACCTGTATCTCCATTGCTGGTGCATGGACGCTCCTCTTTCTTCTTCTGGAGGTCACATGCTGCCAAACCTCCTCACAATCCTTCTGTCCCTGCTGCGCCTGCTCTGAATCTTCAGAACATTGTGGCCGTAGAAGCATCTCCTGACGTCTGTCCAGGAAATCTTCATTTTCCCTTATGCAACGCAGAGTCGATACTTGTTTCTCCAGCCCTCGAACCTTCTCCTCCAATATGGAGACCAGCTTGCACTTTGTACAGACAAAGTCACTTCTGTCCTGCGGAAGAAAGACAAACATGGCACAACCTGTGCAGGTTACAACAGCTGATCGCTCACCTTCCATATCACCTTCCTCTTAAGAGCTTCCTCAACTGTTGCAGGAACTACTCGGAGAAACCTGCAGATGAAAGCCTCAGTGCGCTCTCCCCACGCGAACTCCCAGGCAAACTCCTGCTGTTAGCCTCTGCTGTTCGCCGCTCAGCTGGTTCGCTGCTGACTGCCCTTATATACCAGTCAGGCCCACTCAAGGCCCACCAACACAGCCCCCCTAATGCAGCACTTAGCGTACCTCCTCTTGGACAGCTCCCAGGCAAACTCCTGCTGTTAGCCTCTGCTGTTCGCCGCTCAGCTGGTTCGCTGCTGACTGCCCTTATATACCAGTCAGGCCCACTCAAGGCCCACCTGGAACAAAGCACTCCCAATTCACACTTTTCAAACAAACAAGCAAGCAATCAAGCACACGGTCAAACTGACCAACTGTCCCAGCAGCAGGCACTCAGATACTCACCAACACAGCCCCCCTAATGCAGCACTTAGCGTACCTCCTCTTGGACAGCTCCCAGGCAAACTCCTGCTGTTAGCCTCTGCTGTTCGCCGCTCCACTTAATAAGGTTTTATGAGTGCTACAGGAAAAGGGGTTGAGGGCAGCAGAGGAGGTAGTTTTGGGAAGACTCAGGACTGGAGAGCTGGTGCCATCAGCCTGCAAGGAGTAACCAGGCTGGTGAAAGCCAGGGTGAGGCCATTGTGCTGTAAGCCAGTTCCTGGCATCAGGGCTCTGAGCCAAAGGTACACAGCACAGGGTTACAGGGCAGGCAGTAACAAAACTGATTACTGGTCTGGTTGAACCCCCAAAGCATCAGAGAACACAGCCACGGTCCTGTCTCCTCCCCATCTCCTTTGAGACGCTATACACTCCCTGGGAAGCTCCAACTGAACAGTGCCTATGTAACCCACGTACCTCCTGGGTGTGGTGTTCTGTCCCCTCTAGTGGCACCAAGACCACTTAGAGATTAATGAGTCTGCTACAGCCTTAGTTAAGGGCCATGTGGCTTTTAGCTCATGCAGTAGAGGCTCATGCACTAAACTCCTGAGGTCCCAGGTTCGATCCTGCCTGCTGGCAACTGGGGTCTGTCAGTGTTACACCTAAACTCCTTGCAAATAAGGCATATCCTTGGGCAGGCCATGCCAGAGTGGGAAGCTACTCTGCACACTCCAGCTCTCTGAGAACCCTTCTAAGGGCCCATTAAACTCTTGTTTATAGTAATTCATGATATCTGTGAGGGTCTTCGAATTGTTAACCTAGAGCAACAAAACAGAGGTCTTTAGATCCGTTTGCTGTGGGGATGGGATTGTGTAGTTTCCTTTCTCATTCTCTCACTCAACAATATGATCAATGCTTCACACAAAGGATAAGGTAATGGGGTAGGGCAAGGGTGAATGGTAATGGTGAGTTTTCTCTGGGGAAAACTGAATGTAAGATCCTGGCATCTCTGTACCAGCATCACCTCATATTAGGAGTACCAGGGTATCTGGTCGTCATTGCAAAAACAAACAAACAAACAAACAAACAAAACAGGCAGCCGCACTACTGTCACAAAGTGCATAATCACAGACATAAATTACATATAAGCAATACTACATCGCCAGAGATGCAAGGGATTGTGTGGTAAAAAGTTACACAGTTCTCCCATGTTTAAGAAAAAATAATTCAAACTGGAACAGGTGCAGAGAAGGGCTACTAGGCTGATCAGAGGAATGGAAAACCTACCTTAGGAGAGGAGACTCAAAGAGCTTGGCTTGTTTATTCTAACCCAATGGAGGCTGAGGGGAAATATGATTGCTTTCTATAAATTAATCGGAAGGATAAATACCAGGAAGGGTGAGGAGTTATTTAAGCTAAGCACCAATGTGGACACAAGAACAAATGGATATAATCTGGCCATCACTATGTTTAGGCTTGAAATTAGATGAAGGTTTCTAACCATCAGAGGAGTGAAGTTCTGGAACTGCCTCCCAAAGGGAGCAGTGGGAGAAAAAAACGTAACTGGCTTCAAGACTGAGCTTGAGAAGTTTATGGAGAGGATGGTATCATGAGACTGCCTACGATGGCATGTAGCTGATCTGCGACTGCTAGTAGCAAATATTTCCAGTGGCTGGTGATGGGACAGTAGAGGGGGAGGGCTCCGAGTTACTACAGAGAATTATTTCCCAGGTGTCTGGGCTGCTGGGTCTTGCCCACATGCTTGCCCCATATTTGGGATTGGGAAGGAATTTTCCCCCAGGTCAGATTGGCAGAGATCATGGGGTTTGTTTGTTTTTTGCCTTCCCCTGCAGTATGGTGCACGGGTCACTTGCAGGTTTAAACTAGTGTAAATGGTGAATTCTCTGTGACTTGAAATCTTTAAATCATGATTCGAAGACTTCAGTAACTCAGCCAGAGGTTACAGGTTTCTTACAGGAGTGGGGTGGGGGAGGTTCCGTGGCCTGCAATGTGCAGGTCAGACGAGATGATCATGATGATCCCTTATGGCCTTAACATCTTGGGATCTACAGGTTCTTTGCACATCAGTTTAGTTGGCTACTGGGCTCTGGTGTTTCATTTTTATTAAAAGAAAATCTTGTGATCAGTGCACTGTACAGAGCAATAGCAAGGTGCTGTGGACTGGTACAGTACAGCCAAGAATAGAATCCATTATCCAAAGGCTTGAGGGAGCTATTATTTCTGGCTAACAAAGAACAAAACAGTGTTGTCAGAGCTCTGTAAAGTAGCTTAGGTTCATAGCTTAACCAACACAAATAAAAAAAAACAATTTATAGTTTTCTTGAGAATAGCTCTCCTTAAATTCCTTACAATGGAAGGTTTATACAGTAAAGAACAAATCATCGTTCTTCTTCTTATTATTTTTACCAAAGATTATGATAAAAAACCCAGTGTAGGACACTGGGCAATATTGTGACCTTAAGTCACTGTCCCAGTGGGAGCTCTAGCAAGGATTATGCCTGAAGCTGGCACAGTGATGCCTGGAGTTTCAGGGAGCACAGCTGCTGTGACATCCTTTTCAAGGGAATAGTGTACTCTCCGCTCATTAGTCCTTCACTGGGCCTAACGTCAGTTTTTAAGCTCACTACTTATATTTTTCTTTTCAAATTATCATGAGCAATTGAACTAATCACTTTGGGCTAAAATGAGCCTCAGACTCAGCCCAGAGGAAGGGTGTCATGGACTGCTTCAGGAGCCCAGGTCATAGAACTGGTTAAAATACTGCATTCAAGCCTTTGGCTCTTTTTATGAAACGTGGTTCCTTTTTGAAAATGCAAACTTTAGCAAAGAGCTTCAATTTCTTCCATAATTTTCTGATTAATTTTCAAAAGCTGTAGTTTCGATAGCTCAGTTTGGGGGATCTTGTCGTTTCCCCTTTCCCTATTAAAAAGGGAATAGAATGGATGATACACAGAGGGTTTTATTTTTGCTTCACTTTTTCATTTTCTCTTTTTGCTACTCTTATTTTCTAAATCTTCTTCATCTTCTGAGAAGTTGGATTGGCTAAAAGAAAAAAACAAAAGCGTCAGGGGGCAGAAAGGTTGTCAACATTCATTTTGGTGCAATCAGTGGCAGAAAGGAAAAAGGAAGAGAGGGGAAAGAACATAAAAATGGCTGTACTGGGTCAGACCAATGGTCCATCTAGCCATGAATCCTGTCTTCTGACAGCTTCTTCTTCAAGAGAATGAACAGAACAGGAGTACAGAAAAAAAACCAAACTCCAAACAGGTGAACTTGAAATGAAAAGCAAAACAAAGCTATTTTGATAATAGGTAGGTAACTGATTGTATTTTCAAATTGCTCCCTCGCTTACATTCTGTTAGCCTAGTTTCAGCCTGCAGCAGAAGCTTCAAATGAGTTAACTCATTTATAATGGAAACACTAGTGAAAGAAGGATGGTCTTTTGGTTAGGGAATTGGCTTGCGGATCTGGATTCAGTTCCTGGCTGTGCCGCAGAGTCCTGTAATCTCTCTGTGCTTCATTCTCCTGCTGTAAAATGGGAACGATACTTCCTTTGTTGATCTAGTCTATATAGATGGCAAGCTGCTGTGGGCAGGGACTAACTCTGACTAGGCATTTGCACATTGCCTAGCAAAATGGGCTCCAAATCTTGTTGCCAATAATCTCCAATTTTGGTACTGTAATGCCAGTAATAATGGATTATGAGCAGACACAAAATAGTGAATCTCTAGCATGTGTTTATAACCGAACGGAAATGATGGGAATTAATGTTCCATGAAGTGGGACATTTTACACAACTTGCACCTAAGTCAGTCGGAAGCATTTGGTTCAACAAAACTGTATTTAGGCAGATACTAATATGGCTTCCATTCAGCACAGAATGCATATTTGGCACAAATTCCATAAGCATCTACAGTGTGACATTTTGCTTCCAGTTGTGGATTGTCTGCCTCATAGATCGTACAGCCAGAGCTATGAAATTTGTGAGAATGAGGGGACAGCAATCAGACAGCTAGTCTCTCACATAGGGGCCCCACATTTGAGGAAAGGCTAGTCCCACAGTCTCGTGCTAATGTGCAGATTGCACACTGCAATAGGATTAGCCCAGTTGCTCATTTTTATAATTCAATGAGTTGAACATCGTGGTCTTTTCTTTCTTGATAATCATTGTCTGAGTTTCTGAGGAAATCTAGTAAAGTGAGAATGAAGCCTCAGCCTAACAGTTGTTTATTTCTGCATAGCTGGTGCTTTATCTGTGTTTTGTATTGAAAGTGCTAAATTAATCATGATCAAGGCAGAATCTTGGACCCTCAGGCATTTCTGATAATATGCATATCTTTCCCTTGACTGCTCCCTAGTTATTGCTACGCCATTCTTTGTTAGTAGCTCTTTGTTCTGCACTGCATTCAGAGCTCGGTCCTGCTCCCATTGAGTCAAGAGGGCTTTGACTGCAAGGGAAGCAGGATCAGGCCCATAGTAACCCTATTTGATTAGGTGTTCATAGCAAGTTTGAATATGGTGTGTGTGAGAGGGTTCCCCTTTTCAAAAAGAGGCTCCAAGTTCCCAAAAGCCTTGTACAACCTTTGAAAAGGCAGGAGCTCACTTCTGCATGCAGATCAAGTCCAGCACATTGACTGCAATGGGCAGAACCCACAGTGTCATTAAACAACACAATTAACCCCAAAATAATGAAATCAATCCAAGATGCTCCAAGCTCTAGCTCCACGAGAAGAAAACAGTCTACGCTGCCCTTCTACTCCTGGTCCCTTAGTCCCAAATCAGAGCATGACCGTCCCGCTGGGTTCTGTCCAGTTCTTGTGTGCAGTGCAAACCCTTACTGGCCATAGACCCAGCTTGTTTCCCAGGCCAGCTTTGAGCTCACTGTGTCCCTGCAGCTGCAGCATGTACCTACTCCTGCAGCCTGGGTGGTCTCTGAGTGGCATTCCCATTCTGCCAGTAGGAGGAGAGCTGGTAGTGAGGGTGGTTTTCTCGCTAGTTCTGTGGCCAACCAAGGCTCTGGGGAATGAAGAGGCCAGTTCCTCCTTTCTGGCCTGCCCCTGCAACTAACCAGGGCAGGGCTGGTGTCACAGCACTGGTCTTTATGTAGGGGGAGGTGTATTAAACTTCTCTTCTTCCTGAATCTTAGCTTAACTTTTTGCTGAAGCACAAGCCAACGTTCGGTGTGTTCAAAACATGTTACACGGAGTTAAACCTCAGGGCTATTGTCTGGAAAGCCCTGAAAAAAGAAGTTAATAGCTCCCAGTCAATTTCAAGGAGAATACCACACACATTCTTAAAAACAAACATTTAAGGCACACAAAACACACTGTAGATAGTATAAAACATAGTATTCCACATACTATCTACAAAGAGTAACTTTTAAACAAAAGCTATCAGACAGAACATTTACTGGTGTTCCCTATCCCTTTTGTTTCTGTTACAAACGTTCAGAAACAGAGTTTCACTATAATATTTTCTATTCTTTAGCAGATGCATCAAAACACATTCCCCTGCGATCTTCTCTCAGAGATGATTTCAGTCTTTACAGTGTGGTCAGAATATGTAGTGTTGTCACCTGAACTCTTCAGAGCTTGAGAAATTCATAGATTCCAAGGCCAGAATGGACCATGGTGATCATCTAGTCTGATCTCCCGTATAACACAGGTCATATAGAATTGCCCCAAAATAATTCCTAGAGCATATTTTTTAGAAAAATATCCAATGGCATCAAATGGCAGCGTCTCAGTCCTTTTCAAACACTACAGAACCCTGTCAAACAAGCAATCTGGGGAACTCCATAACTAGTAGCATTCTAGCCTGTGGGTTAATAGCTAACTGGTCCTCTCAGTTGCTGTTGAAACAGAATTCTGTAGCCTGTACAGGGTTTGGGATCAGCATATAAAAGATCCATTCCTTGGACCGCCACAAGGATCTCACTCTATAGGGCATCATCTCCTCCCCATAAGCCCAGCAAAGTCAGGCAAGCCTGAATTCACAAACCTTCACTTCACTGCATGCTGTTCCCTCCCCTCTCTTTAACTTAGACAGAGTCCCAGTTTAAAGCAGGTAGCTGACAGCTAAATGTAAGTTCCACAGGCTCTGTAGCTTCCAGGGGATGACAAATGCTTCCCGACCCAGGTCCATAAAACACACCATAATGGACTGAATATTATCCTAATGAAGGGCTTCCCTGGTAAATATAGTTAAAATAGCACTCACTTGTATTCAAAGTGGTACAAGGATTGGGACCCAGCCCTCACAGCTGACACATCTCTTGGTCCTGTGTGGATCAGCTGCTGAGTCCACAAGTTTTTTTTAAAAAATTTTAATCCTCTATTTGTAACCTATCCCCCCCGCCCTTTTTCTCTCTGATTGGATTAACTCTCAGAGGGTGTGTGATGCTATTGATATAATCTGGGACCACATAGAACATGGTTGCAACCAAAGTCCTGTAGTGGCACCAAATCTTGTATAAAGGGGGGGGGGGGTCAAATGAGGTGTCTAAGACAAGGTTATGGTTTGCTGATTATGATTATGCTGTCTATATGTGTGTATCAATTTTGTAGTTGAAGTTATGAATATTGGCTCTATACTGTCTGTATTTCAAATTTATGCTCTGATTCTTGGAAACTTCCCAGACAAGTTGGTGTTAGCTCTGCCTAGCCTGTTTGATGGCCCATTAAGGACCATCAGCTATACAATTGACCCATTGAGAGAAGGCAAATACGCCTTGCAACTCAGCAAAGTATGCAGGGACTGGCCCATGTGACTCCAGACTCCATTTTGCTGTAATTTTCCAAAGTAAGGACAAAGAGATGTTCTTACACCTGGAAAAGACTATAAAAGGCTGATGCTTCATCTACATCTGGTCTTCAATCCTGCCTCATACCTCTGGAGGAACTTTGCTACAAACTGAAGCTCTGAACAAAGGACTGATGACCCATCCCAGTTGGGAATGTATTCCAGAGACTTGATTTTGAACCTGCAGTTTATCTATCACTGCTACAAGCCTGAATCAATTACTGTATGTAATTGATTCCATTTAACCAATTCTAGCTCTCATCTATATCTTTTTCCTTTTATGAATAAACCTTTAGATTTTAGATTCTAAAGGATTGGCAGCAGCGTGATTTGTGGGTAAGATCTGATTTGTATATTGACCTGGATCTGGGGCTTGGTCCTTTGGGATCAGGAGAACCCTTTTTCTTTTATTGGGGTATTGGGTTTCATAACCATTTGTCCCCATAACGAGTGGCACTGGTGGTGATACTGGGAAACTGGAGTGTCTAAGGGAATTGCTTGTGTGACTTGTGGTTAGCCAGTGGGGTAAGACCAAAGTCCTCTTAGTCTGGCTGGTTGGGTTTGCCTTAGAGGTGGAAAAACCCCAGCCTTGGGCTGTAACTGCCCTGTTTAAGCAATTTGTCCTGAATTGGCACTCTCAGTTGGGTCCCGCCAGAACCGCATCATTACAGGGTGACGAGGGTGTGACTTGCTAGGTGGGTTGCCCTCTATGAAAACTCCCTATAAAGGCTCAGAACAACTATTGAGCCCATTGGATAACTATCACATCCTGTTCTGGAAGTTTCTGGGTCTTTCTAACTGAATTACAGTGCTCTGCTCCACAGCATGTGTGCAAAGACACACTATCCAACTAAGATCCATGTCTCCTCCCTACTTTTTCTCTTCCCCCTCCCCGGAGAAATAAAGTAAAATAATGCAGTATAAAGCAATGTGGGTTACACTTACATGTAGCCTGGAAGAGCTCCACACACTGAAACAGTTCAACATGCAAAAAGATTATTATCTCCTGCCAACTCTAAATAGGTTCCGTTTCTTTTTCCTCCATAACTTAGACTCTATAATAAAGTAGTCTCATCTTCTGGTATCTATCCATTTGTGTCTGCTGTATTTTCAGTTATAAATGGCCTTGTTTAAAAACATGCTGAGATGAAATTTGCAATGCATGTCAGTCCATTAAGATTCTCATCCTCCTGGTCTACAGAAATTTGGATCAGGTGGTTTTTCTTGTTGAGTAGATACAAAACCCTTCCCCAACTCTTACATTAGGAGATTCCAATCACAGTTACATAGGTGTATGTCACAGTAATTATTAAAGTCAAAGGATCAACTCCAGGTTCTCTGGTGTAACTGATACTTCAAATCTCCCTGGTCACTCAATAACAGACCTAAAAGTGGCAATTCTTCAACAAAAAAACTTCAAAAACAGACTCCAACATGAAACTGCAGAACTGGAATTAATTTGCAAACTGGACACCATCAAATTAGGTCTGAATAAAGACTGAAAGTGGTTGGGTCATTACAAAACCTAATTTCCCCCATATTAATTTCCCTCTACTGTTATTCACACCTTCTTGTCAATGGTTTGAAATGGGCCACTCTCATTACCACTACAAAAGTGATTTTTCTTCCCTTGGTATCCTATTGTTAACTGAATTGTCTTGTTAGACTGACCTCCCACTTGGTAAGACAACTCCCATCTTTTCATGTGCTGTGTATTTATACCTGCTACTGTATTTTCCACTCCATGCATCTGATGAAGTGGGTTCTAGCCAACGAAAGCTTATGCCCAAATAAATTTGTTAGTCTCTAAGGTGCCACAAAGACTCCTCGTTGTTTTTGCTGATACAGACTAACACGGCTACCACTCTGAAACCTTACTCCAGAATCTGATGATATAGTAGCTGTATTTCTTCTAAGAAGAGAGCAGACTTTTAAATGACAAATTTCACTTGTACATTTGGCTCAATTCTCCCAGCACTAATTCTGCACTGCTTTGTACCGTGAGTAGTCATTAACACCTGCTCAATGTGGGTGTAAATGATGCCATTCTGTTCTCACAGCATTTTACACCCACATTGCAGAGGTGGCAATGACTACACATGGTGTAAAGCAGTGCAGAATTATGTCTGTGATCTATAAAATAATCTCATGTATATTATTTCTCCATCTTTTAAATCTTGTCTCTCAGCACCTCGCTCCGCTCCCCCTCACTGTAATACCACTCCAGATAACATTCCCCACTTCCAAGGGTGTGTGGAATCTGTGGAAGGAGTAAAATCTGCTAGGAAGACAGCATGGAAATTGTACTTCAGTCTAACATCTGGGGAAGAGATTAGCAGTGGTGCTGGCTCAACTCTGCAAATCTCTGGGCATGTATGCGGCATGCTTGACCCTCTATATCAGGGGTTCTCAAACTGGGGGTTGGGACCCCTTGGGGGTCGCAAGGTTATTACATGGGGGGTCGCGAACTGTCAACCTCCACCCCAACCCCTCTTTGCCTCCAGCATTTATAACGGTGTTAAATATATAAAAAAGTGTTTTTTAATTTATAAGGGGAGGGGGTCACACTCAGAGGCTTGCTATGTGAAAGGGGTCACTAGTAAAAAAGTTTGAGAACCACTGCTCTATATTCTGTCCTGGACCCACCATCTCTGCCCATCTCTATGGCTTGTTAGCCAATATTGCCACTGGCTACCCATACAACACTCAGTCCTATCTCCTGGCACTGAAGAAGGTGTAACCTGCAGAGTAGGACATAGTTCTGCAATGTAAGTTGAGAGCAATCACTAAGGGTACATGCAACAAAGGGAGTCTGCTCACCAGCTCTTTCCTATTAAGGCCCAGTCTCCCCCTGAACAGCCTCACTTATTTTCATATGTGCCGGAAGCAGGAGCGGTGCCAGCTTTTCTGCTGCCCTAGGCGGCGGAAGGTCCCGCCCCGAAATGCCGCCCCCCACAGAGGTGGCGGAAGGTCCCGCCGCTGACATACCGCTGCGGTCGCCGCCCCTCAAATTGTAGTGCCCTAGGCGACCGCCTAGGTCACCTAATGGGTTGCGCCGGCCCTGGCAGGAAGGTTTCCAGTAGCTCGAATGGCAGAGGAGAGAATTCAGTATAATCAATGCTACCTTCCTTTTGGGTTTCCTGGCCCTCACTATGGAACAACTTGCTCTTTGACAGGACTTTACTCTTCATTGCTCACACAAGCCAGCATAGTTTTAAAACAAGCCAACAAACACATGAAGAGAAATGTTTACCCCTGTACTGCGTTTACTCCTGCTAAATAACTGCTAGGTGGAGTACAAATAAAACAGCTTCTTTCAACCTATCAAATCTAAATCTCGACATTTATGCCACCTTCCTCTCTGTGATAGTGAGTGCCGTGGTCCTTGTGTCACCAGAGAGAGAGAACAGTTTTAGCAAATACTAGCAAAAATGTTTTAAAAAGTCTCTATTCACCTTTAAATCATTTCTCTTGTTTGGGCTGACTAATATGTATGTAAGCTGTAGAAAGCTACATTTCATAAGCGGTTTTGGCCCGATAGATTTTTTTGGGTTGATTTTGGTAAAGAGGGTTTTTTTGCTCCAATTTTCTTGCCTGTTTTTTAAAGCTGCGAGGTTTTGTTTAGATTGTTTAAGGGCTCATCATTATCATAAGGCAATAAATGTCTTTGCAGACCAAGGGCCTCAGCTTTTATGAGTTATGACAGATGTTTATGCAAAGTAAATACTGAGAACTATATATAAAAAAGAGGAATTGCAAACAAGAAGTTATTTGTGCCAGAGAATGTGTCATTTTAATTTTAATCTATGCACTAAAGGAGATAGACACACTAGAGCAGAGTGTATTCTCAGCCAGCCAGGATGATCAACATTTTTGTGGTTAGTTTCTGATTAGCTGCAGAGGTTTTCCCTATATTACTACATGCTTTGAAGAATGTTTTGTTATCCATTGAATGCAGAGAAGCCTGCAGCCTTTCCAGGAGTCACATTGGCTGACAGACTTCTTAACAACTTGGTGATAAATCATTTTTCACTTGAACATTTGACTAAAGTTACTTTCGGTGCAGGAAATAACTGGCCAAACGTTGCTTTTAGTTTCACTAGTGTTTATCTATACTTAGAGAGAGTTATAGTAGAACTTCAGAGTTATGAACAGCAGAGTTACGAACTGGTCAACCACACTCCTCATTAGGAACCAGAATCATCAGGCAGCAGCAGAGACAAAGAAAAGCAAATTTAGCACAGTACTGTGTTAAATGTAAACTACTGAAGGGAAAGGTTTAAAAAAAAAAGATTTGACAAGGTAAAGAAACTGTTTCTGTGCTTGTTTAATTGAAATTAAGATGGTTAAAAGCAGCATTTTTCTTCTGCATAGTAAAGTTTCAAAGCTGTATTAAGTCAATGTTCAGTTGTAAACTTTTGAAAGAACAACCATAAGGTTTTGTTCAGAGTTACGAACATTTTGGAGTTACAAACAATCTCCATTCCTAAGGTGTTCATAACTCTGAGGTTCTTCTGTACTGTGGCTTCAGACCAGTGCAATTGGGAGAAGAATTTGCCCATTGATTCTCCTCCTTTAAAATGATGAGTTATTTTCTAACTGTATACATGGAAGATTAATAGTATTTCTACAGCATCTGAGCCAGCAGGAAATCCATTCTACTCAGGAAAGTGCCTATAAAACATGGTACCTTCTTACATAATCAGAGTCATTACATTATAAAGTCTTTATGGTAGGGACTGTGTCTCAATATATGTTTGACTAGTACCTAGCACGAGGGCTTGACTTTGTGGTCCCCAAGTGCTTATATAATAATAAATATTGAGAACCAACATTTGTTGATCTTAGTGACAAAAAACAGGCTTGTCAGTTTTGTTTACTTCTGCTAGCCCTGGAGACCCAACACAGTTAGGATAGGGAGATGGATTCCATCCTTTCTCTGCACTAACCCAATTGGTAACTCATTCCCAATCATTTGCATAACTGCATTAAAAGCTCTCTCTGTGTGTGTGTGCGTGTGTGTGTGCGTGCATGTGTGTGTGCGCGCACAGGTATCACTGATACTACAGATATTTGTATTATTCCTTCACTTACTGATAACACACTATATAAGATGTAGATATTAGTCAATGTTATTTTCCTTCCTATTTGAGGTTTAGAGGGGTACAGGGAAATAAGAAATAGGAGGAGAGGACCCTGCACCTCAGAGACTTCCTATTAAAATCAATGGGAGGGTGTGTGTGTGTGTGTGTGTGTGTGTGTGTGTGTGTGTGTGCGCGCACCAGCACAGAATAAGGATCAACTCCTAACTGAAGTTGTGTGATGTTGGATGAAATGTTCTTCCCAGTTTGTAAGAGTTCAGTCAGTGGACTACAGCAGCAGTTTAAATTTCTTTTGTAAATGTACTTGGCCAAATGTTATTGCTCATGAAACGTTCAGCACCAGGGCGGCTGCTCTGATAAGATATGCACTGGCAGCAGAACTTTAAAGGTTATAAGGCTAATTCACACACTGTTCCCAGTCAATCTTTGGGATCACTGCTGAGACTGACAATAAGGTGGGCAATTACTATCGTGTTTATTATGTGGCCATGATTTCAAATGGGCCACTAAAGCAGCATGCACTGTTAGAAGCTTTCTGTCAGTGCTAGTAATGGGCCAAAAGCAGAGCCATGCTGTGTGTGTGTGTGTGTGTGTGTGTGCGTGTGTGTGTGGAGCCCTGCAACCTGCTCATCGGAAGGGCTGGTGTATGTTTTTGAGTAGTTGGGATTTAGGAGCCTACCCTGCTTAGGCACTTTTGAAACTCCCACTAGGCCCCTATCTAGATCTTTAGACACATACATATCTTTGTAAATATGGCCCCGAGGCTCTATTTTAATTAGGACTTGGGGCAGCTTATTGCCACTGCTTCTGGTTACTATTCCCGCTATTTCCTGTAAACCCACTGACCAGAGCTCACAGGAGCAAAGGGACCAGTTGATAGCTGCATTTCCTCTGCTGCTGTATTTATTTTCTTTTACTCTTTGGAATTGAACTTGGTCTGGCATAATTCAAGGTAGAAAGCTTTGCTAACAGGGCTGCTGGAGTCTTGGATCAGTGTTATCTTGCTTAGTCCACCTGGTGACACTGCTGACCCTGTGGGGGTTTGAAGTGCCTCTGTTCCTCCAATTTTTTCTCTCATGGTGATCTTCTTCACCTAGTTTCCTTTACCTTTATTTCCTGGCAGGAGACAGAGGGATAAGGAGAGAAATGCAAATGCTAATCTACAAAATCTCCAGCTATACCCAAGGGAATTGATAATGTGAAGAAATTGTCTCATCCCAGCCCCCTTTGTATCCTCCATTATCTCCAATTGGAAGGAAAGTTATATAGTCAGCAGAAAAATAATATGCTTCTAGATCAATAAGTGAAGGTTGTTCTAAGATTTCTGCAATTCAGTCCTTACAGACAGAATCTGACACCTTGGAATCAAGAGGGGATTAATTTCCACCAACAATCTGGAGCAACATACAAAGCTAGTTAAACAATTTTAGTCGAAATAAGATAAGATTCTCAAACTGCAAATCTCAAAATGACATTTTTTGCTTGAATACTAATCTAAGACAATATATTAGTACATAGGAGAGCCAGAAAAAAAAATAAGTCTAGCATTATTTGCAACCTTGAAATCTTTACATTCTTAATGATGAAGAGTTACGTAAAATCACTTCTGCTGTATCATTTATTTTACAGTAGCCTATTGGGACTGAGATTGGGGCCTATTGCCTCAGGCAGTGGCACAAGGCCCCAGAGGGCCCTGGGGCAAGAGTAAGTTAGAGGCCCCCCTTCCAGATTCCAAAATCAGAAATGTTACTTACCCCCAACACGATAGGCCCCCACAATTCATCCCACTGTTGCCCACATCCCCATTTGCCTGGGTCACCCCAAGCCCTCACCCTGCCCCCCAACACTCCCCACTCACCCCATAGCCCATCAACAACTCACCTCTCACCCCCTGACCCTTGCTCCCCACTCACCAGCATGCCCCTGCCACAGTACTTCGCTCCCACCCCAGGCTAGGGCAGCTCGTCCTGATCCCAGACATCCAGTGGCTCTGCTTGTTCCCATCACCAGCTCTGCACTGACACAGCACAGGCCAAATTTGGATGCATGGGGTCACAGCACCATTCAGGTTCGGTCCAGCTGTCCTTCTTTGTCATGATGGAAAGGCAACTGGGCCAAACCTGAGTGGCGGCACTATGACACTTCCCTCCCCACCCCCGCGCCTGGTCACAACGCCAATCAAATTTGGCCTGGCTGCCCCTCCATCTGACAAAGGGCTGGCCAGGCCAAATTTAAGTAAGTGTCTTTGTAACCCCTTGTGCCACGTGAAATGCCAGAGCACTGCTCATGTGGTTGTGCCTCCATAACCTGATGGGCAGTGGCATGATTGCACTACTGTAGCTATGCCATTGGCACTAGGCACTGCTAGACACAGTCCCTGCCCTGCCCAATTTAAATAGGCAAGACAAACAAAATAGAGGATGGAAAAGAAAATTAGAAAGGTGAAATAACTTGGTCACATAGTAAATTGGCAGCCAAGTCAGACATAGAACTCAGATGTTCTGAGTTCCAGTCCAGTTCTCTGTCCACTGAACTATGCTACCTATTGAATTTGATATTTCAGAATTATCTATTCAAATTTCCTTAGCACTTATTAATTTTAAGATACTAGAATAGTTATTGTGACAGCTCTGTAACCCTTTGTGATGGTATTATGATTCAAAAACTTAAGTAGTAATATTTTTTCAATGATATAGATGTATATCTTCTCTGATGTGAGTAAAGTCACCGTGGCACAAAACGTGATATTGGCTCTAAAGGCAGAATTTTAGTCTTTCAGCTTCCATACTTCACTCTGGATCATGGCAAAATTTAGATTAAAGATGACAAAGTATTTGTATTTTATTACTTCATTCAAGCCAAAGATTTTCTTTTTTTTAATCTTCTCAGTTGCTTAAACTAAGAAGGTGCTTTAGCTTGTGAATTAGAAGAAGCTTTAGCTATTTTGCCTAAGTATAACTTACCAATAATCTATATGGTAAGTTGTTACACATAATTATTTTTACTATACCCAGAAGTATGTTAAGTGCTTTACATTATATTTATAAAACAAGACACAATCCATTCTGCAAACAGCTTACCATCAATGGGACTACTTGTGGTAGTAGGTACAATATTCAGTAGTAAGTATTACATTTAAAACTTGGACTAGACCCTACAATTAATGGAAGGGTAAAGGCTGAAGGACAAGGGTTCCAGTAATAGGATTTTGCAATTATCAGTTTTGGCATCTGCACACCTTGGGGGTTCCAGTAATGCCTATATGTTTTTATTATAGTTTGCTATTCACAGCTGGATGTTGTATACTATGTCATCAGAAGACCTGTCTAATCTTTGTAATCAGTTTTGCTACTTGATGCTTGTGGAGGATAGAGAGATGGGTCAGACCTTCAGATTGGCGTCAGCTGGGATGCCTCTAACTTCAATAGAACTATAGTTATTTACACTATCTGAGGATCTGGCTTAATATCTGCCTGTGGGATGATCGATGAGGAATGTTTTATAATAGTCACCCTGTTATTTCACAGCTAAATATATTGTATTTTTCCTAAACAGTGGGAAAACGTACATAAACAAAAAATTTTTGTTGTTACTATTTAAAAAGGCAGGCAACTAGCATTTTGGATTATTTGCATAACAATAAACTCTGAGCGTCTGCTTTGTATTCTACCGTATTTGTCTCTGCTTTCAGGGTACATGGTTCTTGGCTAATAAACTATGGCTGTTTAATTAACTACCCAAGCTAACTTCAATTACCTAAAACAGACCAGAAGCCAGGTATGCAGAAGTGAAGGTGAGAAAGCTAGCACAGCACATTAACCCTCATGAATTTCAAACATTCATTTTCAGCAAACCAAACATTCCAACAATCTGTAAGGTGAAGAACAAATAATGAATGCAGGGAATGCAGCCTCTCACAGTTTGAAGTAATTCCAAGATTTAAAAAATTAGACACATGAAAGTAGTAAGTCTAAAATTATAGCCACCATTTTCTGAGAAATAAAATTAGAAGAAAGATACACAATGGGGTGTAGTAATGTGCAAAATGAATCGTGCGCAGCATGAGATGCTTCATAATTGTATGGAATCTGTCCAAAGTTAGAGAAAAAAATCCATTCTACAAGGCATTACTGAAACCCCAGATATTTGAATAATAAAAGATACATGATGCTTAATTGCAGCTGGCAGTTGAACAAGAAGCGGTATTCCTGTTATTTACATTGATCTGCTCTAAAAATGCTGTGGCAAACTCATTTCCCACCCTTTATCTACCACATTTTGCAAAAATAAAGAAAAATCATGGTCCCCATGAAAATGGATTCTCATTTCCTGCTCCCATTTACAGAGCAGACAACAGGAGGGAATACTCTTAAGAATAAATAGTAATGGCTCATACTCCATTTTCAAGCCAAAGGTTTCAATCACGAGTACAGCATGACAGTAGAAAGTTTCCCCTGTCAAAAAGTAACTGAGAGGAAAGAAATGTGGTTTCTAAACAAATTGATGAGTCAGGGAGAAGAGTAGGAGTCAATGATTAGGCAGCCTGTCTGAGGCAGTGCTGGGTTGGACACATGCATACAAAATAGGAGGGCTTGGACATGGCCACATTTTGTTTTAATTTGTCGAATTGAATGTTCGGAGAGTTCAGATTCACTCAGCTCTCATGGTCTCTGTTCATCCAGCTCCTGTCACTTGTGAAGAACTAGAACAGCCGCATGTGGCCCTTTTTCAGTTAAAGTGTGGCTCGTGGAGACCCTCATGCCACTCCCCATTCTTCGCTTACCTCATACCACCCTGCAGATTTCACTTCTGCCCTGTGGTGGGGCTAGGGGCTTCTGCCTAGTGGGGGGAGGGAGGTTCTAGGGGCTTCAACCCTACAGGAGGCGCCTTCCGGCGCTTGGGGCTTCAGCAGAAGTGGGGCTGAAGCCCCGAGACCTCCCTCCCTGCAAGGCAGAAGACCAAAGCCCCACCACCCCACCCACAGGGCTGAAGCCCCGAGCCCCAGCAGGCATGCCTGGCTCTTGAACTTCTGAAGAAGTTACTTCTTCAGAGGGTCAGTAAGTTTTCCCCCCCGCCCCCAGACTAGAATATATCACTGCATGCTTAGCAGTGCTAGTGACTGTGATTGTTGGCAGAGATGGAATGGACACATTTCAGAGACATTAGAAGGTGATGGCAGGGAAGAGTGCTGGACATCCATATCCGTACACTGGTGGTCATCAGAGTGGATCTGTGAGAATGTAGGGCCGTGTGTGGTACAGTACACATGGGCAGAATATTTCCATTCTAGAACATCTCTAAGCATTCCTTAGAGGCTCATCAAATATTCCCATCGAGCAGTGTTCTTACATGGCTTCAACCCCCTTTGAGCCTTTATCTTTCCAATTAAGCTGTATTGATTTACACTTCAGACTTGTTTAAAAAACCCCACTCCATGGATGCAACTTCTTATGATGTAGTTCTAGAAATTCCCTGCAACTCAGGAGTAGCTGTTAACTTCAGCACTGATATTTGTCAGTGTGTTAGAGCCATTTGAAATTGTTACACACCAGATAGAAAATCCTGGGTCAAGGCAAGTAATTACATCTGAATTGGTTCATCAGGTTAACGGAACTCATGCTGCAGCCCATCAGATAACATATGGAGATCTCTGCCCTCTGATTAGCTTATTTCAGGTAAAGGATACCAGTATAATAGTTCTGAAACTGAATTAAAAAAAAATCAGAACATTAGTTTAAAATGTTTAACTTTAGGCCATCCCTGGCCAAAAAATACTTGGTGGGTGATATTTCTGATGAAAGCAGTCAGAATACCTGATTACATCTATGTCAGTGACTGTCATGATTTCTGGTCCATGAAGGTAAATACTGAAGTTTAGAATTTGATATTTGCTTTCTGATGATCACATTTGTCATAAATCTGATATATTTGCAGAGTACAGTACCAACAAAACCTCAGCTACCCCAACTTCTTACATGTATTAATACATGTTAGCCACATAACTAAAAAATAAACAAAAAAGGGTTGATTCTCCCCCTCATTGTAGCAAATACTTTCCAAAATACTCTAAATGAGTAAAGGCCAGGTTGTTCCCAGCTGCTGCATCAGATGACAATGGAAGAATTGTTCAGAAGCATCCAGGAAAGCTGGTAAAATGTCTTGGCATTGACTGAGCATTCCAAAGGAGAGACACTTAAGCGAAAGAGACAGACTTCATGATTTTCTCCTTGTTTTCTGTGCAGGAGCATAGGTAGGCAACTAGTTTCATTGTCCACACATGAAAAACAAACAAACACACACACACACTTTTGAATTACATGTTAAACAACACAAAAAACCATGCCACTGCATAAAAATATCGGTTTAGTTTAATACAGGACTGTAAGAAGAAAAAAAAAAAAACCAAGCAGGAAGAGAAGAAGAATGGATCAGCTAATCCACTTCACAGCAAACACTTGAAAGTTGTTAAGAGCAGTTTCAGGGCAGGAAAAGGCATGGGAACCAGAAGAAAAAACTGTGGAAGGTTTAAAAGGAAGAGGCTCGGGGCAGAAGAGGTGAGAGGAGTTGTTTGGGTGGACCAGATTGAGAAACAGGGCCCCAGATGGCAGTGTCTGAAGCAGGGCCGCCCAGAGGATTCAGGGGGCCTGGGGCAAAGCGGGGGAGCTGCGGCGCTTGTACTTACCTGGCGGCGGTCCGCATCTTCGGCAGCACTGAAGGACCCGCCGCCGAAATGCCGCTGAAGACCCGGACCGCCGCCAGGCCAGGGCTCAGGAGCAAATTGCCCCACTTGCCCCTCTCTCCACTCCCCCCACCCCGGGCGGCCCTGGTCTGAAGAAGTTAGGCTTGCCTAAATTACCACGGTAAAATAGACGTGTCTAGACTGTTGTTTTTAACCCCCCCCTTCCTCTTAATGCTTTGGTCCTACTCTTAAAAACAGAGTATTTTAGTTTTAAGAAGGCTGTTTGATCACTGCCCTCACCACTGGTCATAGACGCCAGAAGGGAAGAGCTACTGGTACTGAACCCATTTGGACTTGCTGGGACACAGAGGATGCTGTAGCCCAGGGCCTGGTCTACAGGTGTGAAAATGGCAGAATTCCATTCCAGGAGAGGTAAAGGCACAAGGGCTGTCACCTGAGGGGGAGGCACTCCGAACTGAGGGGAGACAGAAGTGCACCTAGCCCCACAACTATGACAGTAGCATCTTGTGAAAAGATCAGGTTTGAAGGTAGGGTGCCAGGTGCCCGGTTTTCGACCAGAAAGTCCGGTCAAAAAGGGGACCTGGCACTGTCCAGTCAGATGTACTGACCGGACACCAAATGTCTGGTTACTGAAGGGGAGAGAGGTTACCCAGGGCTGCCTCCTATGGGCTAGCAGGCTTCATGTCAGGCTGCAGCAGCTCTTGTCCCAGCCCCAGAGCAGAGGGAGCCCAGCTAGCCGGGGAGGGAGGTGGAGATAATCCAGCCACGGGGTGGGGGAGCAGTGAACAGGGGTGGGGCCTCTGGGGTCCAGTTTTCAGTCAATAGAAAGTTGGCAACCCTATGAAGGCAAGCATGTGTATTTGACCAAAAGCAGCTCTGGTAGCTTCTTTCTCAAGTAATGCTCGCTGTGCCACTTCAGTTCATAACATATAATAGGTGGGGGCGGAGGGGGTTGCATGTCTTGGCAGATACAGTATATGCCTTTTTACTTCCTGGCTTACTGCTTGAAAGATGGTTATTTATCTATAAACAGTCTACTTCCTGTAAAAACAAACAAAAATACCCCATCTATCTTCCACTCACCTTTCTAATTTTCTTGCCACACTTAGTTTATTCATTTATTTTGATTTCAACACACAGTATACCAAGAATATCTATCACAGGCTCTAGCAAATAACTGAAAATGCAAGCCAGCTAGGAAACAGACAGTAACAAACCAACAACCTCTCTCTACACAAAAGAAGTCAGTCCACAAAAATATTGTCTGCCCATATCGGCTTTCACAAAATCCTACCCCGCACCAACAAAAGGAATCAACCCCCGAAATCTTAGCCTGCCCCAAACATCTGTTCAACACATGGGATTTACAGTGTATATTCGTAAGTTACTGGACATATCTGAGCTCTCTCCTTTGCAGATCATCTTCTCCTCATACTTGAAGTGAAGTCATAGGGCTATGTTTGTGATATCCCATTCATTTCCATGGAAACAGATTGCTATTTCACAAACAAAAGATTATGGCTTTGCTGCTGGATAAAAAGAGGGAGAAGCTGGGCTCTGAGGGAGAAAGCTTGTATCAAAACCAGCAATATACACAATTACTAGCAAAGTAAATTAGTGTTCGTAAAATTTTTACACACCCACCCTTTCCCACCCACCCTACACTATGAAATCCCCCTTTAAATGCCAATTTTGATGCTTGAAATGAAGTGCATAATTGCACTCAGGCTTCAGTAACAATTAGTGATGCTTTATTCATCACAACCCTTACTGTCTATAGACGACATTATTTCAAGACCCCATTCTCCTCTGCCTATCTCCCTGCTCATCTCTTTCTTCTCATGCTCTTCCAAGTTCTCATCTTCACATTACTCCACTCAAAATAAAAAATCTAACCGCCCCTATATGTCCTTCTCACATGTTTCTCTGCCCTATACTCCTGGGCCTCCCTCCCCCCAAAATCCACTCTGACACTCCTCTTCAAGAGCCTCTTTAAAATACACTCCTATCCCTAGAACCCAAGATCACCTCCCCTTAACTTACTGAAAAAGATGTGCCAAAAAAAAAAAATCCATACAAAAGTATTAGGACTAATAAAATACAAACAAAGGGGGTGGGGACTGTGTGGCGTATTTAGATTCTAAACTAGTCCCAGAGGCCAGGACCTTGGTCCACATTCTTTGGCCTGGCTGACTGTCATCAGTACTTCACGTCGTCTTTATGTTTTTTTCAATCATGGGGTTAGGTTGGTGTAAGCTAGAGCTGCTTGAAGAGTGGTTCTAATTAACACCCAAATACTGACTACTGCCCAGGGCTATTCAGGCACTAGGGATTACTGGAGGCACTCCAATCCAGCCATGCCTTTTTTCCACCTTACCACACCCCCTCTGACAGGGAGAGTGTGATATAAAGCCGCTATGACAGCGACAACAACTGTTTAAAGGGGATCCTGAGAGAAAGGGGGCTGGCTCAGTTTGACTGCTGTGTGCCACCACAGTGCCACAAACATCAGGCCCTTTGTCTTCAAAAGAGCCTAGTACACCATTGGTTCTATACAAATACTTAAATAATACCCCCTGCTTGTATGCAGCTCTGAGTCAAGTTAGGGTAGGTAGCCAGCAGTCCAGCCATCTCTCTCACCTTTAGAGTTGCGACCTTAAGACAAAAGGTAAGAAATCCTTCGTTCCTTTTGTCAGACACCCTCAGCTGCCAGGAGTATTTCACAGGATCAGGATCTATGTTTTTAAGCCCTATGTTTTGAGGCAGAGACTGCTAAGCCACCTAACCTCACCACTGGTCTGTAAGTAAGAGTGATATTTTCTCTGTAGGATGAAAGATCATGTAGAAGCAGTGCACAGGGAGATATTGATCTAGCAAGGCTTAGAGCCAAGGAAACTTACCCATGGGGAAAATCTTATGGAGAAACAACTGTGTGTGGCTGTGTATGGGTAAGAGGCAAGGGAAGGGGAATGTTTTTAAACAAAGAGAACAGACTACATATGGTAGACCAAAATCAGAACTGGAAGGGCATAATGGCATAATAATAAGCCCGTACATGTAAATAACTCATTTACAAGCACATAAATCCCAGCTGGGATTCAATGATACAGAATATGCAAATGAAGTCCAAGGCACAGTGAGTGAGTGGGCAAAAATGTGAGTGACAGACTAACTTTCAGAGGCCAAGAGGAAAGCTATTCACTGACACAGCACTTGGAAGAGGCAGCAGATAACTCAGGGGAACAGAGGCAGAGAGAGAGACAAGGCAGTCCTGGAAGCTGCTCAGGAAACAGGAAAAATCAGAGGGTCACACATATGGTAGAGGGCCTACTCCCACCTGTAAGGGAGAGGCATATAAAATATTGATGTAATTTAAATGTTATATACATTTGGAATTTCTTATAATTAGGGCTGTCAATTAATCGCAGTTAACTCACGCGATTAACTCAAAACAATTAATCGTGATTGTGATGAGTTGTCCACCTCCACTCCGGGGTGCCACCTGATGTACTGGGGTACCACTGAGCCCACCAGTTCCACCAGCCTGAGTTTCCTTACACTGCCCTGCTGAGCCAGGCCCTCAAACCTCCTCTAGCGCACACACAGGCAGGGCTACACCCAGCTGCAGAAAGACACAGACACTGAGATCAGCTCTGCGTGGAAAGACTCAGCTCGGGAATTGCCCAGCACTCAAGTGCACACCCCCTCTGGAGTGTAAACCCAAAATTGTCTTGTCTTGCGTTGCACAGAAATCTGTACAGCATAAACTCAGGAAAATCTCCGCCTCCCTTATGTGGAGGAAGATATACACAGCTTTTTGCCTCCTCGCCCCCCCATTATGAATCGCACAAACTGGTTTATAGAAAACAAAAACAAGTTTATTAACTACAAAGGATAGATTTTAAGTGGTTATAAGGGATAGCAAACAGATCAAAGCAGATTACCTTGGTAAAGAAACAAAAACCGCAAACTGAGCTTAACACACTAGATAGGTAGGATATAAATTAGCAAATTCTCACCCTGAGTGATAAACAGGCTGGCAGATTCTTAAGGCACAAGTTGCTTTGGCTTTTCTGGGTTTTCACACACAGGCTAAAGATCCTCCTAGCCTGGGATCATCAATTCCTACAGTTCAGTCCTTGCCCCTCAGGTGTTTCCAGGTGTGTTGTTGCAGGGAGACTCAGGTCACCTCATGATGTCATTGTCCCCCTTTTATATCTTCTTCCCACTTTCTGGAAAGCTCTTTTGCTGTAACCTGGGTCAAACAGTTCCCATTGGGTAGTGCTATCTCTGAGAGGTTTCTATTGTACACAATTCCTGCGGTAAACCTTGTGCTTGTGTGCATTTCCTCAATAAACCATTAACATTGTTTAGCCTTTTTACTGTTGTACCCGAAAGGCTGCTTGTGGGTGTTTTCAACCTCACAACATGTTTCAGTAACACACACATAGCCAAACTTCATAACTTCCTATACAATGATAGCACGTACAATCCAACAAGATATTACTGTCTAGCAGATCAAGACTTTTAGAATGATACCTCACAAGGCATATTTTGTACAAAACATATCCTAATTACATGACAATGGCAAATCCTGGATCAGGATGTCACAGCAATTAAAAAAATTAATTGTAATTTTAAGTCGCACTGTTAAACAATAGAATCCCAAATTAAATGTATTAAACATTTTTGGATGTTTGCAAGCCAAAGGCCAAGACTGAGGCCCGGGGCTTCTGATGAAAGAAACAAACCAGCCCAACATCTTTCTTCAGAGGGCACAGGCTAGTGGTACTCACAAGCCATTCTTCAACATGGAAGTCTGGGAGCACTAGGTCTCCTTGTTTCAGAATGCCACCCCTATTGGGCTGAGTTCTTTCCTTTTAAGGACCCTCCCCCAGGCCCAACAAGCCACACAGATGCAGTGGGTTGGAGCTGAGTGTGATCACAGGAGTTCTTTTATCCTTCTTGACTGGGGGAGGAGAAGGTTATCTTCTCTACATTATGATTTGGGGATGAGACGTTTTTCTGGAGTTTATGTATTTTTCTTGCCATCTGACTGAAGTACATTGTGATCTCCATTGGTAAGTGAAGGCTGCTGGTTGGCAGAGTAGTTTATTTGTATATTAGGATTAATGTTGCTGGGGAGTTATTGCAAGTCGAACAATTGTCAGGATGCTCAGGGCCTTTGCGTGGGTGTTCTTTTTAAGGTGCAAATCTAAAGAAATAAAATACTTTGATAAATAAATACCTTTCTGAATCTAAAAACCTCATTGCAAATCCTTGAATGACTAAATGAATTTGATGCAATTTTCACTATCAACACCTAACATGCATCTTACACTGCAAATGAATATAGCATATCTGTAAGTACTATGATAAATTGTTCCTGGAAAGATAGCTGTTTATGCTATTTGACTGTCACAATTATATTATTTAATGTACATAAGGCAAAAGTTAACAGGGATGCTATATTATGATGGGCAGATTTAAATACTGGAGATATGAAAATGAATGATCAGAACAAGTAATTTTTTTTAAGATTAGCTCTTCTATTAAATAATATTACTTAGCACCTAATAGCTTCAGAGTGCTGTACAGACATTATTAACTATTTAACCCCCAGCTCACCCAGGTGAGATAGCTAGGTTTGGTTATCCCCATTGTATGGATAGGGTAAATGATGCAGAGAGATTAAGGCCAATATTTTCAAACCCTGGTGTCTAAGTGAGGCATCTAGATTGCCAAGGAGTTAGTTCCTCTACACTCTGAGAGTCTCAACCACAGACATCACAAGACTTGTCCAGAGCTTTTCAGTACACATTTTGTTTTGCTGAGCAACTCTCGCGACAGACAACTTCTATATATAACATAGCTAATGTTATCAAGTGTAGCCAGGAGTGCTTGATTTGAAATCTTGCTTGTGCCATTGATTTGATTGACCTTGGGTGAATCACTTAAGCCAAGTCTTTCAAACTTGGGTGCATAAAGTTAAGCACTTAAGTCCACATTTAGGCACCTAAAGAAATGGCCCATTTTTCAGAAGCACTGAAGCATAGTTCCCACTGACTTCAAATCAGGCGCTCTTGGTATCCAGGCCTGAACACAGTCCCCTAGATGCTGCTGTTTCTTAACTAGCTATGTTAAACCTAGCAATTTTCTGTCATTAGGGCAGCTCACTGTACTGCAACATGTAGAAGGAAGCATTGTTAATTGGGAGACCTCTGTATAGTTTCTGTGTCTAGGACTGCAAGAGAGTGTTAAATCTGTAATTAATTGGTCTTTCTTTGGAGGTGACTAGGACTCTGAAGGCATGACCTGTATAACCTGGCACAGCAGCATGGGAGCACTTACAGTGAGACTTCCCCTAGTAGGGTTAACTATTTATGCTAAACAATCTGTTCCACCTTGTATTTAGCTGTGACATTCTGAGTACCTTTCCCAGACCCAAGAAATAGCTCTGTGTAAGTTTGAAAGTTTGTCTCTTTCACCAACAGAAGTTGGTCCAATAAGAGATATTATCTCACCCACCTTGTCTTTCTGAAGACACAGTCTATAGGTAAATAGCAGAATTCAATTCCTACAGCCTCTAGCAGTTTTATTCTCCAAAGCACAGTATTAATTCAAACAGTGGGAAATAAATGAAACTGACAAAATCAGGGGTCAAAGAAAGATTTCATCTTATGGGAAATGTTACATTTAATGGAACATTTTCCTTCCACATAAACATTTAGTGTATCCAAAAGAACAAAGAACCTTACATGGCAGAAATTAAGCAGGGTCTCTGCAGGTTTCCACAGCTCTGTTGCCGTGGAGTTAATCCTAACATAGGAGAAAAGATCCCTGCCTTTTTGCTTCATCCCCTGGACAACCACATTATATAAACAAATTGTTACTCCATTCCCATTGATGGAAAGTAGCCCACACCTATGGTGCCAGAAGGATTCAATTGAGCATGTGCCAAAAGAACAAATGGGCTCAACTCATTTCTTAGGAGGCTAGATGACAACATCACAACACATTTGCCTTGATATGGAACCATGGAAGTTTGTTATAAGTGTCTGCCAGGGATTTGCTAACAGGCACACTTAGTTTCTGGATCATGATGGCAGCAACACAATATATCCATAATCATGGACCATTAGAAATCAAACAGATTTTTAGCATGCTCGCCTGAAACAAGCTTGCAATTCCCTTCCCAGATTTTAATACTTCCCCTTTTGCATGAAGGGCCAAAAATAAGGATTTATAGTAACCTTATTTGCAGGCCCTGGTAAGGAAAAGTGTATCAAATGCTTTTATTGTTGATTTTTGCAGGTTCCCAGTAAACACAGTACAAGGCAGCAGTTCTTTATGTGCAAACACTGTTGATTAGGGACTTGGAATGTGTTCCACTGCTGTACCTCGTGACAGTCTCAGAAGTAAAGAAAGCAGGTTTTTATTTACAGTGCAAGTGGGTGCAGACAATTTAATCCCCAAATCCAGTGACATATAACATATATGGAATAATAAACAGATATTTCAAGTAAGATGTGTTGTTTACAAAAGTGAAAAGCAAGCTACTAGAGTTGTTGTGGGTATATTTTCTCTGGCGATTAAGAGTAAAGGAATCCCTCAAAAATCTCTGTGCCACAGCTTTCCTCAGCGAAGGCCTCAGTTCCCCACTTTTCCCAAACCCCGAGGTCCACCAGCGAAATCCCAGATCTATTTTACTTCTGGAAGCTGACCCTTTTGGCCTTTTATCTGCACTGCATTCTAACCACAATTTGAGACAAAACTGAATTTAATATTAGTAATTTGGAGAAATGGTCTGAGTTAAACAGGATGAAGTTTAACAAAGACAAATGCAAAGTGCTCCACTTAGGAAGGAAAAATCAATTTCACACATACAGAATGGGAAAAGACTGTCTAGGAAGGAGTACGGCAGAAAGGGATCTAGGGGTTATAGTGGACCACAAGCTAAATATGAGTCAACAGTGTGATGCTGTTGCAAAAAAAGCAAACATGATTCTGGGATGCATTAACAGGTGTGTTGTGAGCAAGACACGAGAAGTCATTCTTCCGCTCTACTCTGCTCTGGTTAGGCCTCAGCTGGAGTATTGTGTCCAGTTCTGGGCGCCGCATTTTAAAAAAGATGTGGAGAAATTGGAAAGGGTCCAAAGAAGAGCAACAAGAATGATTAAAGGTCTTGAGAACATGACCTATGAAGGAAGGCTGAAAGAACTGGGTTTGTTTAGTTTGGAGAAGAGAAGACTGAGAGGGGACATGATAGCAGTTTTCAGGTATCTAAAAGGGTGTCATAAGGAGGAGGGAGAGAACTTGTTCACCTTAGCCTCTAAGGATAGAACCAGAAACAATGGATTTAAACTGCAGCAAGGGAGGTCTAGGTTGGACATTAGGAAAAAGTTCCTAACTGTCAGGGTGGTTAAACACTGGAACAAATTGCCTAGGGAGGTTGTGGAATCTCCGTCTCTGGAGATATTTAAGAGTAGGTTAGATAAATGTCTATCAGGGATGGTCTAGACAGTATTTGGTCCTGCCGTGCGGGCAGGGGACTGGACTCGATGACCTCTCGAGGTCCCTTCCAGTCCTATAATCTATGAATCTATGAATCTATAATCTATGAATTTGTGTGAATGTTTAAAGTCCTTTTCCTATTTAACTTAACTGTGACTTCATGATACTGTGAAGAAGGCCAAAAAAAAAACCCCTACCATGCCACTGCCAATTTGGTTGAATGGGAAAAATTCCTTTCTGACCCCCAACATGGCATTGGTTAAACCTGCAGCATCCTAATAAATACAGCTCCAATACTGCTACCTCAGGGAAAGAGGATGGGGCAGCCAAAATTGGAGGTAAAAGCTCCAAAATCCTCACGCATGGATTTAAATTAATGAGTGGGGAGAGCACAGAGCCAATCAGCTCCCTCTCCCTCTGATTGGTCAATGGGAGGCAGAAAGCTCATGGAGGAGAAGGGGCTACCCCAGATTCCTCCAGTGTGCACCCCCCTTTGCCCTCCCCCCCAGATAAAGTCCAGGTTTCTTTGCTTTATTACAATAAAAAAGTTAAGCTCTTGAAAGCAAAACAAAATGTTTTGTTTGTCTCAAAATGATTTATTTATTTAGTTATTTTTACTTTTTTGGTTCACTGAAAATTTTGAACAATTTTCATGTCAGGTTGACCCAAAATAGATATATATTTTTAAAATCAGAACAGACAGCAAACGGAAAAGTCAGTTATTCACACAGCTCTATAGCTGAGGGCAGTCAGATCCCACTAGGGATGCTGGGTGAGAGTGTAACAGAAAAGCAACTGCTATACTGATTGAAAGGTACAGTGTGTACTTCTCTGCCTCAGTGTTGGTTCAACAGCCAACAGGGAAGAAGGCAGAGTTGGGGTCTTGTCCTTTTGGGAAGTTTAATGCTGGTGGTGTGTGCTTAGATTCCTGGACCCTTTCTTCCAAATTTACAAACCTGGCATTAGCCTTTAAAAAAGTGAAGGAAAGGCTGTCCGTGTCCACACTATAACTAAAAATAGATCTTTACAGAAAGGGAATGCTTTAATCCCTTCACATTCAGGCTTACTGGCAGCACTATAAGACCTAAGTGTCAGCTTGACACACACATTATTAGATAGTTGGTCTGCAGAGATAAAAAGTGCACTAATCATTCAAGATATCGATGTCTCAGCTTTTCAAATCATGTAGCCTGTCTATCTTTCATTTGATCTCTCAGTAGGATATATTTATAAATAATTCTCCATTGTTAAACATTTTTTGGAACAGCTAAGAAAATGGACTTTAACAATAGTTGAAAAGTTATTAAATCAGGTAAAATTGGTATTTCTCTGATAACTGAAAGCATGAAACATTTACATCTAAGGGTCTCCTATTTAATTTCATTTTAATAAGGATAATAGGGATATGTTAAATACCAGATGCTCATTAAAAGTATATTAACTGTGTATAAACTAGTTTCTTCTTGCATTTTATTACTTCTGCAACAAGTCCCAGCCGAACACAGCTGCAGAGATTCACAATTCTTTTGGGAGTATTAATTGAACAGTAGTTGATTGAAAACTGTGTTAGAATAGTAAGCTATCACTTTAAATTTTGGGGGGTTTTCCTGGTCCTGCTTGCTGACTATGGGGCTCTGTAGGAAACATGCAATCTAGGTCTCATAGTAGTCATTTCACAAAGAGCCAACCATACAGCAAGGGGTGAGTTGTGCTTCTTTGCCTCAGGGAACAACCTGCCTTGTCTCTCTCTGGTTTTTGTTCTTGTGTGTTAAGGTTCTGGATTTTTAAGAAATAAAATAGTGTTATGTTGCAACATTCCAGGGAGTGTATTTTTTGTATGTGTTTTTATCTAATTTCTCTGTTTGCATTGCTGTGAAAATTACATGAATCTTGCATTGGCTCTTACTTCAGGTGAACTAGGTCACCCAGCCTTACATATAAGCAAGTGTATATTTTTATTATTATAATTAGGGGGCAGGGTCTCATCTTTGATGCACTGTGCTTGTCTTTCTGAAAAACAAACAAACAAACAAACAGAATGGGAGTGGTACAGGACTCCTTACTCCAGTTCTACAATTCTCCATTGATAATTCCCCTTATAGTGATCTGTCTGAGGCCTAACACATAACTTTAGGGCTATTAAGCAACTTGAATGCAGGGAGAATATGAGCTTGGAGGAGCAAGAAATTTGAATCTAGGTACTTGGGGAATCTTAATATAAAACAACATGCATGGCCAAAGAACATAAAATTATATAGCCGGGGACACATAAGCCCGTAGCTTATGGAATACACAGTAAATGGATGCTGTAAGCATTGCTATGGTATCGTTCAGCAAACACTTGTCAAACACTTCCATTCAAGAACAGAAATGAACAGTAATGTGTTGGGACATGTTCCCCTTCACCTCCTCATGTGGTTGCTGCTATGCTAGCAGCCAGCTCATGAAGAATGTTCCAAGCATGCAAGGTGCCTGGTAAGTGAAGGAGAATAGAGATAAATACCTTGTTAAGATGCCCTAACTCTTTTAAGAGAAGGCACTTTTAAGGGTATTGCTACAATATAGCAGTTACTGCGACACAGCTACAGCCATAGTGTAAATGCTTGAAACAAGGACATTATGAAGAAAGGGCCATTTGTATTCCTTATGGAAGATGTGGAGGATTCAATAGAATGTAGCTAGCTAGATTTACATATTATCTCTCTCACTGTAGCATTTGAACATCTAAAAATAAAAGTGGACTGGAGTTGGTTTTTTCCCACCTGTTTGAGATTTCTTTGTTTTCTCTTCCTGCTTGATGGCTCTGTTTACTGCTTAAATACAAATTAAGGCAAGAACACAATCCTTTGTTTAGGACAGACCTGTTTTCAGCCTTCTGCTTGGGCTGGGCTTTGGGGTTTGGAACATGTGTTAATAACTTCACATACAATATTGCCACACAAATTTTATCAGGACAATACTGACCAGCAAATTATGAGTTTTCAAATGATACCTTACAAGGCATACCTTGTACAGAGATTATAACAATAGAGTCCAGGGTGTGAATACTGGGGTGTATTCCATCACACCCCCTTTCCTGATTAAATCCATCATCATTGTGGCCTATGTTAGAAGTATCATTTTTCCAATCATGGAGGAGTGAAGAATTTTTGTCCATCAAAATGGTTTCTTAGTCAGCTCGAGAGGGCCATTGTTGTGCAATGCAAAGCAAGCCCTTTGTCCACCCCTAGTACTATACCTCCTGCCAGTGGAAAGCATAGTGGCTGTAATGTGGAGTTGTGGGGGTGAAGAGATTTGAAGTTGGGGCAAATAATAGGGGCTTGCTCAGGGCTCGCTCCCTTTGCCAAACTAACAAAGGGCCCAGATCTGCAAATACACGTGAGTAGTCCCATTGCAGTCAACTGGACTACTTATGGGAATAGAGTTAAACATGTACATAATTGTTTGCAGGATCTGGCACGAAATTAGGAATGAGTATCTACAAAAATCTGTGGAGATGCAGATTGTGTAGATCAAGGGTCTCAAACTCAATTTACCTTAGGTCCAGTGCCAGTCCTCAAATCCTCCCAGCGGGCCAATGTCACTCATGCTGCCCAGAACCCGCCCCCCAAAACTCCGTCCCCCCAAAAAACTCTGCCCCACACCTGCCTAAGGCTCTGGGATGGAGTTTGGGTGGGGGAGGAGGTCTGGAGTAGGGGATTGGGGTGCCGGCTCTGGGAGGGAGTTTGGGTGTAGAAGAGGTGAGAGGTTGGGTTCTGGGAGGGTGTTTGGGTAGGGGAAGGGCTCTGGGGTGTAGGCTCTGGGAGGGAGTTTGGGGGTTAGGTGTATGTGGGGAGGGGGTGCAGGCTCTGGGAGTTTGGGGTGTGGGGGTGTGGAAAGGGGAAGGGGGTGCAGCTCTGGGAGGGAGTTTGGGGTGGGAGGGGGTATGTGGGGAAGGGGTGCAGGCTCTGGGAGGGAGTTTGGGGGCAGGAGGGGGTATGTGTGGGGGGGGTAGGGGTCCAGGCTCTGCGAGGGGAGTCAGGGGTGCAGCGCTTATCTTGGGCTCCAAGGCGGGGCGGGCAGGGGGACTCACAGCCCACACAGCCCCGCCCCGCCCCTGGCCCACAGGGAGGGGCCAGCAGCCACTGAAGTGAGCAGGCAGACGCCGCTCAGCTCCGCTGCACTTCCAGGGCCCCTAAGGGGGGAGCGTCTGGGGGCAGCAGGTGGGGCCAAGGGAGAGACCCAGCCCCAAAACTGCTTGGGCCCGCATGCCACATTGGGGAGGCTCGCAGGCCGCAGATGGCCCTCAGGCCGGGAGTTTGAGACCCCTGGTGTAGATATTCCAGATATACACATCCAGCACTTAAACACACTTTCTTCATTGTTAAATGAAACTGAATCTTCAAAGCTTCCACCCAGTCCAATTAATTCAAGAATTCCTAATTGCAAAATAGGAGTTCTTTTACTTCTAGGTAAATATATTCAGATTTTCGACAAAGAAATCTCTGCTTCCAGAAATATATTGGTGATGGACTTATTAGTGAAGCAGGTTATGAAAAAGTCCCCTGTGACTGATGCATAATTACTGCACATAACTCAGCTGAGGAAGTTGCCATCCAGCAAGGAAATATCAATGGAGAATTGGCACAAGGTATTAGAACCTGTCTCCATAAGATAACTGAGTGGAATTATTTTTGGGAGAATGAATCTTCAGTCTCCTTACAAATAAAAGTGGCAGAATTAATTATTCAAACAGAAAAATCTCCAGCAACCACTAACTTCATGTTTAGAGGATCTCTGTTTTATTGAACTGGAATTAGCCCAGTGCAAAATTTGAACATAACAATTGCCTTTTAATTAATTAACCCCCTAATTATATGCATGAATGCATGGGCATAATTAATATATACATGCCCCATCTGTATTCAGTACAACAATGATTTTAAGACAATGCGATTATTTGTATTTTAAATGACTCTGCTAAAATTATCAACATTTCAAAGTTAATACAAATGTAAAGAGAAATAAATGTTTTCTCTCTTGTATTTGTTGTATTCCAGTGACAATAAGTAGCTAGAAGAAAAATCTAGTGTAAATAATTTTTTATTAGGTTGAGTTTGACGGTATCCTATTTAACATTTTAATGGCTTCTTATAATTTACAATAGAACAATATGGTGTTTTTCTTGAGCAGTGTCCTTTCAGAGAACAGAGTTGGCTCACACTGATACGCTATCTAGTTTTAACTCTGGTTCCGGAAACCTCCACTCTCTTGAGTCACCAATGTGCCAAATATTCAGATGTGAATTCAGTAATAAAGTATTTCAAATGTCCTAGACTCTAATGTGCCCTTCCTCAGTCCTGAGCACTGATACTTACATGATGTGTATTGCTATCAACATCTGTGAGGCTAATCATATGAGTAAAATTATCACAAGCTGGCCCACAGAAATTAGAACTCAGCTGGAAAACATGTATTAGGCCATCTAGGATAAAATCCTGGCCCCACTGAAATCAAAGGCTAAACTCCCGTTGACCTTAGTAGAGCCAGGATTTTACCCCCATGTATTCCTTTGACAATGCAAGACTTTTCCCAACACTATATTTTCCAATACGGTGTCCAATCCAATAATCAGAAATGGGGCTTCTACCACATCCCTTGGAAAGTTATACCACAGTCTTATAGAATGAACCGACCATGTGGTCTGGCAGCATGCATTTTCTCTTTACTGTCAAACAGTTCCAACATCTAAGTGAACATCTCTTTATGCCACCCTAAAACAATGCAAGTTCTCTGGAGAGCACATCAGAGAATGGAAATAAATAGGCTGCAAGTAAATAGACTCAAGAATAAAGTACAGCCATTGCTTTTAATATGAAAAATTATTATAGAAACACATTGTTATTCCAACCATAAATTTTGAATCCCTCATGCTACTGCAGCCTTAAAGATACAATGCATTTCAGGTAACAGATATCTCACCTATTTATATTTTTCCTGCAGGATAAAATAATCCCATTGCAGCTAGAGCTGTGTGAAACTTTTAAACAACATATAAAAGCAGATTAAACTCAGTCTTCACTTCATGTTTTTGTATTTACCCAAAACGTGTGTCTGATGGCTTGCAGAACTTTTAGTAAACCTGGACCAAAGTTTTGAGCAAATGTGGGATTAATTTATGATTTCACATAGAAACCATGATACAATTGTGGTTTTGTATGGTTTTGATCCAAAACCAGGCAAAACTTGTGGGGTTTGTCTGTGTTTGTCTGAATTTCAGCTCTGTTTTAACCCCAAATGGGTAGCAAACTCATCTGGAAAAAAAACAACAACCTCCACTGAAAACCAAAACAACTGAGTTTAACACAGCTTTAGTTGTAGCACTGAGAATTGTCTTATGACATTGCATGAGGGTGTGACAAGGTATATCATCCCCGCACTGATCCAACTGGGGTTAATGGCACACTGTGGGCAGGCCGGTGCTATCATTTAGGCAAACTAAGCAGTTGCCTAGGGTGCCAAGATTTGGGGGCGCCAAAAAGCGGTGCCTCCAATTTTTTTTATAGCGTTCCTAGGCCCCCTCTCCGAGCGCGCGGTCGCCGCTCCACTTCTCCCGCCTCCCAGGCTTGCGGCGCCAATCAGCTGTTTGGCGCCACAAGCCTGGGAGGGGAGGAGAATTAGAGTGGGGGCAGCGTGCTCGGGGAGGAGGCGGAGCAGAGGTGAGCTGGGGTGGGGAGCTGCTGCACGGCTCCCTGCGGGGCAGCTGCCGCTGGGGGGCACCTCAGGATCGGGGGGGGGGGTGCCTCGGGGTGGGGAGCTGCCGCAGGGCTGGGGAGTCGGGGGGCGCAAGGTGGACGTTTCGCCTAGGGTGCGAAACTTCCTTGCACCGGCCCTGACTGTGGGCCAAAGAGGTCATGCCCTCTCACCCCCGCTGCGCATGCTCAACAAGGAGACAGGATATAAACTGGAGTGGCCCAGCTCAGTTTGGGCTCACTGAAGAGGAGAGTGGATGCAGGCTGCAGGCACCAGCCAGGAAGTGGCTGGAAGTACAGACCGCAGAGGCTGAGCCAGTGGGATTGACAACGGAACCCCCCTGACCCTAGAGGATGAGAGAGAGTTGGAAGGCCGATGCCTCCAGGAGAACTGATAAAGCGGCAACCACGGGTAGGAAGCAACCCGGGGAACATGACTGTTAAAATAGGAAAATGAGCCGAACCATGGACTCGAACATGGGTCGGGACCTGGTTCCCCTACCCTGCCACACACCTACTGCAGAGTGTGGGCACTGCTCAAGGACTCTGACTGCTGGGCCATGCTGCCCTGAGACCAAGGACTCTGGCCAAAGGCCACAAGGACTCTGGCTGGGCTGCGCTGCCCTGTTTTGTAGGTTAGGACAGCAGCACCTATTCTAGCCACTTGAGCCATAATGCTTTATTTGTTGCACATGACTGGACACCCCATGATAGCATGTATTTACCCCACGACACACGGTATGATGACTAACACGCTGCTAGGGATACCCAGAGCTGTGAGTCACTGTTACACATCTCTGCCTCAGTAAGAGTGAGTTTTGCAAGAGTGTGTGTCAGTTCCCTGCCACACCAGATTGTCTTCCTTACCAGCAAACTCCTCAAGGCTCTGCCAACTCAAAACTCACCTAGCAAGTAACATTCAGTAAACTTCAGCCCCAAAGCTTCTCAGGGATATTTCTCTGTAATGCTTAGCCCCAATCACTGTGCATTCACAGAAGATATCAAGTTTGCTGTTCTGTTAAAAAGCCAGTACCTCACAGCTTATTAATTTAACTGGGGTAAATACACCACTCCCTTCAAACACAGCCCTGAATTGTTTTACTTTTAATATAAACTAAGTCATTAACAAAAGAACATGGATTAAGTGATATCAAGTAAAAGAGAGAAAGGTAGAGATAGCTACAAGCAAATAAAAGTAAAAACATGCACCTAAAAGTCTAAAACTTAATCTAGCACGATACAATCTTTGTTTAAGATGGTTTCTTTTACCCACAGTCTCCTTTCTAGTTTTTTTACTGGCCAGGACCCATCATAGAGATCAAATTGCTTGGTTTCTTTGTCTCTTAAGGTGAAGGATAAAGACAGAGTATCTCTCTGTTCCTTATGTTCCCAAGGGGATTTCTTTGTCTTACAAATCAGGAAGCCCTCCTGGGGACTCAGTCTCTCTGGGGTGTAGGAACCATGGTAATTCTCTCTCTCTCTCGAGTTCAGGAACAGGATAACCTCCACCAAGCCAGCTGAATAGTTTTGACTGCTAATATGTAAATTGAGATAACCCACTTTTCTTTGTCTAGGACAGACCTGTTTATTATCTTACCCTAAGCTAGGATATGTTGTTTTAAACATGTTGTAGTAACATGAGAGGGAATTCATAACATCACATGTAAGGTTAACACCTGCATTTTATGATATTAATAACCAGTGTGTTAGTAGCTTTCATGATGCCTCACAAGGCATATTTTGTACAAATATTATTGCATTAGTGTAAAGTGTGAATACAGGGGTGCCTAGGGTCACAATGACATCACATTGTGACACAACAACATGAACTGATTAAATGTCTTCATGCATCGATGCTACATCATGATGTCAAGACACCTGAAATTACCATAGAGGATGTAAGATGCTATGCACATCGGGATGGTCCTGCCAGTCACTGGACCTGTGGCATTCCTATTGCAAACGTGTGTGAAATCTGTTTGGTGTCTAACACACATACCTTTTGACTAGAGGACTAGACCTTTGAGTTTTTAGACACAAACTTTGCCCACTTGCAGCTGTTAATATGGGACTAAAACTAGACAAAAAAAATGTTTCAAATACACGCAGTGGTTCCCAATCTCTTGTTTCAAGACAACTGTGTTGGAAGAATTTGCCTCAGTAAAACTCCCAGCTGGATCTCTAATTTAGTCCATCTTTTAAAACCATTGACTGACAAACGTTAACAAATGGCAAATGTTGGTGTCAAAGGTTCTGGCAGTAGCCAAACAGATTATTCTGTGCAAATGGAAAACTGAGACTCTGCCTGCATATTGCGAATGTCTAAAGAAATTTTCAAATACAGCATTCATACTGAAACTATCTCCTTGGCATAGAATGGACTGAAAAAAAAAACCATTTGGGGTAATAGGCCTGAATTGTAGAAATAGATACAGAGATACAAAATTACTTTAGTACATCAGGGTTCATTTGGCAGGCACTCACATTTCTATAGTAGGTTGTGAAATGCTCGTCTTCCCTAAGAGCCTTCATAACGTCAGAATTTATTGAAGTTTTACTTAGTGGTTTCATATATACAGTAACATCTGTTTAGAACACTGATATTTTTATTGTTCGCTATACGCAGTTACATTTTTAAATATTACTACCAATATGTTCTTGGATTATTCTTGCACAATACTTAGAGTGTTGTGTGTGGGATTTTTTGTATATTCAGAAAACTTCAGTAAAGATCATGGAAAAAATGTCAGGCGTGATCTGCTTTAAAGAGGATTTACCCCTCCTTTCCTCCCTCCCCCCATCATCAGTGCAGATTTCAGGTTGCTTACACTGCTGACAACCCATGATGTACTAGCCTTTAAGTGACGGGGTCTAGATTTCCATTACTGTAGCTCTTACAGTACGTCTACACTGCAATAAAAGACCCATGATATGGCCATGGCTGGCCTGGGTCAGCTGACTTGGGATTGGGCTGTGAGGCTAAAAATTGCAATGGGCATTTGGGCTGGTTCTGGAGCGAGGGTTCTGAATGTGTGGGGCTGGGGGTGGGGAGGGGGGCAAGTGGATCTCAGAGTCCGGGATCCAGCCCTAGCCCAAATGTCTACACTGCAATTTTTAGCCCCGGCGAGCCTGAATCAATTGACCCAGGCTCTGAGACTCAGGGCCACAGGTTTTCTGTTGCAAAGTAGATGTACCCTTAGAGGCGTCAACTGCCACTGGGGATCCATTGTACAAAGAGCTTACAATCTAAATAGACAAGACAAAGAATGGGAGGGGAAACTGAGGTACAGAGATGTGAAGTGACATGCTCAATTAGAACCAGGAATAGAACTTAGGTCCCCTAACTCTGAGTCCAGTCCCCTATCCACTGGAAAAAAATACCTTCTCAGATGTCATCCTTCAGATAAATTCTTATCTGTTGGTTGAATTCAGGGAGGTGGACAGACATACTATCAACAAATATAAGAGAACTTTTACAGTGACACCGAGAGGATGCTGGGCTCTTCAATGACGGCACCTATCAGCAGTGATGGACGATAGCAACCTGTAATCCTAGCCCGGAGAGGAAGCTGCAATGGAATGATTTTTATTATGTTGACTAGTTGCTGGTATTTTTGACTGTGTGATTGTTCTGTCCCTCAGTTGGCACAGTTGCTTCTAAACTATAGGGAGCTTCCAGCCAGCTGGTCATAGCCTGATACAATGCCAAGCCTACTCTATCAAAGACATGGCAAAACTCCTGTTTGGCTTCAGTTGTGCAGATGTGTGCCTCACATATAGAAAGGAACAAGCATTCAAACAGGGCTCCCAATCTGGTGCCTGAAATTTTGGACGTGTGCCTATTTATACATACACAAGATCATTCGTGACAGCAAATGGGCATTTGCCTGCACATTTGAAGTGTTGACCCATAATGTTCCTTATTTTAACAGTCTAAACTACATCCCACTTTCCTTGGTTCTAATACTCATGGCCTACCATGGAACGAAGCACAGCAATAGATCCCTTAATAATGCACCGCAAGTTAAATAGAAATATATCTTCCTCGTGCCTGGCTTAATAAACTTGCACACCACAATTGGTTTCTTAATTTGAAAATGGGTAGATCATAAACCTAAGTGAAATTAGCTCTCTTATCCTCACTGGCCACTGAAGAAAGAATCACAGAATTTGTGATACCAGATCAGACCATCAAAATAAGATTTATCTTCTCTCAGGCAGAGGTCAATGATTGATGTATGAGAGGAAAGCATAAAACCTCCATAATATTCTGAGCCAATTGATCAATGCTACCTGTGAAAGTTAAAAAAAACCTAGATCCTTCCTGACCCTCACAATGATCAGTTTACATCCTGAAGAAGGAATTTGATTACAGGTATTTTAGCATGCTCATTGCCAATATTAAACAGGAATGTTTTCTTCCTCTGATAAATACATACATCACTTAGCACTGCCTGACTTCAGCTGCGGTTGCATAGTGGAAGACTTTTGTTTCTCTTAAGTGAAAAATGGACAAAAAGAAACAAAAATAGATGAATGGGCAAAAGTATGAATAAAAAAACTCCATGCAGCTGAATAATTGATGGCTGGCATGACTGAACAAATGGCTGTGGAAGATTTCTGGTGGTGGGCTTGATTTGCTTACAAAAAGAATATATAACATTTAACAAATTGTAATGATCAAGTTACCTCTACTGTTGAATAGGTTAAAATATTTATTTGCATATTTGTCTTTATTAGCATTTTTTTCTTAGTATGACAGTCTTTGTGAGTTGTGTGTATTTTGATATGCACTATGATTAATGAAGCGTTTTATAAAAGAAAAGAGAGCAATGGAATAAAGTCTATTACATATGTGTTCTCTTTAAATAGGAAACATGGATTTGCCTGCAGTAAAAGATATGCATATTGTCATTTTATAATATTATAGGATGGGACATCTTGAGAACAGCTGTGATTCAGGTTCTGGCCTGCCCTTACACCAACACATTACAAGAGGGGGGCTCAGAACATTCACACTTCCTTGCACACACATGGGTGGGGATCAACCCCAACTGCAGCCTCTGCACCCTCCCTAGTTCTGAGACTGCTCCCTTGTACTCCTTTTAAGAGCACAAGCCATCATAAAGGGAGCAGCGAGGGGGATGAAGAAGGTGGGGTTGTAGCCCCAACTAGGGTTACCACCTTTGAAATGCAAAACCCCCAGCATCCCCTCCCCACCAGGCAAGTCTGCCACAACCCTAGACACACGGCAACTCCGCAACACACACGCCCCTCCCCCCCAAAAAGAAAAAACAGCCACTTATAGTATCTAGAGTGATAGCACATATAGATAAGATTAACAACATCCATTTTTTTTTTTACTTAAACTGAGGAAGTGGGAACACGGAAATATCTTTACCTGGACATAGAAACTTTTATTATTAGATTTAGATATTCCAGTGTATTGTGATAATAATGCAAAACTTTAGACCCCTGGCAGATTAAATTATTTTTCTGGCAACTGGCAAATCCATAAAAAAAACCCAGCCAGGCCTGTTAAATACTGACCAGGTGATAACCCTAGCCCCAACCTATCTGGCAAGCAGAGGTGGGTGGACAAGCTATACACTCTTCCTGCTACTACCAAACCCATATAATTTGGCCGAGATTATAAAAAGTGACCATTGATTGTGTCCTTCAATTTTCAGGTGTCTAACTCAAGTAAACTTAACACTGTGGCCAGCTCTTACACACAATTAAGGAGAAGCAAATGGGGGCCTGATCAGAGGTGGGAGCTCCACACTGTTCCATGTAATGAGTACTGGGTAACTATGTGAGAGGACTCAACTGTATCTAAAACTAATCTAGCTCATTTGGAGAATTATTTACAGAGTTGTTGCGACTGCAACTGGCATTCAAGGCATAGGCACCCATACTAGCTTCCTGGTGCCCCCTCCAAACTCTTCTCTCCTGCAACTTGTGCTTCTTCCTCCAAGTTCCATGCAGTTTGCTACAAGACCTGAAAAATCAGGTCTTCCTAAAGGTGTCTCAAGTTTGCCATCCAAAATAACAAATTACTTGAAAATCTTGCTGATTGTTCTTCAAGATGCTAAGAGAAGGTTGAAAGATGCATGCTAAAAGAAGTGTAATGAGATGTTGGCTACTTAAGTGATATTTGGAATGGAATAAGGTAAATGGTTTTAAACTTCCCAAGCGTGAGTGATCCAACTGAACAATAAGGCCATTTTTGCCCTGGCACAAATGTGACCCCATAATTCACCAGTAATGAAGCACCACAAGTGATGATATGGGGTTTACTTTTGGTTTGGCTCACTCACTCACATTTGTGTTTCAAACTCACTCCAATTGGAATGTCACATCCATAGTCAAACTTTTCTCAGGGAAAAGGGTTCCTTTTGGAAGCAATCAGTTATATTCACTGAAGGAGTAGTGTAAAGCAAATTTTTAAAAAATATGGATGAAAGTTGCAGGAAAAGGAATTTTAGGCTATGTCTATACCAAGAAAGTAGTTGACACATGGCATCAAACAAAGCTTCCTACCCCTCAACCAATGTTAAAGACATTGTTCTTCTGGATTTGAAATTGTCAACTGAGTTCAAACATCTACTGTAGCCAAGTATGGTCACGTCATCGTTCTATTAGAGAGCATGCTGGGCTACAATGTGGATTGAACTCAGTTGATCCTATTCATACCAGTGCAGTAACCATTTACAATGCTGATGGCGGGACAGCCATGTTTGACAACCAGTGTCAAACTGGAGTCCCTTTGCTAATTTCTCAATCCTAGAAGATGATAAATGCCCAATCCAGCAAAATTCTTAAGTGAATGTTTTACTTTAAGCATGTGAATAGTCCCACTGACTGCAGTGAAATCACAGTGAAGTCAAGAGGACTACTCACACATTTAAAAATTAAGCACATGCTTAAGGACTTTGTTGGATCATGGTGCTCAGTGTGACAGACTGATTGGGGATAAGAAGAGCCATGTGAAAGCTCAGCCCCATAGGTCGTAAAAGAGGAATATTATGCAGGATGGGCATCAGACAACTCTGTGCAGGTAAAGGAAGAGTTGCCATCCAGGAAATAAATCTGTCCAGAAAATAAGTCAGTTGTTTCCCCTAAGGTGTTGGTCAGTACCCTAGTTACACCCACTTCTGTAGGAGGGAGATGTGACAGATTGACAATTTCCTGCAATATCCTGACTGAACTTCCTTGAATTATGTTAAACCTTATTGAATTAGGGTTAATACCTTTGGGATACATTATATTAAATATGTAATTGTGCATAGTATCAGGGGGTAGCCATGTTAGTCTGTATCCACAAAAACAACAAGGAGTCGGGTGGCACCTTGTAATTGTGCATTGTTTATTGTAGCATTGTATGTACCTTCATTAGTAAAGTGGGGTGATGCTAATCTACTTTCTCCCTTATCAATCCTTTGAAGCCGCCTGGAAATGTGCACATATACTAGTTCAAACTGTATTCTCCAGGGATCAAGAAAGGGCTTTTGCATAAATAACCTCATAGTCTTCTTCCTGATCCAGCAAAGGGACAGGACTCCTGCTCCACAGAGAGCCTGAGTTTTTAGACTAGAGTTGGAAGGACAGGGTGCTTGTTCTGAGCCGAAGCGGTGATGAACTTGTAACCACATGGAATTGCCCTTGAGTGGGGGTTTGAAGGACTGTTCCTGCTGGAATCTATGTTAGGGATTGGTTTAACTCTGGTAAGCTTATTGGCATGTGTGTTAAGGTTCTTTTATTGATTTTAATGTGTTTTCTCTGTAAATATTTTTACCTTAAGAATAAAGTTGACTTGTGTAGAAAGAACTGAATGTTACTTTATAGCTGTAGCAATTTTACCTGTTAACCATTTCTGAAGAGAAAGCAAGCAGGTATCCTGTTTGTGCTGGGAAACACATAGTGAAGGCAGGGAACTGTGCAACCTGGAAATACCTTGGTCAGAAGGGAGAGCAATGTAGGTCTCTACCCAAGAGAGGCAGCAGCTGGGGAGCTGGAAGCCTGCAGACTGGGGGCCCTTGCCGGACCACTGAGGAGAAATACGGGGGCACTTGCCCTGTACTGTGACACTTGGAACCTTGCAGAATCAAGTATGTCTGACCTGAAAACATCCATGTTACAAAAATTTCAAGATTTGACATTTGTTTTCATTCTGCACTTGAAGGAAACAAAACCCTTTTGAAAAAAAATGGGGGGGGGGAGAAAAATACCCCAGAATAACTAGCTAATATCGCTGTGGTTAGGGCAATCATATGGGAGATCCAGGTTCAAGTCCCTATTCTGAATCAGGCAAAGCACCCCTCTCTCAGTTTGGACTAAACTTTTGTTAGGAAGATCTCTCAGCTCCAGGATGGAATTTCTAGTCAAAACCAGTGAGAGAGAGAGAGAGAAGGAAAGAGAAAGATGTCTACCCTAAACCAGTCAATAGCCTGCTGATTAGATCACTCACATGGGATGTGGGAGACCTACACTCAAGTCTTGCCTTATTTAGACAAGGGACGTGAACCTGAGTCTCCCACATCGGTGCCCTAACCACTGGATTATTAGCTATTCTGGGGAGCGTCTCTTACACAAAAATTCCATCCTGGACCTGAGGAAGCTTCCTGCTGAAACCAACCCTCTACTACCAAGTTTTAATTCTGAGAATCTGCAATTTTTGGATTAAAAAATGTTTAGTCAAAAAAATTCCCAGTCACCTGTAGCAACACATCCCTATGCAGACAACACTTAAGGCTACAGTAATAGCAGGAGACTGCTTCCACCTATTTCTGAACCAGACAGGAAATATATTAAAACCCATCAATCCCTACCTTGAAAAGTGAAATGATATGGATATGTGGTTCCTCAAATCATTTTGGAGCAGCTAGAATTAACTGCTTCTGAATAAACACAGAATGGGAGTAATATGGACAAATTTGTGAGGAATTAGAGCTAGGTACGCTGGAAATAAAGAGATTAGACTAACTTCTTGTGGTCAAGGATGTCTCTTCCTATGCATTGGTACAAATGGGCCCCCAAACTTAACCAATGCCTTTAGGTGCTACTGCAATACAAATCATAAATTACAGATGGAGCTTTCTTGAGAGCTGGGCAGATTGTGGCATGAACTTCTCCAGGAAATAAGGCCCATCACAAATCTTACCCCTTTCCACTCCAAGTGCACAATCACATTTCTTTGACCTTGTCTTCTCTAACAAACATATAGAACATTTTTGTGTGAATAAAGTTAAAAAGTCTAAACCAAGACACTCCACCGCACCTAGTTTTCCCTCAGAGGAGAAGATAAGAGAACAAATGTGCCAGATGTTAGTTCTGTTGCTTACTGCACTGCTAGAAGGCACTCAGATGCTATGGTGATACGTGCAGTATAAGAATCTATATAAAACAGAAGAGAAATATATTTGGAAATCCCTATAAAAGGAAGGTTACAATAAATGGCTTGTAACATTTGCAGTAGAAATAAAAGACTAGATGTCAATTTTATAAGGATGTATATGGAATGAAGTCAGCTAAAGTCATGCTGTATTTCTAAAGATCAGGGTGGGAGGCAGGCAAAGGTCATGAATGCTATGTCATGCAGGCTTGAATTCTCTGGGGGCATATTTCATCTGATACATTAATCTAATCTCTTTCTCTTTTACTGATGCAACAGTGATCCTGTTGTGCATAATGACATGATTACTTTGAAAGATTATAGGTAAGCATTGGCACGGATGGAAGCAACAGATTGGACAGTGTATGTAAAAATATTAAATTGCTCAATTCACCTCTGGCTAAGAGATCTCACAGTATAATATTAACACCACGTTATACAATTAATATGAAATTCATACAATTTTATTTTCAAATGATCTACACAGGACAGAGATTTAAATCATCACAGGCAAGGATCAATAAATAGATTCTTCAGGAACCCCAGCAGTGAATTGTAATCATGTTCATGCTTTCTTCCTTCTACATCCTGCCCAATTTAGGTTCCTGGACACAAGGCTCAAGGGGAGCTTAAGGTCCCAATGGCAGAAAGCAATCAAAGGAAAAACAACTCTGAGGTTTTATTACCAAGCTGAGATTCTGTTGCCTAGATAATTTGTGCCACTTTGCAGATGAGACAGCACAAAAGGCAAAGTGGAGTGAAATAAGTGCTAAGATGACTCATATTCACTGGGAATAGAACACCTTGAAGAGACTTGAAGTGGAGCTGCAATTTCAGATTCCCTTCCTCTTTCTTGCCTTTCATTCCTTTCCACAGCTCTTTGTTTTATAACTGGAGCAAAAAAGGGGTCACAAGCCAGAGAAGTAATCACAAGCTTCTACTGTGGTACATTGATAATTGTTGATGAATGATGTTTATTTTAATACAAATGGTCTCTACAAGGAGGTGGTGAATTTTCCTTTCTGTAATTGTGCTAATGCTTTGAATTTATCTTCAATGTTGTATGAGAAATATTTTACTGGCTAACTCCCCTCTGACTGTAAGCAGTTGAGTGTTACAAAGCTGATAGATGATGTGAAGGAGTTGCTTACCTTGGCAATTATTTATTTTGCTTTTTCTCTCTTATTTTGCAAAGGTTAAGCACACATTTCTGCTCTCAAAGCTGCAGAGCGGATCTCAGCTCTGATCAGATATCCCTCCATGTGCCCACCTCCCACTGACATCAGGAATAATATTTGTATTTATGTATGCAAAGTTAAGAGTAAACAAAACTCATTTTTAGAGTGTTAACTGAGCAGCATGATGAATAGGAGGCCCTTTCCCACCATTGCTAAGTGCATCCTGGGCTCTTCATCTTCCTTGAAAGCATCAGGGATTGGCTACACTCATAAATATATAGGCTGTGATGGATGGGCCAATGGTCCAGTGTACTACAGCAAATCCTATGTATCTTTCAGAGAGAATTTTCCCATAATCAGCTATAAGCAGAAAATAAGATAGTGTTTCCTTCCATATATGTGTGGAACTGGTCATTTTTTGTCAAGTTTTGACAAAAAAATTAGGGTTGGTTGGGAAGGGAGCACACTTGACTTCCGGTGAAAGTATACAGTGAGTCACTTAGACCTACCCTCACCCACTTAATTTGAAATATTGTGCCTGCCATGGAAGAAGCCACCTTTAGGAGCAAACTCTGGTGCCTAGGACAATGGGTCCCCAACCTGGCTGTTCTCAGTCATTTAGTCTCATATAGCAGTAATGCCTTTCTTATCCCCTACCCTTAACATGGACATTGCTTATAGCCGCTATCTTGCCCAGAATGCAGGATAACCCAAACTGAGCTGAGGCAATGATTTATTTTCTAGAACTGTAAACACAATGTGAGATTTTTGTTGTTAATAGTCATTACAAAAATCTTAAGAGCAGAGGGTGAACAATGAAAGTGCCTAATATGGTGACGTACCCTGCCATCAGTATCTTGTATAAGCTATCATTATCCATAACTGTACAAACCTCTTTAGGAAAGATGATGACATAGTCTTACAACAATTGCTTGTTGAAGTCATGGATCACCATTACAGGGTCAGATAGAAACAGATGTCTCCAGACATTTTCCTAAGTGGCAGAAATAAGATAAAGAATTTTTTACATTGTACTTGTCCAAAAGAGAAAACTGTTTCTTAACTGATATACATCAGTTTAGTGCCATGACAAAAGAAAATGTGCAGTAACTAATGACTCTAGTTGAAGGAGCACTACCACTGGCTATAAAAGCCTCAATTAGCTATTTATGCACAAAATTTGGCCCTGAAGTACCAAACTGAAGACAACGTGGCATCCATTTCTACACATCCATGAACAGGATAACTTCATTAGGATAGTCCTGACCTAGTTGCTGCTCAGGAGAGGTATAGCAGAATGTCATCACAGTAGCAAGGATGGCTCAGATCATACCATTACAAATATGGATGTGAGGGGATGTCTGCATGGTGCTGTGTGTTAATGGTCATACAGGGTATTCTAATACTTTGACTATTTTAATGAATAGGAATACACTGGGGAGAAAAGTTATGTTCAGAGGACTGCTTGGCTGAGTTCAAATGTTAACTAAAATCAAATGTGGTAACAAATATAAAATGACCTCCAGAATTACTTTAGCTCAAAGCCTCAGAAAAGAAGGCTTTTCTGGTTCTCCCCACAACAGGGCAGCCCAAACTGCAGATCCCCTCACATAAAAATGTCTGTTGCAGCAGAACACTGTCTAGTAAATTTAAAAAGGTATTGGACAGAATACAGACAATAAAGAAATGCACTTAAGTGAAGAACTGTGTGTCAGTCCCTGCCATCACTTACAGATTCAATTCCCATGGGGAGTTAATGTATAATTGTGCAGATATTTTAGGAAATAATCTGGGCCTATAAACCCCATATGCAAAGTCTGTAGAAGAGGGAACAATTAGTTGTGAGAATATGCCTCTTTTACTGCCTAGAAGGCATTAAAAACCAGATTACAGCAAACCCTGAGTAATGGATGGTGTTCAGGGTGAGGACTTTGTTACTAGCTTCATAAAGAACCAGATATTTAAAATACTGCATCCTAGTCACTGATGAGCAGGCTGGAAAGACTCAGACTGTCTGTTCAATTAGGTGTCTTTGGGTAAATATCCAAAAGTATGAATGGTTCTCCAAACTTCTGGAGCCTAAAAATCAGGTTAATCTTGGACGACACTGGATTTTCCAGTGAGATTTCTAGTACTTCTTGGACCTAGCCAATTCACAAGTACCATACAAATTGCCATTTGCAGTAATTCAGTAGATAACTTGCCCTTATGAACATACTCTGTGGACATTAAAGATCCCAAGCGGTCAGACTTTGGTTTTACATCTAAGATGAAAGATAGCAACCTCAGCAGCACAGTTTCCATAGTATCACGCTGGTTCCAATGGAAGAGTGCCAAACCTAAGTCACAAACACCAGTTTTTGCACTCACAAAGATGCAGGAGGACACAGATTTTACGAGGTGTGTCCAATGGCTACGCCATACTCTGAGCTAAATTGAGAATTTACTGTCATCCCTGAGTAAGAGACAGTGCACAGCTGTGCTGCCCCGGGAAGTGCTCTAGAATGGAACAGTGACTCACACACCTCTCTGCAGTTCAACTGCACAAAACAAGAGGAATATGCTACATCAGTCTGTTACCAGACACAACACACTCTTAGGCTCGGTTGCTTGGCCTGGATTGAGGGGGCTGAGTCATGACTCCACTTGCTCCCTATCTCCCCTACCCGCTCCACTTGCTTACCAGTGAGAGTATTGAATGTGCACATCATGTCTAGACTCGTGATCTGGGGTAGGCCCCATGTGGTCGTGAGGGAGTTAGAGAGTGGGTCTTATTCCCCTTTACTCTACTTCATGGCCATGCAGTGCAGACAAACATCTTTTCCTGTATGTGTATGTAAATAGAATGGAAATAAAAATCTGGGTAAATTGGGAGATTTGCAGTGTGGATGAGGAAGGGAAGTCAGTTTATTGGGTATCTAAAATGTCAAGTAGAGCAGATAATCAATGGATACAGTATGCTTGCAAAAAATTAAGGGAGTGCAAGGAAATTAATAAAGAAGGCTAAACCAGCATGTGTAAGAGGAGTAGCAAAGCAAGTAAAGATAAAGAATGAGTAATTCTTTAAAGACATGAAGAAAACAGGCAGACATGCAAAGACACTGTACTGCTGCTGATAGCGGGATTGGGGCAGGAAGCTACTGGTAACAGATGAGGTCACTATTGCTCAGCCAACATGATGCAATCACAAAGTTCTGAAATATTCATTTCTTATCTCTGGAGAAATGGATCCAAGCCTCCGGGTTGTTACCTTTTTCCTTTTATGAATACTGAGCTGAAGAATGCATTCAAGAAATGGTAACATCCCATAACAAATCTGGATCTAATTCCCCAAGGGTAGGAAATGAAATGTTTAAAAGAGACTTTGCAGTTGCATCACACCAGAAGATTAAACACTTAGAAATATTAAATGCTGGCACAAGGACAAGATGATTTACACCCAAGAGTTCAAAAGGAAGCAGTGAGATTAATAGAAGGCTTTTGGCAATGTTTTTTGATAGTTCAGTAAAGAGAACAGGGATGGCAGCATTAGAGGACAAATAGCTAATATGGATCTCAGCAAGCAACTTGTGGAGCAGTAAACCTGACTTCTTGTGCTAAGATACTGGAAATATTGATAAGGGGTATGTTCACTGAATTAAAAATAATTAATTTTGATAAGCAATATTTGATCTGGACTTAGAGAAGGAAGCTCACATGAAAAGCATGCTGTACTGCTTGCAGTATGACATTGAACCACCTTTCCTGGGGTGTACAAAGCACACACTGGGCCAGAGGATGGAGGCATTAATTATCTCTCCTGCAAACAGATTTAATTGTCTCTACCCTGCAACATGTATCACATGGGTCAAAGTTGGAGGGAGATAATAATCAAGAGGAAAGAAGATATACAGGGTTGAAGCCAGGCCTCAGAGGTAGCTGCTCTGGTTTGAAGCATCAGACATCCCCAGAAGAAACTGGTTTCACAGGCCTCTGGGCTACTGTCAACCAGTGAGATAAGGGGCTTCCCTGGTAAGAGGCTCAGTGACTCAGTCAACTGTCTTTTTGACCATTCCATGAGTGGGAGAGAGCAAAGGTATTAGGTATGCACTAGAAAGGTGTCTGGATGTAGAATTGACCCCAGCAAGTATCCAACATGGTTGAGCAAACAATTAAGAGTATCTTCATTTGTTTTCAATAAAGAGATTTGTTCCTCAACACAAACTTGAGAAGCACCCTCTTTTTTGGTACCAGCTGTAGCTAGTGTTGCATTGTAAAATACCAACCAGCATGCACCCTGCCTGTCCATGTACAGTGTTCTGATACCCAGAAAGTGAACTGTAATGTAAGGAGGAGCTCAGACTGAAATTTGAGGTCAGACATAGCAATAACTTCCATTGACATTTTCAACGAGTGGAACTTTATGAAAATTCCTGGCTGGCTCCATTTCAGGTTCTCTGACTGACTTTAATTTTTCCTTCTTGAAATGACTGAGGTGATCAGGAAGCCAGCCCAGGCATGGGAAAGAAAATGCAGTGGTTATAAAACTATTCTTTCCAGCCAGAATATGGTTTTGGAATGGGCAATCCAAAATTCCAAATCTGTGTGAGTGTACATATCTGGTGGACTACAACTTAATCTATGGTGGTATGAGGGGAAAAATACACAACATACAGGAAGAGGAAGGAGTCATCAATATTGTGAGTTAGTATAGTGTATGTTAGAGTTCCCCCTTCTATGCTCAATCTGCAGAGGATATAGACTCACAGACTTAAAGGCCAGAAGGCACTATCATGATCATCTAGACTGACCTCCTGCACAATGCAGACCATAGAAACTCACCCACCCACTCCTGCAGTAGACCCCTAACCTCTGGCTGAGTTACTGAAGTCCTCAAATCATGATTTATATAGTAGCTCATGCTTTTAACTCTGAAGGTTGTTAGTTCGATCCCCAGCATATCAGATAAGATGGCAACCATCAGAACAACAGGCACTTATGTGAGGAAAATATATTAATTCTATGATCCAGTAATAGGACCTCGGACTGGGAGTCAGGTGCCCTAGCTTCAAATCCCAGCCCTACCGCAAGCTAGCTAATCCCTCTCTGCCTCTGTTTCCTCCCTCCCTCCCATTGTCTGTATTTGTCTATTCCATTGTATGCTTTAGTTAAAAAGATGAACCATAAGATATTTTGACTTAGGCACAAGACAAACCATATGAAACAAGGGAACAAATTTTCTTCAGTTGGCAAACATAGCCAACATTGGCAAACATTGGAATAGTTTGTTTTCTCACAGAGACTGTATTGGTTCTGTTCTGCCAATAGCATAGACAGAGCCATTGTTATGGTCTGAGCTAGAGCTATTTATACCCTGTGAATGAGCACTGCTTTCTCTAGCTGTGTTCTTTGACTTACTTCGAACATAGTCCATCAAAAATCCTATTCAAATATTTTCTAATTTTTTTCCTTATTCATATCAATTATTTTTCATATTTCAGGTTCAGTCTCTCCTTCAGTGCAGAGGTGGTTCAGGCTTTATTTTGAGAGCAGAAGGGAGCATTACATAATGTAGACTGATCTCCTGTATCCCAGAAGCATAGAATTTCATCCAGTTACTCTTGTATTGAGCCCAATAACTTATGTTTGACTAAAGCGAACCTTCCAAGAAGGAATCCAGACTTGAATCTACCACTTGCTGAGGCAGTTTGTACCCATGGTTAATCACCTTCAGTGTTAAAATGTGTGCCTATTTCTAATTTGAATTTGTCTGGCTTTAACTTCCAGTCATTGGTTCCTGTTATGCCTTGCTTTGCTAGATTAAAAAGCCCTTTAGTACCTGGTATTTTCTCTCCCTGAAGTTACTTCTACATCACGATCAAGTCACTTTTTGGTCTTCTTTTTTGACAAATTGCACAGACTGAGCTCTCTCACTGTAAAGCGTTTTTTCCCAGGCCTCAAATAATTTTTGACTCTTCTCTGCACCCTCCGATTTTTCAAAATTCTTTTAAAGATTGGGACACCAGAACTGGATGTATTATTCCTGTATTGGTCTCAATGGCTGAGTCAAGTTAATCCAATACATGGCCTCCACGCCAGCTCTATTTCCTAATATTACTTTCCCATTACTTTCCAATTTCTGCTTAAGTTGCCACAGAGATGTTGTGTGGCCCATACATTCACAACTGGTTTGACCAAGGTGAACCCCTGCCTTAAAATGAAAAAATCCAGGAAAACTGGAAGTAGACAAACTCTTATTGCCTTTGTTCCTTAACACTGCAATTTCAGAGACCTCGACAACTGCATGGCAGCTGAGCTGCATGACCCAGGCACAAGAAGCTGAGTTGAAGGATGGAGTATCTGTATAACCCTAAATTCCCTGCACTTTGTTGGCTTACACCAGACTTCACATTATTTAAATGGAGTGCTGTGTAAGAACTTATCACAATTTGTCATGCTTATGATGAGACTTAGTGCATGTTTCACACACCACGATGAGTGTTCATCTTAAACCTCCCCTACTTTCCTGAAGTCAAAAGGATAAATCTGAGCTGTCTCACAGGAATGATAAAGGAAGAAATAGCTCCTGAAATACTATCATGGCATCCATGTCATTTTGATAGTAATACAAAGAACAGTTGCCCTCATTCCTATCCTCATTATGTAAATTATACCATTTTCAGCACCACTGACTTGATGCTGTGCTTTGCTATTGGTATTATAGCCAGCTAATATATACTCTTTATGTATGATGGTGTAATACTTTTTGTGAGGTTCGTATTCTAGCCTGCATCAATGCATTGCATTATGTAGCATCACTCTGTGTCAATACGGACTTAATTCCACTGTGATATTGTTGTTACTACTGTAATTTTACTACTAAATTGAATTGGCAATGAATTGAAGCAGTATGATCATTATTCATTAGATCTAAGCAATCCTACAACTATATACATTTGCCTTAGGCTTGGTGAGATAATGGAAATCTTGTCAAGTTTTCCTGACTGACGAGGCTTTGGGGGGCTCATAAGACTTCCTAGACCATCATTTTTCTTTTTTTAATAAAAGACAATTTTAAAGAGTTTAAAGAGACTCCCGGCTCTTCAGCTTTGTGTAACTTTCAGATTACTTGTAAAGGAATGCTTTCATTTCAGGGAAAGAGGTACATTTAATTGAAAAAGCTACACAACAGCTGCATCTGTCCCAGCGTTGGTGACAAATGTATGCAATATATTGTCCACAGCGACGCTGCTGTGAGAGGTACAAGTAGCAGGGCTTCCATGTGAATCCTTAGAGCAAGATGCAAAACATTACGCTTACCCTACTGCCTTTGGCACTGAAGATTGTTCGTCCTCTCTGATGATTGCATTAGATCAGCCCTAGTGTTTCACCACAGTTGAAAGTAATCTCAACCGAAAAGAAAGGGCCTAAAGAAAGCATTACATTATAGTTGTTGAAACTGGTCTTGTATGTGTCATCTGAAGTATGTATAGTGCAACAAAGAACTGTCTAATGGCAGATATCCCAGTGAGGAGCAGGGTAAAAGGTCTTGCTAAGTAAACAGACCCAAAGTTTAGGGAAAGGTTTACTGTGGACCTACTGCTAATGCTGTGTGATGTGGTTATAATGTTCACAAGCTTAGTTTGATTATTAATACAAACACATACAATAGAAACAGCTGTAGCGTAGGCACAGTTTCCCAAGATTCAGATTTAGGTTTTGGCTTTGTTTTGTCTAGCCATCTGTAACATCAGATATTTAGCTCTCTAACTGGACAAAGTAGTTGGAAGTATTCAGTGTTGCCAACTCTTGTGATTTTATTGAAAATGTCACATTATCTGGTGTTTTTCTTAAAGCCCCAGCTGCTGCAATCAAAAGATTGCATGAGAATCTCCACTTTTATTTTAAAAATGTTTTTAACCTTCATGGTTGTGAATAGAAATCTTAAAGCAAATGAACTGTAAAGTTTCAGAAACCAGAAGGGAAATAAAGGAAACCCAATTTTATTAAAAAAACAAAACCTCATGATGCTTAAGCTTTTTTTAGGGGGAACTGACAAGATTTTTCAACATGCGATATTGGCAATGCTATATACTTTTAGGAACCCTTTCCTTTGGGTTATAGATGCACAAGGTGAGATAGCATCTCTTCCATCTCTAACGTCTAGGATAATATAATTCTGCTTGTGTTGTGACCTCTCATTGTAAACTAGAGCATTACAATCCTATTGAAACAATAGCACCAATATAAAATGGAATACAGAAAATCCAGACCTAATGGAGATTTGTATTCAAAATTGTTACACTTCTTAGTAAGTTTTGTAAGCTTTCACCTTGTCTGCTGATTTAAAATTATATATAATGTTTTCCCTAAAGAATAAAAAAATATCTACTTAAGAACATGAAAGCAAGCCACCATCTCAGTCACAGTAAGGAAGAGACAAGCAGGCAGGATAGCAGTTTTATTTCCTTCTGAATGGCTTCTCTCGCTCTACTTCAGTTTACAAGACTCATCCCTCAGTAGCAGATGCAGATTAGGGGCTTGCTTATGATCTAGAATCAGATCTCCCTGAGCTGCACATCTCACACTACTGCACAGAAGCTTTTTGAGTTTTGTTCTTGTGTTCCAAGTGGATGAAAGGGCTGCGGCAGTCACGGAGCAAGCCTTTCCTGTAGGATCTTCCCTGCCAGCATGGCTGTGGTCTTTCCCAGAGCCCTCTGAGCAAGCATGTTTTATATTCAAAAGGAATTCCCACAATTAAGAAATGACTTTTCCACTCCCACGCGACCAATTTTATATTTTTAAACATTGTTCAATATGGAAGGCATGCAAATCATAAACACAAAGTTAACAAAACCACAAGCTATTAAAATAGACAAGGATCCTTGAGTATGCTCACAATAACCTTGGAAACGGGTTAGAGTTATGGCTCTTCCCCTTCCTGCCCCAACACCCTTCCCGTGCATGGATCTCAATTCCAAAGGGCTTAGGGACCCGGCCGATGGTGCCATGAAGGTATCACTGTCTCCTTCCAGTTGCATGCTCCCTCCTCAGAAAGTCCTCTCCCTGCACAAATCTGAGTGGGACAATCCACCCCAGCCCCCCAACTTTAGGATTCAATTCTAGAATGAGTTGAACATTCTGGCACTGATCCAGCTAAGCATGTGCTTAATGTATAGCATGTGAGTAATTCTGCATGAAGTCCATGGACCTATTCATCTCCTTCAAATGTTTGAGTACTTCTCTGGATCAGGCCCAGAGTGCTCAGTCCCTTACATTATTGAGTCCATTATTATTAATGGTACAATTATTATTGTAACTGACCCCACTGCAGGGTATTAGGGTGTGTGTGGTGCTACCCTGTCCCCTCTAGTGTCAGATAGTGGACTAGGTGTGCCATGGAGGCAAGTGCTGTAGATACTTGGGGCACTAGGATCTCCAGGCCCTGGCCCTTCATGGGTTTCCGTAGACACTTGCACATTACATGAGTAATGCAGGATTGCTTGACCAGGGCTGCCTGAAACTAAAGATTGTAAATATCCTGGGTACAATTGCAATAAAAAAAATAATCAAACCAATGTGTCTTAATTCCAACCTTGGGACAGTACTGTACAGGACAAGCGTTCAAAGATAAGTCTTGGTGTATCTCCCAACTAAGGTCGCCACCTTTCTAATTGCTGGTAACTGGACCCCAAGCCCCACACCCTGCCCCGTCTCTTCCCCCAAAGGCCCGCCCATGCTGTGTCTCTTCCCCTAAGGTCCCGCCCCCATCATTTGCTCCTCTCCTCCCCTCCCACCGTTGCTTGCTGGATCATCTCAAGGAGCCTGCCTGGAGGTAGGGGGTGGCCCTGGCTGGGCAGGGTCTGGTGCAGGTTAATGACCCGGTGCCTTCCCCTGCCCTGAGGTAACCAGACTTTTGGTTCTGGTGCCATTTAGGGTTGCCAGGTCTCCTTTTTGACTGGACTTTCCAGTCAAAAACTGGGCACCTGGCAACTTAAATGGCACCCAGACACAGAAGCCAAAAACCAGACAGTTTGGGTAAAACTCGGACAGGTGGCAACTCTACCCTCAAGCCTGTTCCCTCCTGCTGTGGCTACTGCTGGACCCTGCAAGCAAAAGGGGTGAATCTGTACCCAGCTTTCAGCCCTTCAGCCTCAACTCTCAGCTCATCTGCTGTCCGACCTTCACTGCACAGCCAGCTCCCAGCTAGGGTTGCCAACTTTCTACTTGCATAAAACCAGACACCCTTGCCCTGCCCCCGCCCCACCCCTCCTCTGAGCCCCCACTCCCCCGCCAGTTCTCTGACGCTCCACCCCTGTTCTTTCCAGCCTCCCTTCCTCTGTTACTTGCTCTCCCCATCCTTACTCGCTCATTATCACTGGGCTGGGGTTGGGGTTTGTGGGGGGGGGTGAGGGCTCTGGCTGGGGGTGTGGGCTCTGGGATGGAGCTGGGGATGAGGGGGTTGGGATGAAGAAGGATGCTTCAGGCTTGGATCAGGGGGTTCAGTGGGAGGGAGGGTGTCGGGGTGCAGGCTCCGGGATGTGCTTACCTCAAGCAGCTCCTGGAAGCAGCGGCATGTCCCTCCACTGGCTCCGTGGTTCCTGGCCAATGGGAGCTGCAGAGCCAGCACTTGTGGTGGGGGCGGCACGCAGCGCCACCTAGATGTCCCTATCCATAGGAGCTGCAGTGGGGATATGCTGCTGCTTTTGGGAGCTGCACAGAGCCATGGCAGGCAGGGAGCCTGCCTTGTCCCGCTGCACAACCACCTGGACTTTTAACGGCCCAGTCAGCAGTGCTGACTGGAGCTGCCGTGGTCCCTTTTCGACCAGGCATTCTGGTTGAAAACTGGACATATGGCAAACCTACTCCCAGGCTGTACCTCTAGCCCAGTGGTTCTCAACCAGTACTACATGTACCCCAGGGGTACGCAAAGGTCTTCCGGGGGGTGTACATCAACTCATCTAGACCAGTGTTTCTCAACCTGGGCATCGCAACCCCCGGGGGGGTCACGGGACAGGTTTAGGGAGGTTGCAAGTTCAGGGGCATCATTAAGGCATGGCAAGCAGGGCAATTGCCTGGGGCCCAGCGAAGCTAAGTTACATTCTTCAGCCCCTGGAGGCAGGGTTTGGGCTTCAAGATCTTGAAAAGGGTACAGTAGTCTGGAAAGGTGAGACCCATGGCTCTAGCTTACTGATTGTGCGCTCTCTCCAGCCTACTGTCCTCTGACCTCATGATATTACAGTACTTCCTTCACTTGTACTCTGGGGATTATGGTGCCCTCTATTTGCTGAATATTGGACTGGATACTATTGCCTTCCATTGGCGAGATCCTTGCCCTCTAGCTCAGCCAGGACGGAGGGAATGACCCGAGAAAGAACCAGCAGTTTCAATACAATATTAATGTTAAGCCTTTTCTTCAGTACGCAATATAAAGGTAATACTGATCCCCCCCCCCCCAAATGGATTTCCTATGGTACAACTGAATGGACACTTCCTTTTTAATATGAAGTTGTCACTTTCAATATATTATCTGTGTTTCTTTTTACTAGGTTATGAAAAAAAAAGCCACAATCAAAACAAAACAAAAAATACCAGGGGACCTAGAGAAGGTTTTGATTTTTTTTAAAGGAAGTTTCTAAACAATTTTAGAATGGACACTTTAAAATACTTTATTCCCTTTGTTTTCCACTTCAGATCTACAATGTGATCTTCCTAGAGACCTATTTACTCAAAAGGGTCCAAAATCAATTTAAATTTCTTAAGGCATGCCATCCAGCTTAACTATTAATATTGATCTATTTCTATTCTTTTTCCTTTGCTTAAATTACTCTGTATTCTCTGGTAATATGGATACTAGTCTGCTAATCAATACACCAGAGAGGTCTCCATTGATTTTTCAGAGAACTGTGTTCTGGTATATTACCAGTTGTTCCTATCTAAATTGCTCCATTGGATGCATTTAACTGTAACAGAATAATTTCATATTGGTTAAGAAAAAGCATTTGCATTTCAGAGTTGAAGATATACACTTTCTTGTAATGAGTCCAAGAGGGTCTGTAAGTGTGTAGGTCTCTGAGATTTCATTGCCACAGTACTAGTATGACAAGAGATGAAAAACCTCAGAAAGAGTTTAAGTTTGCCGAAATTATAATTGGCTTAACTGGACATATAAGGAGTGATGATAGTTTCAGGATACTTTAACGTGCTTAGAACAGTAATTAGTTTTAAGAATAAGGCTTTAATTAAATAAAAATTAATAATAGTTTAAAATAGAGAATCTAGTAATGGTAGTTATAGGGTGATGTAAGTAATAGAATGGGAAATTCCATCTCTAGGGCTCGTCGGGGTCCATTGCATATGATTTAATAATTTTACTCCTTGTGATGCGATAAATTCCACTTCCTGTGGAGAATGACTTGGCAAAACCCGGTAGGAATACATTGTAGCCCATGGAAACAAATGGGACTTCCAAACAGGAAGTAGCTAGGGTTCATCCAGAGGTCAGCTGAAAAATCCCATCGGAATACATTGAGCCCATAGAAGTGAATGGGGCCTCTGTCACATGTAAGTACACGTGACTTGAGGTGACATCATAGAAGAGCTACAAGCTGATTGGCCATCATAAATTATGTACTATGCTCAGCTGTAAACTGATTGGTCAAATTACAATAATAAATTATGTTAATGAGCTGTAAATCATATATGAAGGCAGCAGCCAGCAGGCTAAAACTCTGTAGGGATAGGGACAAGCAAGAGAGAGGAACTCTGCAGGACACCCAGGAGAAAGAAGGTGCTTGCGGAATGATGGCAGCAGCAGCAGCGGAACCTAGCAAAGGAGAGGCTGCCCGAAAGATAGCTACAGCCGCAGCAGCCCAACCAGGGTTCCAGGTTACCCCTGGCAATGACTGCTGCTGCCTCTGACCAGCAGGAGGAGACACTTTACCTCAGGAGGAGGCACAGCGAGCAACCGGGCAGGCAGCAGCTCACAGCCCACAACCAGACCATGCTCCCTAAGCACCATACCCTAGTCTCAGACAGAGCAGAAGGACCTCTTTTAGACAATACAGAGGGAATTTAGAGAAGCCTCTATAAGTTCAAATCTTTTTCTATTTAACATCCTTGAGCATATGGGTTTCAAGTGTAAATAAAGCTGGGTGCCTGTGGTCTGAATGAGATCTCCTTACCCAGCTAATAACTGCCTCATCAACACTTGTTGGATGCTTAGTTTAATATATTGTTACATGTGTAAATGCTGTATTGTTATACTGAATAGAGTATTAAGTGAATTATTATATTGTTATATGTGGTAGAGTTAATTGAAACTGTAATTGTAGTGTTATCTTTATTTGCCGCACCGCTCCATGTTTATACTGTAACTATTACTTCTAGCTCTACTTTTATCTTTATCTCTATCGCTAAATAAATATCATTTTTGTTTTTGAAGAATTTATTGCTTGTTGCCTATTCTTGATCTGAGGGCTGTATCCGTGTCTTTCAAGGGAAAGTTGGCTAGCTGCGGCTTTCCCCGGAAAATCCCTTAGGGCAGGCCACAACCTTTAATACCAGAATAGATACATTGGAAATAAAGGTTTTAAATTAAAAACATTGTTTCTAAGTAACATCGCTGCCTTAGTAGAATTGAATCCAAATCTTCTGGTAACACTAGAACTAAGGAACTGCATGCAAAACATTGAGAATCCACTCAGAAGTTAAGACAGCATCAAGTGTAACACTCTGTATGGCAACAGAGAGTCTGGAAGGATCAGGTTGACAGGGAAGGGGGGTGGTTATAGGGGGAAAATGAACCATAGAGGGCTGAGAAGCACTGCAGAAGTGCAGGGCCTCTGGGTAGAAGACCCTGACCTCTAGTAGATACAACCAGAATTGCAAGTTCTGGATGCTGCATTCTCGCCCATTCTATGGGATGGCAAACCTCACTCCCACTGACTGAAGAATTGACTGGTTTTCTTCTTCTTAATCCCCTCTTCCCATGGGTTTTCCCTGTGGAAAGATGACAAGCTGGCCTTGGATCTGTAACATTTCTCTGATACAGTACAAATCATATCTGTAGTCATTTTATAGCTGAGCAAAAGTGCATCTTAGAGTCTATATTCTCTAGGGCTAAGATAATAATAGGCCTGAGAATTCCTAGTGGTTGTTAGCTTTGATTTGCAGAATGTTTGTTACACAACATTATAAATCAGAGTTTGAATATATACACACTGGTAAGAATCTCTTAAGTTACAAAACAAAATTTCTGCCAAAGTAGTCTATTCAAAAAAGAACAGCAGATATTTTTAAAAAAGAGTTTTCATGAATAAGCTGATTTCTGAGTGGCTGAAAAATATTATAAGCCTGCTTTTTGACTCAGTCAGAACATAGATTTCAAGTAATGAACAAGCAAAAAGCTCGTCACATTTTCACACATAGTTCAGATCACTAGACTATATAATTTGATTGTTGTTTACTTGATGCCGAAGCTCCTTCTGAAGTCTTTTCTCGATAATTTTGTGCCGATATTTCATCATGTGACCCATTAAGTTGATGGGTGCTAATTACTACATTTTTGCACATCCTCTTCATGCTTAGAGATAGGAACCACTGTGTTTTATCTCCATTTGTTGGACATTTTTCCAGTATGGAAAAAGCTGAAAAAGTTATTTGTCATCATTAACACCACCACTCCCTCAGGGCCTAATACTTTATGTGTCTTGTTTGGTACACTGTCCAGTCCCTCTGCCTTCCCACATTACATCATTTTTAGCACTATCTGAGTCCACTATGGTGATAGGTCTTGTGAGATTGTTGCTTGTGCATAATTTCCCTCGATGGTTTCTTTGCAATCTCCTCATTGAGCAGTTGCTCATAAAATTGCTGCCACCTCCTTAGGATTTCACTGTATTTCACTAGTAATCTTCCGTTTTCCTATTTCACACACTTCACAGCTTCAAACTCTTCTGTCAAGTATCAGAGGGGTAGCCGTGTTAGTCTGAATCTGTAAAAAGCAACAGAGGGTCCTGTGGCACCTTTGAGACTAACAGAAGTACTGGGAGCATAAGCTTTCATGGGTAAGAACCTCACTTCTTCAGATGCAAGATATATATATTCCTTTTGCATCTGAAGAAGTGAGGTTCTTACCCACGAAAGCTTATGCTTCCAGTACTTCTGTTAGTCTCAAAGGTGCCACAGGACCCTCTGTTGCTTTTTACAAACTCTTCTGTGTTTCTTTGTCTAATTTTAGCTGATCTTCCTTTTTCCCTTTCCTTCATTAGTAGTCCTGCATATAAAGGCTGTAAGTGCCTGACACTTAGCTTCTGCAATCATTCTTTTCACAGTTCTCTTTACCAGCTTGTGTTCCTCATAACTTTCCACCATTGCTTAAACCTTCCCTTCTTTATTGCCTCCTCCATATCATTGCACCACCACCAGGGATCCTTGCCAGGAAGTTTTCCATCTTTCATTTGGCCACAAGCAGCTTGTGCACTTCTTGTAATATGTTTGGATATTTCCCCCACAAGTCTCATTGGTGTCATCACCACCAGTTTGGCCATTGTCCAACCTTGTAGAACCTCATCCTTAAATCTCAGACTAACTTCCCTGTTTGAGAGCCTCCACCACTTTATCCTTTGTTCCACAACTCATTTTTGTCCCCACTAGCCTTTCACTCAGAAGTCCATTACAAGCAATGCAATCTGCTCTCCTGACACAACTTTACAGTCTTACATTTTTTAGATTCTGAAATAATGTCTACGATATTTCACATCTGAGTATCTGTTGGTCTCCTACACAGCCTATGCACTACTGACTTCTATTGTGATCTGCTCAGAAGAGAATGATGTTGTTCTGTTGTGGCTACATATCACCACACAGCTACAACACTGACATTTCTAAATTAAGTCAGAATGAGTGAGAGTGTGTTTGTGCATTCTTATTCTCATGTTATCCTCTAGTGGCTAACTTATTTATTGCCAGTTTTAAATTAACCTACTACTTTGTTATTTTGTTACTGAGAAATTCCAATCAGAAAAATAAAATAAACCATGCCACCATTTTGGTGGGGTACATCAAAACGAGTATGTGACAACTTCAAAGAAAACAACCTGGTAGTTTCCAGAGCTGTGAACCTCATTGTATTGAGCTATGAAGATCAGCAAAGAGCTCTGTGGGTTTATGCTTCATTAGTGAGAAAGAAAGAGAGAGAGAAGATTATTCACCAGAAGGAAAGAGAAGTTTGGTGGGAGATGAAGTTTAACTTGGAAGTGTCTGAGAACATATTACAAATAATGGAAAGGAAAAGTCATAACACCTGCAGAAAAACAGGAACAATGCCCTTCCAATTCCTGGTACAGTACCAAAAAAGGGCCAGTTATTGATACCTTTATTCACATAGGGCCTTACTGATTGAGTAATCCCATTGAATTCAACATGAATAAGGATGTCACAATCTGGCCCCAAATCTTTAAGACAGATGCATCATAGGGAAAAAAAATTCTACTTTAAACATCATTTACGTGGCTTTGCCAAAATGTTAGTGTTTAACAAATGCCCCTGCTTCCTCTTGGTGTTCATCTAGCAGTCAGAGGCTATTGTCTGTGACAACATTCTATTCAACTGCCATTATATCTTAGGAAACTGTATCTTAGTCCTTTATAAACTGGAGAAATAGGAAGCTTTAAGAGGACAATGTAAACCATTAACATTGACCATTGTTGACTAGTGTTCTATGTATTGCATGTCTTAACTCATCATACATTGCAGATGTATAGCCCATATTGCCTGGTGTTCCTGAAGCACTTTATAATATTTTAGCACTTAAGGGAAGATTCTGCCACCCTTATTCTCACTGGGCCAGATTCTGATCCATTAGTTATGATGAGTAACGCCTTTCTCCATGAGTTATCTTATTGACTGCGGTGGGACCACACACGGAGGAAGGTATCAGAATCTAGCACAATGTGAATTGTACAAGGTCTGTGAGGAATTTAAGTGGTGCAAAGGCCCTTTACCTTCACTGATCATCAGTTCTCCTGCAGAGGCTCAGAGTAGAACTACCAAGTGTTAAGCAGAGTGAGGAACTCTGTTAGGGTTTGGCTGCCTACTTTGGCCCTGCGTGTTTCAGGCAGTATTGATCTTAAAGAGCGGAGTGGGCTGCAATGTGCAGATTACCTGGTGATGGTGCTGCTTCTGTGATGACAACAGGTATCAGTGATACAAATACTTCAGTTTTCTTCTTTATCTGTTAGTAACAATCTTCTATCCTTTGACTTGCCTCTTTTCTGCACATTTCCCTCTTCTGAATCCATAGCTTCTTTCTCCATCTTATTGTTGTCCTCTTCCTCTGCCTCCCTCCTTTGTCTCATTCTTCCCTTTCCTTGTTCTGTTTTCCACTCCTGCAGCTTCTCCAGCAGATTTCTCATTGTGCGGAGTCTCCAGGACAGGTTAAATTGACTAGCTCTGGTAGGTTTTTACCTATTGTGCACACACCTCTGCTCTATTCCCCTGTACTTATAAAGTCCTTACTGCACACCAAGAAACATATAGCCCTGGTCTACACTACGAGTTTAGGTCGAATTTAGCAGCATTACATTGATTTAACCCTGCACCCGTCCACACGACTAAGCCGTTTTTTTCGACTTAAAGGGCTCTTAAAATCGATTTCTGTACTACTCCCCCTACAAGGGGATTAGCACTGAAATCGACCTTGCCGGGTCAAATTTGGGGTAGTGTGGGATAGTGTGGTCGCAATTCGACGGTATTGGCCTCCGGAAGCTATCCCAGAGTGCTCCATTGTGACCGCTCTGGACAGCCCTCTCAACTCAGATGCACTGGCCAGATAGACAGGAAAAAGCCCGCGAACTTTTGAATCTAATTTTCTGTTTGGCCAGCATGGCAATCTGCAGGTGAGTGCAGATCTCATCAGCAGAGGTGACCATGATGGAGTTCCAGAATCGCAAAAGAGCTCCAGCATGGGCCAAACAGGAGGTATGGGATCTGATCGCTGTATGGGGAGACGAATCCGTGCTACCAGAACTCCGTTCCAAAAGACAAAATGCCCAAACATTTGAAAAAATCTCCAAGGACATGAAGGACAGAGGCTGTAACAGGGACCCGCAACAGTGCCGCATGAAACTTAAGGAGCTGAGGCAAGCCTACCAAAAAACCAGAGAGGCAAATGGCCTCTTCAGGTCAGAGCCCCAGACATGCCATTTCTATGATGAGCTGCATGCCATGCTAGGAGGTGCAGCCACCACTACCCCAACCCTGTGCTTTGACTTCGTCAAAGGAGTAGCACGCAACAGGGATGCGGGTTTTGGGGACAAGGAAGATGATGAGGAGGAGGTTGAAGATAGATCACAGCAAGCAAGCAGAGAAACCGTTTCCCCCGACAGCCAGGAACTGTTTCTCACCCTGGACCTGGAGCCAGTATCCCCCGAACCCACCCAAGGCTGCCTCCCAGACCCACCAGGCGAAGTAGGGACCTCTGGTAAGTGTACCTTTGTAAATATTATACATGGTTTAAAAGCAAGCGTGTTTAATGATTAATTTGCCCTGGCATTCCCGGCCAGTACAGCTACTGGAAAAGTCTGTTAACATCTTTGGGGATGGAGGTGAAATCCTCCAGGGACATCTCCATAAAGCTCTCCTGGATATACTCCCAAAGCCTTTGCAAAAGGTTTCTGGGGAGGGCAGCCTTATTCCGTCCTCCATGGTAGGACACTTTACCATGCCAGGCCAGTAGCACATAGTCTGGAATCATTGCATAACACAGCGTATGGTCCCGGTGTTTGCTGGCATTCAAACAACATCCGTTCTTTATCTCTCTGTGTTATCCTCAGGAGAGTGATATCATTCATGGTCACCTGGTTGAAATAGGTTGATTTTATTAAGAGGACATTCAGAGGTGCCTGTTCCTGCTGGGCTGTTTGCCTGTGGCTGAACAGAAATGTTCCCCGCTGTTAGCCACGCAGTGGGGGTAGGGGTGAAGCGATCATCCCAAAGAATTGGGTGTGTGTGTGGGGGGGAGAGGGGTTAGTTGGGTTTGTGCTGCACGTTAACCCGAAAACCGCAGCCCCTCCTTTTAAATTGCCAACCCATTTTAAATGGCCAACCCAATGGCTGCTTGGTATGGGAAATGAGGGCACTGCTGTTTCAAACCATTCCCATATGTTATGAAGGTTAAAGAAGCCAAAAGACTGTGTCTTACCATGGCTGCCCGAAAGCCGAATTCTGTTGCCCAGCCCTGCATGAATGATCTCTCACACCAAACCGGCATACCCTCAATAAGAGTCAAAATGCGACCTTGTACCGAAAGCACATGTGCTGTGTAATGTTAACAGCAAGGTATACCATGAAAGAGTCTACCCATTGTTCTTTAAAATGTGTCTTTTTAACTACCACTCTCCCTTTTTGTCCCTCCACCAGCTGCAAATGTTTCAACGCTCACACTATCTTCTCCTTCCCAGAGGCTAGTGATGATTAGAAGGCAAATAAACCGCACTCGTGATGAAATGTTCATGCAGTCCTCCCGCACTGAAAGAGCACAGCAGAATGCATGGAAGCAGACAGTGTCAGAGTCCAGGAAAGCACAATATGAACGCGAGAACAGGTGGGGGCTGAAGATAATAAGTGACCGGCTGAAGATGATAGATGGCGTCAGCTTGCTGACAGAAGGCAAGAGGCAATGGTGATGCTTCTGGAGGAACAGACTAATATGCTCCGGTGTATGGTTGAGGTTCAGGAAAGGCAGCATGAGCACAGACCGCCACTACAACCCCTGTATAACCAACCGCCCTCCTCCCCAAGTTCCATAGCCTTCTCACCCAGACGCCCAAGAATGTGGTGGGGGGGGCCTCCGAGCACCCAACCACTCCACCCCAAAGGACTGCCCAAGCAACAGAAAGCTGGCATTCAATAAGTTTTAAAGTGCAGTCTGGCCTTGTCCTTCCCTCCTCCACCACCCCACCCAGTCCTTCCCTCCTCCACCACCCCACCCAGTCCTTCCCTCCTCCCCCACCTCTGCCGGGCTACCTTGGCAGTTATCCCCCTATTTGTGTGATGAATTAATAAAGAATGCATGAATGTGAAGCAACAATGACTTTATTGCCTTTGCAAGTGGTTATCAAAGGGGGGAGGGGAGGGTGGTTACCTTACAGGGAAGTAGAGTGAACCAAGGGGGAGGGGAGTTTCATCAAAGAGAAAGAAGAAGAACTTTCACACCGTAGCCTGGCCAGTCATGAAACTGGTTTTCAAAGCTTCTCTGATGCGCACCGCGCCCTCCTGTACTCTGCTAACTGCCCTGGTGTCTGGCTGTGCATAATCAGTGGCCAGGTGATTTGCCTCAACCTCCCATCCCGCCATAAACGTCTCTCCCTTACTCTCACAGATATTGTGGAGTGCACAGCAAGCAGTAATAACAATGGGAATATTGGTTTTGCTGAGGTCTATCCGAGTCAGTAAACTGCACCAGCGTGCTTTTAAACGTCCAAATGAACATTCTACCACCATTCTGCGCTTGCTTAGCCTATAGCTGAACAGCTCCTGACCACTGTCCAGGCTGCCTCTGTATGGCTTCATGAGCCATGGCATTAAGGGGTAGACTGCGTCCCTAAGGATAACTATAGACATTTCAACACCCCCAGGGGTTATTTTCTGGTCTGGAAAGAAAGTCCCTTGCTGCAGCTTTTGAAATAGACCAGAGTTCCTGAAGATGCGAGCGTCATGTACCTTTCCCAGCCATCCCACGTTGATGTTGGTGAAACGTCCCTTGTGATCCACCAGTGCTTGCAGCACCATTGAAAAGTACCCCTTTCGGTTTATGTACTCACTGCCTTGGTGCTCCGGTTCCGTCTATTGCCCCACCACAGTTAGGGAATCCCATTGCAGTAAAGCCATCCACTATGAGCTGCACATTTCCCAGAGTCACTACCCTTGATATCAGCAGCTCTTTGATTGCGTTGGCTACTTGGATCACAGCAGTCCCCACAGTAAATTTGCCCACTCCAAATTGATGCCCGACTGACTGGTAGCTGTCTGGCATTGCAAGCTTCCAGAGGGCTATCGCCACTTGCTTGTGAACTGTGAGGGCTGCTCTCATCTTGGTATTCTTGCACTTCAGGGCAGGGGAAAGCAAGTCACAAAGTTCCATGAAAGTGTCCTTACGCATGCGAAAGTTTCACAGCCACTGGGAATCGTCCCAGACATGCAACATTATGCGGTCCCACCAGTCTGTGCTTGTTTCCCGGTCCCAGAATCGGCGTTCCACAGCAGGAACCTGCCCCATTAACACCATGATGTCCACATTGCCGGGCCCCGTACTTTGAGAGAAATCTGTGTCCATGTCCCCATCACTCTCGTCACCACGCTGCCGTCGCCTCTTCACCTGGTTTTGCTTTTGCAGGTTCTGATTCTGCATATACTGCAGGATAATGCACGTGATGTTTACAGTGCTCATAATTGCTTCGGTGATCTGAGTGGGCTCCATGCTTGCCATGCTATGGTGTCTGCACTGGAAAAAGGCACAGAACGATTGTCTGCCATTGCTCTGATGGAGGGAGGGGCGACTGACAACGTGGCTTACAGGGAATTAAAATCAACAAACGCGGGGGGGGGGGGTTGCATCAAGGAGAAACACACACAGCTGTCACACAGAATAGCCCCCTCAAGGACTGAACTCAAAACCCTGAGTTTATCTGGCCAATGTTCAAACCACTGAGCTATCCCTCCCCCCCCGCTATTCATGGAGGGAGGGGAGGGAGCAAATGAATACAAATGAATACAAAACAAATCTGGTCTCTTTCTTGTTTTGATCCACTCCATCTCTCTTATACATCTTAGGCTGGCAGCAGATGGTGCAGTATGACTGCTAGCCATCATAGTCTCCTGGGTGCTCACCAGAAGACGGTGCAGTATGACTGCTAGCCATCATCATCTTCTGGGTGCTCGCCAGAAGACGGTGTAATACGATTGCTACCCATCGTCGTCTCCTGGCTGCTCACCAGAAGACGGTGTAATACGATTGCTACCCATCGTCGTCTCCTGGCTGCTCGCCACAAGATGGTGCAGTATGACTGCAGGCAGGACTGAATCTCCATGAGATGAAAGTAAAAAAGAGAATGACCTGGAGTCACTCCCATTTATGTCCAGGCGCCCTTGACCGACCTCACCGAGGTCGGCTAAAAGAGCACCTAGGAGACGACGACGACGGCTACCAATCGTAGTGCACCATCTGCTGCCAAAAGGCAATGAGCTGCTGCTGTGTAGCAATGCAGTACCACGTCTGCCAGCACCCAGGTATGGTGTCTGCATGGGTAACCTGGGAAAAAAGGCTCAAAACGATTGTTTGCCATTGCTTTCACAGGGGGAGGAAGCGGGGAGGGCGCCTGACGACATGTACCCAGAACCACCTGCGACAATGTTTTTGACCCATCAGGCATTGGGATCTCAACCCAGAATTCTAATGGGCAGCGGAGACCGCGGGAACTGTGGGATAGCTACCATTATGCAACGCTCCAGAAGTCGACTCTAGCCTCGGTACTGTGGACGCACTCCGCCGAGTTAATGGTCTTAAGTGGGGACACACACAATCGACTGTATAAAATCGATTTCTAAAAAATCGACTTCTATAAATTCGACCTAATTTCATAGTGTAAACATACCCATAGACTCCTCTAGAACTATTCTTCAAGGGAGAAAACTAGAATAGGTCTGAGGGAAGCAGGAGCTGGTGGGAGAGAATTGGAAGTTCTTGGGCTTAATGCACTAGTGGAAGGCGCTCCCATACTATGTTGATGAGCACAGCACAAAACCCTATATAGAACAGAACAGAATAGGATAACATTCCCCTAATGTGGGATATTCCTGCCTTAGGCAGGGAAATTGGCAGACATCACTAAAAGAGCAAGGTCAGACAGATCATTTTCTGTCCTAAATTACTCCAAGGCCAGGGGTCAAGTAGTACTAACATATAATGTAAACCTTCTATAAGTTGGCAGTAAGAGATCATCGCCAACCTTCAGAATGGCAGTTTTGGTGCAAGGTCACCATCAATGACAGGTGTCTAAATACCTTTGAGGATGTAGGCCAAAGTCACGAATTTGGTCACATGCTTGGAGGTATGACTAATTCATTCATGTGCCATTAATGGATCAAATGGTCAGAAAAAAAATGTTAATGATATGGCCTTTTAGTTTGAGCCACCATGTAGTTTTGGTTACTACCAGCTACTTTCTGTCAAACAGATAAATTTCTACATCAGATACCTGAGCCGAATATCTCATTCCAATCAGATTTCTGCAGATCAGGCTTAGATTCCAATTTTAAAGGGCTAATTTTTCAGAAGATAGCACCTAAATTCACAAATTGTGTGTGTTTATGCTTGGTGGGTATGTACGTACCTGTGCAAACAGGTGTTTAGACAGCTACAGAGTCTAGCTGATCACGCAAGCTAGCCCAGATGGCCTCCTCTTATGGGAACTCTAGCTGGAGGGGATAAACTCTCAAGAATCTCTCAGGAGATTACCCTACATTGTTCTGCTAGTGGAGTGGCATTTGCTCCACATGCAACAGGTTGTGGGAGCTTCACAGAAGCCCCATGGTCCCTTTGGAATCCCTGCAGAACACACTCCATGGGATATAGGAAAAGAAGGGAATGGATCCATGGAGGTGCCTGACTCCCTATTCTGTATGATTCATGTGCAAAGGATCAGCTCTGCCTGCTGGTATCAGGAGGGGTCTAGTTTTCTTGTCCACACTCCCATTCAGTACTGGGTTTACCATGGCACCAGGCCCATGCTCAAAAGAGGTCTCAGCCTGGCCTGCTCCACTTGCGCTGCTGCACTTGGAGCAGCTGGATCCTCTCCAGCCCCCAGCTCTCTCCCCCACTGCTCTTGGCCGATCCAGGGCTTCTCTCTGCCCTTGGGCCCACCAGCTGGCTACTCCCCGCCTCCTGGCCCCTCACCCTCACCCACTGCTTGCTCCTCTCAGCTGGCGGCCAACTAAGGGCTTCTCTCCACCCCATCTCTGCCGGCGGCGGAGAGGAGCCCTCAGCTGCTGTTGCTCTGGGCCGGTGACTGTCCGCTTTGGGCTCCCCTGTGGAAGTGGCGGGCTGGGGAAGTTGGTGACTGCCTCTCCCTCCACCCCTGCCCATGCAAGGAAACATCTCTTCTGCCGCGGGCACCACCAGCGCCAGGCGGGTAGGACTGGTGGGGCCCAGGGCCGCTCTGTGCTCCCAAGCTTCAGTTGTCCTGCCCCCTAGCACTGAGCTGAGAGGCAGGATCCCTGCTCTGTGTTGGCTTAGCAGGGCTGGGGGGCGGGGCAGGGTGTGGCGGAGTGGGTCTGTGGGGGGGATGCTGGGCTGTAAGGGGGTGGGAGATGCTGGGCAGTGGGGGAGGATTGTGTGTTTTGGGGTGCTAAGCAATGGGGGTCTGTTGGGGGCACTGTGGTGGTGGGGCTGTGGGGAAGAGTACTGGGTAGTGGGGGTGAGGGAGATCTGTGCGTGTTGGGGTGCTGGCCTGTGGTGGGTTTATGTGAGGCGCTCTGTAGTTGTGGTGGTGGGGCTGTAGGAAAGGACATTGGGCGGGGGGGAGGGAGATCTGTGCGTGTTGGAGCGCTAGGGAGTAGGGGTTGTGTGTGGTGTACTGGGAAGATGTGGTGGGGCTGAGGATGGAGGGGGCGCTGGGCAGGTGGTGGTGTGCAGGGTGCTGTACATTTGTGTGTGGGGGGGGGGTGCTGGGCATAGCAGGTACAGGGGTGCTGGGTGGGGGTGTTGTGTGGTGAGGCACACTGGCAGCACAGGGCTGGGTGGACCAGTGTGCATCTGGCGGCTGCCAGTTTGTAAACAGTGCCCTTGCACTGGGCAGATGGGGCTGCCCCTGCCTTACAATGCCCCATTGCCCCTGGCTGGCTCCTCGAACTGGGGACCGACCTCCCCACGCCATATTCCATTGCTCCCATGGGAGGGGGCCCACAAATATGTTTGGCGCCAAGCCCACAGAAGATTAATCCAGCCCTGCTCCCATTTACATGTGTAGATTCAGTTACCTGAACACTCAATGTCAGATTAAAAAAAAATAAAAGAGAGAAAGTAAGATTTCAGGAAAGCTGAGTCACTAAGAACGAAAGAAGAAAGATGCTGAAATATAAAGAAAACATGGACAACAGAAGAAAAGTTGGCTTACTGAAAATGTTTTGCCTATGTTTTAATGGCAGTCTAGACTATTTCTACTAAAGAAAAAAGGGGAAAAGAGGGGCCAAAATCCCTTACATGGACCCCACCAGCCTTCCATGTTGAAAGGAACAATAGCTCCTCCTTGGACCATGCTCCTGCTGGAATCTTAGTTTATTTTTGGTAAATTTGACAGGTACATTGGATCACTTCAATGGGACCTCCTGGAGGTCCTGTAGTGTAGTGCAATCCTGCACCATTTCCATCATGTGCCTCTTAGACACCATCTGAATCAGTGAATTGAGATTGACTTTGTTCTTTAAGAAATCAGTTTACAAATCTGTTCTTAATAGAACTAATACGTTAAAATAATGATGCATTAATAGTTCTAAAGATAGACCTTTTTGAAATATAAATCTTCCGGTCTTTGTTATGTAAAGCCTCCGCTCAAATACAATTGTAAGATCTGTAACTTGTATCATTAAGTTCTGCATCCTTTTTGCAGACTTTGTAACTTCAGTTATTGTTAACATAGCCTTTTAAGTTTTGTAAACTTTGCAAGCTCTATAACCTTTTCATGTTACCACTTGTATGAACTTCCAAGCTTTGTAATATCCCATCACGCAATCAGAGAGTGTGAATGAGGGAGTGTGTGGGGAAGATAAGGGAGTGTGAACAAGGGAGTGTATGTGGGACTGGGCGGAGAGGAACTGCAAAGAGAAAAGAGCCCAGAGACAGGGGTGCCTGATGTAATCTGCCCTGAGAAGGCAATCATGGGGTGCTATAAAGAAAAGAAGAACCTGGTATGCATGAAAGAAACTGGTCTGGGAATGCTTCTCGGTGACACGCACAGAAGAAAAACTCAGTGTACATGACAGGAACCACTCAGTTCCAGAAAAAGGAAGAAGGCATGCACACAAGCTGCTGCTCCTTGACCTGCTCACCAGCCTGGATTCATGACTGCAGGCGGACACACCCGATCTACCACGCTGTGGCTTCTCAGCTTCCATGCTGTCTCCGGGAACTCTCCACCTATGTGCGTGTGTGGATGCATGAGGGTATGAATGCAGTGAATATGTGCGTGTGTGGATAAGCTCCATCTCTTTTCTATCTGACGCAACAGCGGCATCATAATAAAACTAATACAAGGGGGACCCTGGGTTGATTTTTAGGGGAACTGAGGCAACAGTCTTAAAATTATATAATTATTCTCTAGAGCTCTCTGACTCTCTGACTTAAGTCTCTGAGGTCAAAAATGAATGGTGTTCTAGCATGCACCATGGCTGCATAGCAGAGCAATTTTATCAGGAATACTGGACACAGTAGAACTATACAAGTCAATAGCACTGTCGATAGGAAGTGATGACTCATTCAGGTAATGCTTTCAATAAAAGGCAATAACCTACATGGTGAGAACATGTCTGAGAGTAATAAGTTATTCCTGGTAATGGGGTATGGTGGAGTAGTGTTAGTGAAGAGAGTAGTTAGGAGGGAAAAGAAAAAAAAAATCACATACCGAGAAATGTTCGATACTATGATTAGTTTATGGAAGAAATTATTTTGAATTAGGAAGTCATTACAAGAAAGATCTTGTCAACACACATATAAAGATCATGTGTAAGAATGTGATTGATAAACACAGTTTATTATTGCAAGATCTGTAACGTGTTCAGAGAGATCTATGATAAAGGAACCATTCAGCAGTTAATCACCAGAGTAATAGGTGAAGGAGATGTTTATTGGAAGACAACATAAACCACTGTATTAAAAAGCGGATCCGAAAAATAAAAGACATGAAAGTCAGATATGAACCAATCGGTCCTGCCTCTCAAAGGGAGCAGAGGTTATTTAAATGAGTTCCAGGGGCATGTTTTTGATAACCTTAACAATTCATGTGGCACCATGCCAAATCTGCATGAGGCACAGCAAATCTAAGTTGTTCTCCGCTTTCTAGAGAATAGATTGGATGTTAAGTAGAGCAAAGCAAAGTAGATTTCTACTGTGTTTCTAGACCTGGGTAGTACATGATTTTTTGAAGGGACATTGATTAGAAAAATGACTCCTTGCCCTTGAGTCACTGCCAACTTCTGTGTCTCTGTATTATTGCTGATGAATGCTACTGATGCAAGTAGAATGAATAAGCTCCTGGGATAATGTTAGGTCTAGACTCCATTGAGAGAACTTTTTGTAAGGATTTAAGGATATCACTTACATGGAAGTTTAAAAGATGGGAAAGCCAAAAATTCAAGACCCTAGGGACACCTAAGAAATAAAAACCCCGTAGGCAAAGGAGAAAGGGGAGCTCATATATTGTATGCTGGTGATGCCTTTTGTTCATTAGCAACACTTTGTGAAAAAGGTTCCTAAATCAGCAGTTTGCTCACTAGTGAAACACTAAACTGGGTAAGCTGGAAGTGAGAGAACATCGTTCCCACTATATAATTGTCCTGCACCACAATGCAACACTTGCACAAAGTTTTTGCTACAGACACGTTCTGGTCGCGGATTTTTCTCTTAAGTACAGCTCTCACTGACTCAGTACTATTACTCCAATCAACCAGGTTCATCCTGTGTAAAGAGACCAAGTAATATACAGCGGCACCGATTGCTAAGGCCACACTAACAACACCCTTCTTGGCTTCCAGTAGCCTCCTTCAGGGAAAAGGGCAGACAAGCACACTCTGGCATAACAGTAAAGCAATAGTAGTTGCAGACCAGGGACACTAGTACTTAGACTTCCAAAGACAGACAATGAAACCAAAAAGTAAGTTTTCTGTAGAACAAATAAAGAGAGGCACCAGGAGCCAATCAAACAACTGATCCCCATTTAACTAGCAGGTGACATGAAAATTGAAAACAAACACACATGGGGGTCCAGATTATTAGCAAAACACTTCTGACTTCTGCACTGAATAAAGAGCCAGTAGCCTTGGAAAACTGATTTGTATTAATGAGGTGAAATTAATTCATTCTCTGTTCAAGTTTCTAAATGCAACTATAAAGCAGTCATTGTGGCAGAAAAGGTGCATGGATCAATAAATCATGCCATGGGTCATTAAGTTCCTAAATAGAGTGGGAAGACTTTGTAGATGATGATGGATAAATATTATATACAGCAATATCTGTTTCATTTTATACACACACAGTACAAGTTACAGAAGCCAGCAAACAGAAAACACGTCTTGTACGGGAGCAAGCCATCAAAGACTCCCTAGATTTTCTTGTTAAAATGACACTGCTACACTAATTGGAAGATTGGGACAATTTCCCAGCTTCTGATGAAGTCTATTCCCCTCTTTGGATACTACTTTATCATCCCTGCCAAAAATGACTTAACCCAGTGTCACTTAACATTTCTGTAGGGCAAATTTTTTCATCTTTGGTTTGGGCAAATGTGCACCAGATTACAGGTTAAAAAAAAAAAAAGCATTCTCAAGCAATTAATCAAACTCCCCTAAAGGACATTAACTCTACTTTTTGGATGCCCACCTCAAGTTACACAGTGGAAACGCTGTTCTGTTTTAGCAGTATATTCAGTAAAGCTGGTTGGAAGCTGAGCCAAGAGGGGAAATTGCAGAAGGTGTTCATGAAATCGCCTTTTCTTTTTAAAAAAATCAAACTATTTTTGTTGGCATGTTCTGACCAGCTCTAATACCTGCAGATATTACACTTTGTTCCTCAAAAATTATTTCCAACAAAGTGCAGCAATGTAGGTTTGTTTGCCACCACCTTACTTGGTTGTAGATGGTTGTGAGAAACCATTTTCACTTAAATGGAAAAGCAAACAGACTTCCTTGTTCCTTACCCTCTTTTCTCTCCTGGGCTCTCTCCTGTCAGCTTAGAGGGTCTTCACCAGAAGCGCTACAGCGGTGAAGCTGCATCGGTGCAGCCGTGCCGCTATAAATGATTTATTGTCGACATAGCCCAAGACATGCTTTGTAAAATGGTTTCAATCTCATGGACGTGTTGTTTGGTTTTCGGTCTTCACAGCCTCCTTCTCTCTGTTTCAGGGCCTCATATTTTTTGCCTGTGTCAGCACCTCTCTCACTGCTAATCGTTTTTCTGCACAGCTGCTAGTCTTTCCATCTCAAAAGCTACGCATAAATCTGTAAAATATGTATAACAAAATGTGAAGCTACTTGAAAAATAATGGAGTTGTATGCATTTCATTAGTACCCCTAAATGTGTCAGGGCTGCAAAAAAAGAAATTGACTATGGTGTCGAAAAAATGCTAAAGTGCCTACAAAAGATTAGCACTTGAGTGAAGAACTGGCTCAAACTAATTCTGCGCAAGACTGAAGCTGGTTCTAACAGGCAATCGCTTTGAAGAACTAAGAAATGTATTGAATTCCTCTTCCATCAAAGGAGTATCCCCTCCCCACTGTTTGTGAAAGTGCTACTTAGGGTCCTATAGGACTCCATTGGAGAGCATCAGTGGTGAGAAATACCTTCTTCATTCATTCCCTGTCAGATGAAGATCTGACTACAGTGATCTGTGCGTTCATCACATTCAGACTAAAATACTACAATTTTCTATATTTGGGCCTGAAGATGACAGCAGTGCAGATGTTGTAACTTGAGCAGAATGTGGCAATCTATGCGCTCAGTAGGATGGACTGCAGTGAGTACATCATTCGTACGTTTCAGTCCCTGCACTGCCTCCTATTCTGCTTCCATTACCAGTTCATGTCCTTCGTCCTGCTCTTCAGAACCAGCAATGGGTCAGGACCAAATTTTATTATTGTAATTTTCCATGTTGACAGGGAAAGTAGCAATAATTCCTCCTTATTTTAGCGTATTTTATTTCACAACTACAATTTCCACCCAGGACCTACCAAGACAGCTCTGGTCCTCTGAAACAATGCAGCTCAAAACCCAGGATGAAGCATTTGCCAGCTGGATATAAAGCATTCTTGGTCAAGGTGGTTTGGCTTTGGAACAAGTTCTCAAAAAGAGTAGGGGAATCCTATCTGACCACTTTAGGGCATGCTTCAGGATCCTCCTGCTTGAGATACCTTTTCCCAACATAAACAGAACAATTTATATTAAAAAGCTTACAAATATACACCCCAAGGAAAACTTTTGATAACTAGGAAAGTGATATTCACTAAGAATCTTACCACACAGATTTAGTTTATTTAAGAAACACTTAGGTACCACTGAAATTGGTACTAAAGAGAACCCTGAGATAGGGATATACATTTGTTTAGAAAAAAATGAGCTAGATCAAGCCAAAATGTTTTTGTCTGAACAATAAAGGGTTGGCCTTGCACCAGAAAAATGGGGTAATTCATATTTTTGCATAATTCTCAATGCCAAAAGAGTAATTTGATTGTAGTTATGAGTAAAAGCTAAATGTGAAAGGCTTGAATGACCACTGTACCTGAATGTTTAAAACACAGAATTGATCATATACACAAAGAGTGAGTCCAAGTACAGTAGAACCTCAGAGTTATGAACACCTCCGGAATGAAGGTTGTTTGTAACTCTGAAATGTTCGTAACTCTGAACAAAACATTACGGTTATTCTTTCAAAAGTTTACAACTGAACATTGACTTAATATAGCTTTGAAACTACTATGCAGAAGAAAAATGCTGCTTTTAACCATCTTAATTTAAATGAAACAAGCACTGAAACAGTTTCCTTACCTTGTCAAATCTTTTTTAAAAACTTTCACTTTATTTTTTTAACAGTTTATGTTTAACACGGTACTGTACAATATTTGCTTTTTCTTCCTTTTTTTTTTTTTTTGGTCTCTGCTGCCTGATTGTGTACTTTTGTTTACAAATGAGTAAGGCTACATTTTAGTCACGGATATTTTAGTAAAAGTTGTGGACAGGTCATGGGCAGTAAACAAAAATTCATGGCCTGTGACCTGTCCATGACTTGTATTATATCCCCCTGATTAAATCTTGGGAGGAGGGGCAGCCCAGGTGCTTGGGGGGGGGGGGGACAACCCAGGGGCATGGCAAGTGCTCGGGGTATTGGGGGAGTGGCCCAGGACCCACGCTGGTGCTGGGGGGTGGGGGTTGGTGTGGCTGGCAGGCTCTCTACCTGAATCATCACGGCTCCCCGAAAGTGGCGACATGTGTCTCCCTCAACTCCTAAGAAGAGGCATGGCCAGACAGCTCCGCAGCTCCTATTGCGGTCAATGGGACTTACAGGGTGGTGCCTGCAGGTGGAGGCAGCGCGCAGAGCCGTCTGGCCACGCCTCTGCCTAGGAGTTGAGGGAGGGATATGTCAGCACTTCCGGGAAGCACCCCTGAGGTAAGCGCCACCCAGAGCCCTCATCCCCTCCCACACCCCAACCCCAAGCCCCCTCCCACACCCAAACTCCTGCTGCTGCAAGGGAAGGAAGGCGTGGTGGCCCGAGACTGCCCTAGCAGGGCTGGTGAAGCTGGCCAGGGGGTGCCTGAGCTGCTCAGACGGCCCCCAGGCCAGCCACACTGGCTGCTGCAGAAGTCACGGAGGTCCTGGAAAAAGTCACAGAGTCCGTGACTTCCAGGACCTCTGTGACAAACTCACAGCCTTACAAATGAGGTGTGTGGTTGACCAGTCAGTTCGTATCTCTGGTGTTCGTAACTCTGAGGTTCTATTGTACCAGCTTTCTCTGGGATGATTTACCTCTACTACATGTCACATAATCCCTCATTATACAGTTCTTTGAGTTTAAGTGTGATTTAAGGCATGTATAGGTTTTGTTTGGGCCCTGTTCACTGCTGAACTTCACTTACTGAAATGTTGCACCTCTATGTGGTATGAAGGAAAAACCTCAATATTGACGCAAATGTGATATTAATAAAACTGTTAACTTTTTAAGTTAGGTCATTAGAAACTTGTCTGTGTCTCTACTGAATATTAAGATATAGTTACAGCCAAGATGCTTGAAAATATAACAATACATATTACGTTTAGCTAGTAATATTACAAAATGTTCAAGCTAATCCAAGAAATTCCAGGAAGTTTCTGCTTCTGTGACTCTAGAGACAAACAAATATCCTGAAGATAACCCCTCCATAGCCATAAAACCATGTTTATTACCCCTAAAAGTGATATCCAAACTCAGAAAAGCTCTAGTTTAAACCTGACCTTTTTTTAACTTTATACTACTTTCTTTGTTGCTATATTTAAAAGGTGTATTGGTTATTCAAATTTGTTTTTTGTACAAAGTATTTAACCAAGATTATAATTCTAAGTCACTTGGGTCAAGAAACGAATGAAGAAGTGTCTTATGTAGACCAGGACACCTCTCTAGTGTATGAGATATCAGTTTGGTGCAAATGGAATTCTTATCTCAAGAAAACCAACCATGTAAAATATGTTTTAGGAAAAGACCTAATTGTAAAAAAAGAATGTAGGGTTGTGTTATCACAGCACTAAATCTAGGTGTAAAGTGGGCTCTCCTACCCTTTCCATAAAAAAAACTTCTAAGTTAACATACACAAAGAATACAAAAAAATCCTTGTTGAAATAATTTGTATAACTACTTTAAAGGACTCTATAAAACATGTGTACCTGGAAACTTAAAACTGTTTTTAAATGTTGAAATGGCAAGCACCTTTTAGAAATGCATACTTGCAGATATGTTACCTAAATGCAAAGATCCTAATATCATTGCTATGTAAATGGCAAAATGCTTTATGTAGCAACCTGAAATCTAATAACCTTGCTAATCTGATTATCAATACAAGAAGCCATTTATGTACGGAATATTGATAATAATGGGCAATTCATTAATTAATTGGCATGCTTAAACAACTCCCTCACCCAAATCAGGAAGACCAGAAGAATCATCTCTCCAAAACTGTCACAAAGAAACAACTTCTTTAATAACTATTTAAGATAAACACTCTCTTTAAGAATTATTTATTTTTAGAAGACTGTTTTGAGAACTAAAATCTTTTATATATGAGAACAGAAATGCTTGGACTTTTTGAAAACAGAATTTCATTTCCTGCCAAACTAATAAACTTAAAGAAATATCTCAGAAAATGGATTGAATAAAAAGAAAAAGTTAAACTCTAACTTAAAAGATTATCTGGGAATTTCCAATCACAAGAACAACACATGCATTTAGAAATGCTCTATATTCATTAAAAAGCTATAATAATAAATAATAATAATAATAATATAGAATATAGAGCATTAAATGCTCTATATTCTATTCAAAAGCTGAAAATATCATCTAAGCCAGCCCCTGAAGACATGGAGTGACAGTAACCAACTTTGAATCTAAACAAGCATGAAAGAGGTGTGTTTTCTTATAATTTCATGGACATAGAAAGAAGAGTTTATATATTTAAATAAAACTCTCTGCAGTGAGCACCCCTCCCCCCCACAGAGTCATCTGCTAAAACAACAAGCACTCATCAATTTCCCATGTCCATCTCTACAGGCAAGCTGCCACAACAACTAAGAAGAACAGAGAGGACTCAAGAAAAAACCAACCCAAGGAAAACTTCCCCAAGACTTCAACATGGATTGGTGACAGAAAGTGAACTAAGCCACTGCCAAGGAATGAGATTTAAAACTGTTGTCATGATTTTATTGGAATATGGGAATACTATTGTAACTTAAGACACTAACAGTTTCTCCTGTTAATCACCAAATGGATAAACCATGTATTTCTGAAGAGGAGACGGGGGCTAAACACTGATGGGATTTAATTTGATTTAAGATTCTTGATATTCTTGATTAGTCTGTCTTGACAGCTCTTTAAATGGCTTCTTCTAAGTAATGGATTTAAATATTTTCTTTGATTTCATTGGATTTAATTAAGATTGCTTACTTTGCCCAATTATAAACTGTCAGGTTATTATTAATAACTAACAGGATCCAGTGGTCCTTAAACAAAATTATTTTGCCCATTTATAAACCTTCTTAGTTATCTAAGGATATACTAAGACTGACTTCATGATAATTTTTGAGAAGTAAGACCAAGGTCTTAATTTACCAAGAGAAAAGTGCCCCAACCACAGATGGGCCTGCTCTCAAATGTGTAGTCTCTGCTACAAGCTCGCCACAGAGAGGCATACAGGAGAGATTGTAACTGAAGTAATAAGTTTAACATTTGTGTTTGTCATTTTCCTTTCTTTAATAATAAAATAGGCATGGATGATAACTGATTATTTTGCTTGCTTTTAATCATGGTGTCCCTTATGTATGTAAAAAACCCTGTGACTAAAATAGTGGGCCATTTCTTGTTTCCCTACTAAGTATTTTTAGTAATTTCTGAGATAAAATTTCTTGGGATCCAACAATTTAAAATGACCCCTTTCTATCCCACAGTGAGTAAAAAGTTACAGGTAGAATTGGGCAGGACACAGTTTTCCTGTCATGTGAAAATTTTAGATTCTGAATGTTTCCATCCTGAATTGGGACAAGCAGTCAAAAATCTCAAATTTTGCAAACCAAAAATCTGAAAAAAAAAAAAAAATCAGATCAGGACAAAATATTTTATTTAATTAATTTCAAAACAGTTTACATTTTGACCATCTCCCCCCGATACTCTTTTTTACACTATAAAAAACTCTTTACATTTAAATGTAGACTTGTCCCTAAGAAAGCTCTGTGTTCTGCACAGACAAGCTTCACCCTTGAGGTGCACAGATCCATTGTGCCTGAGGAGAGAAGTTGGCAACCGTGATCCTAATCTTGCAGATTTAGGTGATCTTTTAGCTGGGCCCAAGCTAATAAAAAGGACCAAAACCTTGAACTTGAAGCCAGTATAAAGAGCAGAAGACAGATTTGATGTGCACATGGTATCCCCATGTTGCTGAGGGGACATGTTGCAGTGTTCTATCCTAGTTGGAATTTCCTAAAGGCTTCATCCTTAGGTATGTTGCATTGCTGTAGTCCAGCCCGGCGGTGCCAGAGACATGTAAACTGAAGCCAAGTTATCAGCCACCAGGATAGGACAGTCTCCTAACCAGAGATGTTAGAAAGCATTACTCACAGGTGCTTCTATTTGGGAGTTTAGCATCAGTGAGGAATCTAGGAGAACTCAAACTATGGACTGGATTAACCAGTTGTGGTTGTACCTTCAGCGACAGGAGACAACATTTTGAAGAGTTTGCAGCCACTGTGCATTTTCCCTTGCCCATCAGCATAGAATCATAGAACATTAGGGTTGGAAGGGACCTCAGGAGGTCATCTAGTCCAACCCCCTGCTCAAAGCAGGACCAATCCTCAGACAGATTTTTGCCCCAGATTCCTAAATGGCCCCCCTCAAGTAATGAACTCACGACCCTGGGTTTAGCAGGCCAATGCTCAAGCCACTGAGCTAGCATCACCTTTATCTTCCTCAGGTTCAGCTTCAATCAGCTGTTCTTCATCTATGTGCTAATATTGTTCAAGCACTGGGCCCCCTTGGTGGTAGTGGTATTGCCATGTTGGGTGAAACACTGGTGGATCTCTGTGTCCTCAGTTTATTGCTGACACTTAAACCCAAGTCATCTTACCAGTATTTCTAATGGCTGCATATAGATGTTGACTATAATCGCAGAGAGAATAGAAAGAAAGAGAATCTATCCTTTTGGAACTCCACAGGTTGGGAGATCTAGTGCATATGTACTGCACAAGAAGATATTTCCTGGAAGAATGAAGACCCCTTGCCCATATTTTTCTTTTCTATTTTAAAGAAACTGTCTTCAAAAAATAAAAATAAACAAATAAAAAGTGTTAAGGAGTTTTAAGTAGTGTCTAAATCTTTCCTTGCTAATTTTCAGGTTGGTTAAGAAAATACAAGACTACCTATAGCATAGGTCAACATAGAATCATAGAAGATTAGGGTTGGAAGAGACCTCAGGAGGTATCTAATCCAACCCCCTGCTCAAAGCAGGACCAACCCCAACTAAATCTTTCCAGCCAGGGCTTTGTCAAGCTGGGCCTTAAAAACCTTTAAGGATGGAGATTCTACCACCTCCCTAGGTAACCCATTCCAGTGCTTCATCCTCCTCCTAGTGAAATAGTTTTTCCTAATATCCAACCTCAACCTCCCCCACTGCAACTTGAGACCATTGCTCCTTGATCTGTCATCTGCCACCACTAAGAATTAGAATGAGGTCAATGAGATACTTCAACCTATTTATTTTCCAGTTTAGAAGTAACTTGCACATCCAGTTCTCTGACGAATTATCAAATTGTTTCTTAAAAGAATAATTTTATGCTTAATGATAATGATTACTCAAGGGACATGATAGTAATTCTTCAATATCTCTTGTTCACTCGTCTTATTAAAAAAAAGATCTATGAAGTCTACAACTTCTGCACCAGCTTCAAGGGAGCTTGAAAACCCCAGTGCCCTCACCTCCTTCCAGTCCATTCCAGCAGCAATGGTTGCAATAGACACACGAAGAGACTGAAGCTAAGTCAACAATAAAAATATTAAACAGTAAAAAGGTAAAACAAAAACCAGCAAGTGGCAGAGTTTATTTTGTATTATAGTTAGTAGTTCACTTTTTGTTCTAAATATTAAAAGATGGGGGGCTGGGGGGGAAGAGGGAGAGCAAAATGAGATAAAGTTCAAGTGCAAGTGGTCAATTGAAGACAGAAAAGTAAGTTGACAGGGAAGACTTTTACAATTAACACACAAAATGTTTCAATTAAATGCACTCAAACTTACACCACATTTTGGCATACCATATATTCTGCCTTCTCTCAGTATGGGTAGATTCTCATAACCATATTTCTACTCCTCCTACCCCCATAAACCAACCAACAGAAAACCAGTATTACTAATAAATGGAATCAATAAAAATCTACTTTCCATCACAGACTAACAAGCTGGTGACCAGATGAAGAATGTTTAAAGGCACTTATAGTTGCATATTAACTGAAAAGGTAATTCCGTCTGAGTAAAATAGTCAATTTCAGAAAATGGTTCAGGAAATTTAGAGAATAAAAACAGACCAATCTTGAAAATGGATTTTATATTATCCTCCTCATAACCTGAATTCCCTCCAAACTAATTGCTGTTCCATGATTCACTAGTCCAAACAATATATTTCAGCTGGAAAAGGGTGGAGAAATGTACATCTCAGTCACATATTAATAGACTACAACAATGGGGTTCTCTAACCACTCCTGACAATATCAGGTTGATGTATAGTAATGATGGGAGGGAAGCTATAAAAATTAACTGGGCATTTGAAGTAACATGGAAGTCTAATAAACTATACGTGATTTAACAGTTGTAAGAAAATGAGGCAGAAAATAAAAAAGACAATCAGATATATTATCAGTGCCAACCCTACCTGTTTAAAAATAGTGTGTTAAACACCCAAAATTATGAAATTGGCAAAAAAAACCCATGAGATTTTAATAAACTAATAATCATTAATAAAAATATTTTTTATTTGCTTTCTCGTGTTGGTGCTATTAGGTTTGTATTTTTAATCTTTTCTCCAAAACCGTGAAGGCTAGAAACCTATTTTTCTATTTAGAGTGAAAGCTGAGATTTTCAGGTAATATATAATTCCAGAAGAAAATGACCAAATATTAATTGTATTATACAGTTCCTCATCAGGCTACACTATTATACAGTAAAGCTACATTATCCTCCCAACAGCTCTAGGAAAATGGGTTAGAGGCTCAAAATTCTGCTTGCCACACATACCTGTAAAGTCCTTCTGAAGTTAATAGGAATATATTAGGCAAGCAGGTATTGGGCCCAGAGTCTAAAATTTAGGGCCTGATCCAAAGCCCAGTGGGGTCAATGGAAAGACTCCCACTAACCTCCATGGATTTCGGATCAGGACTTAAAGAGACAGTATGATAAGGCGTCAGCTAGGATTCTTGTACCAAGAAGAAAATGAAAAGTGCATTAATTTCATTACAAATAATAAAAACAAGGAAACTTCCTTGATATCAGACTTGGAGGTTAACCACATCTGAGAAGACCATTAAAATTGCCTCAGTCAGTCAGCTGCCATTTAAAGTTCTTGAACTCCTTTATATCCAAGGACATGTGTAATAATCTGAGAGGATATGACTTCCATAAACAATATATTTAAACAGACAGATGGTGGCTAGCTAGAATATCAAAGACCTAAATAAATCAGACTTTTTCCCTTCACTACTACATTGGTAAAAAGTCAAATTTGTGAAAGTTAAGAAAAAACAGCCTGAGATATGGAACTTGTTCTTGTGCTTTTGGCAATAGCACTTTTGGAATGAGGAAGGTAGAGATACAGGACCAAATTCAGAGGACAGTCTAAATCAGTGATACTCAGACCTCAGTGATTCAGGACCCAAATTAGTGATCAACATTACCCAGAAGAACCAAGTAGTGTGAATGATCGGGGAAATATTTAGATATATTGTTCTCATAGCAAATAAGTTAATAGCTTAGTGTGAGTTGATAACATAGTGAAAGCATCCTGGTTGGTTAATAATTAAGTCCCACAGTGTTTTATTATCAAGAGCTGCAGGAGACACATTAAAGAGTCACTTGCGGCTCGAGAACCACAGTCTCAGTATTGCTGGTCTAAATCAATGTAACTTACATCTTCTTCCAGCCCCCTTAGTAAGCCAGTTACATTAGCCTAAGCACCACTATATTCAGTGGAGCAAATTCTGAAGACTGAAATCAGTGGATTTACTCCAGATCTATGCTGGTGTAACTGAAAGCAGAATACTGGCCCAGTTTCTCTCCCTTATAACCATTTACCAAGGTGCAAGTTACACCAGCTTACACATCACCTCTGAATTTGGCCCATGGTCTCTTTTGAACAGGCAAGACAACTCTTCGTTACTCGAGAGCAGAAGGACCTTGGAAGGGAAAGTCCTGCAGCCAGCTCTTTGTTCTTGTTAATATTACACAACTATGAAGTATAGTCATTAATAGATATTAATGCCATGAAAGAAATGTAGAGAATGTTTAGATTGTATGTGTGTTTCACTTGCATGACACAGTATTTTTCATTCCCTTTAATTTTTTTAAAATACCTTTTTTTGCATGTTAGCATTAAATAGTTGTGTTCCCCTTCTGGACAAGACTGTAGCTGCACAATATTGGGTATTCTGGTTTTGATGGTTGGTAGTCAGAGTACCCTGCCACGTTGGAGTAGCTAGAAAGCAAACATAGGCTGTACCCCAGTGAAGAGAACACTGCTGAATTAGCTAGTGTTTCAGGATCAGAGCTGATTAAGTCACCGACTCTAAGGCCTGGTCTACACTAGGAGTTTATCTCGAATTTAGCAGGGGGACCTTCCCTGATACCAGCCACGCGGTGGGGGGGAAGGATAAAGCGATCATCCCAGAGAATTGGATGGGGGGGTTAGTTTGGTTTCTGCTGCTGCAGGTTAACAGGAAAACCGCAGCACTCAACGGGCTTTGCTTGGTATGTGGGAAAGGAGGGCGCTGCTTGTAGGAAAGCTGCAGAAGCCGAAAGACAATGGCTTACCATGGCCGCATGCAAGCTGAATTCTGTTGCCCGGACCTGCATCTGTGCTCTCTAACACCAAAGCCGCAGGCACTCAATATTAAGGTGCAAAATGTGACTTTGTACCAAAATCACATGTGCTATGTAATGTGAATAGTGTTGTTCACCATGAAAAAGTATAAGCATTGTTCTGTAACATGTATCTTTTTAAATACTTCTCTCCCTTTTTTCCCTCCCTCCCGCAGCTGCAAATTTTTCAAGCCTCCCTCCTCCATCCCGAAGGCTATCTCAGATAAGGCGTCAAAAAAAAAGGACACGAGACAAAGTGTTCTCGGAAATCATGGAATCCACCCGCAATGAAAGAGCTCCTCTGAATGAGTGGAAGGACACGGTATCTAAGTACAGGAAAGATGCCAGTGACCGTGAGGTCATGAGGGACGTTCGAGATGAGAGGAGGCAGGCTGCAACGCTGGGGCTGCTGCATGATCAAACGGACATGCTCCGGTGTCTGATGGAGCTTAAGGAACGGCAGCAGGAGCACAGAGTGCCGCTGCAGCCACTGTATAACCTCCCTCCCCCCTTACCATGTTCCATAGCCTCCTCACCCAGACATGTAAGAACGCGGGGGGGTGGGAGAGGAGGGTCCGTGCACCCTCCCATTCCACCCCAGTGGACAGCCCAACCAAAAGGCTGTCATTATATTGAACTTTTTTAGTGGCCTTTTCCTTCCCTCCTATCCTCCTCCCAAACCCCACCTGGGCTACCTTGTCAGTTCACTCCCTCTTTTTTATAATCAATTAATAAAGAATGCATGATTTTTAAATGATAGTGACTTTATTTCCTTTGAAAGCAAGCTGGGATTGAAGAGGGAGGGTGGGTTGCTTACAGAGAACGAGTCAATCAAGGGGATGGGTTTTCATCAAGGAGAAACAAACAGAACTTTCACATGGTAGCCTGGCCAGTCATGAAACTGGTTTTCAAAGCTTCTCTGATGCACAGCACTTCCTGGTGTGCTCTTCTAATCGCCCTGGTGTCTGGCTGCGCGTAATCAGCGGCCAGGCGATTTGCCTCAGCCTCCCATCCCGCCATAAAGGTCTCCCCCTTACTCTCACAGAGATTGTGGAGCACACAGCAAGCAGCAATAACAATGGGAATATTGGTTTGGCTGAGGTCTGAGCGAGTCAGTAAAGTGCACCACTGACCTTTTAAACGTCCAAATGCACATTCTACCACCATTCTGCACTTGCTCAGCCTGTAGTTGAACAGGTCCTGACTACTGTCCAGTATGGCTTCATGAGCCATGGCATTAAGGGGTAGGCTGGGTCCCCAAGGATAACTATAGGCATTTCAACATCCCCAACTGTTATTTTCTGGTATGGGAAGTAAGTCCCTTGCGGCAGCTGTTTAAACAGAGTATTGTTCCTGAAGATGCGAGCATCATGAACCCTTCCCAGCCATTCCACATTGATGTTGATGAAACATCCCTTGTGATCCACCAGTGTGCTTGCAGCACCATTGAAGAGTACCCCTTATGGTTTACATACTAGCTGCCCTGGTGCTCCAGTGCCAAGATAGGGATATGGGTTCCATCTATCACCCCACCACAGTTAGGGAATCCCATTGCAGCAAAGCCATCCACTATGACCTGCACGTTTCCCAGAGTCACTACCTTTGGTAGCAGCAGCTCAGTGATTGCTTTGGCTACTTGCATCACAGCAGCCCCCACAGTAGATTTGCCCACTCCAGTCCCCTATGTTTGCATTTACTCCTTGCACAAGTAAACTAGAACTGTCAGCTCTTCCCTCCCACCCCCAGTCTGCTGTTCAATTCTTCCCTTTGTTTCTGAAGATACAGCCCTGTTAGAAAACATTGATATAATTTATTAATGTGTGCCACACTATTTACAAGAAATTACTGCTAGGCACAGTAAGAATGAGTGGGCTCTTTCTAACTGGTTCATTTGGAAGCTTACAATACCAATATTTACTGTTACTGTCAATAATTTCTTGAATTTGTAATTTAAAATTTAAATCAGCAAACCAGTACATAAAATGAAGTTAAAACAACTAGAAGACTGATCAATCTTTCTCTAGTATAGCTCTTGTCAGTGGACAGAGTCATTTTGAAAGTCTGAATGATTAATGAAATATCAGTTCAGAGCAAATATGCAGAGGTTTCTAGTACTTCATGAGCCTGTTCAATTTATTGCAGCATCACCAGAAAATGGTTTATTGTCAAATAACAGCCAAATAAATCCAGGATCCTTGGGATAAATTTAGTTGAATTCAGACATATTTTTGATTGATGACATTGGGAAACATTTTGAAGTGTAATAATTGGATTGTCCAAAGATCCAGGGATGAGCCAAGTGTGATTCTTCTCATTCAAAAGCAGAGTCAACTCATGTCCCACTTTTTTTTCCCTTGTGTCAAACAAAAGATGAAACTCTAGCTCCATTGAAGTAAATTGCAAAATTCCCCTTGACTTCACTGGGGCAGAATTTCATTTGAAGTCCACAGATGATTTAAACTGAGTTGATAAAGGTCCTGAAGAGCGACCTCCCTTAGGTCAAAAATGGGCACCAAGAAACTGAGGGGAAATTTTACAAGAGGCTGCTGATATCCACTTTTACAAACTCACAACTGAAGAGCTCATACATTGTACAGAACTTGGAAGAGTCTGTAATAAGTTTCCTTGTAAAACAGGAATTTGCTAAAGTGCCTATATCAGCAGGAGAAGAAGAGTTTTTTTAAAAACAATTTAAAGAATAAAAAAATTAATTTGTGCAATTTTGTATTATTCCACCAGTGAAGTCTGGTGCCTTAATTACCATTAACTAAATCTAAACTGGACAAGTCTAAAGGAAATGAAAATAAATACATTTTAAAAAGCCTTGCACAGAAACGTGAGAAATTAAATTTATGATCTCCAGACTGATTGTAGTGCATTCGAAGTCAGTGCTGTGTATCCCTTGAAAGACCCTCCCTCTGTCAAAAAAATACAATTCTAATGTCTAGCTTTTATTGATCACAAGTTAAGACTTAAAATTGTTGTAGATCCAGGACTGAATATTTTCCATCCTGGGCCTTGGGCCAATGTAATTTTGGGGGACAAATTCCATATTTGGTGGGACAGAAGGAAACATTTCATAGCCAGTTCTCCCCCTCCTTTATTAGATTGTTTGAAGCGTCTCAGAACTTTGGAAATTGAGAACCAGAGAAAATGAATTATCAGGCAGAAGGCATGATAAACTGTGATTTAGCACAGTATTTTATATAGTATATTTTATAAAAAGCTAGTAGACCTACCTACAGTTAAATTTTCCTAACACTTCTCATTATCAGATCCTGTTTTCAGTTGTTTATAACTCTGCCAAACCATGATCAGTTGGGCTGAATTTTTCCATACTGGCTGTTTTGAATCACACTGATTATTATTAATTATTAGAAAGTCTAAGGTCCAATGGTTCAGCCATTTCAGAGAATGAGGTAAGGGGGAAAATATGTTGTTTTGACCATGTTAAAAATAATCTTGCAATCATTACATTGAGAAGCTCTAGAGCCTCCTTTCTTTGTATCAGGGACTTAAAAGTTGACAGGGTGGTTGTCCTGCTATTAGAGATATGCCTTTTCCTATCCCCTTAGGAAACAGCCCTAATTTGGCCAAGTTATAAGCCTTTGGAGGAGAAAAAACTCTCCGTTCACATATGCTCAGTAGAAGTTGATAGAGTTTGGCAGCTAAATTCTCTGAAGAGTCCACCTGCACTGAGCCTGCACCAACCTATCTCAGACTCTAGGTGCAAACCAAGCTGCACATGCAGTCTTCCCATAAGAGTGCTTGGGCATGATCCAGCCCAGGGGTGCAGGGGCTGAGCAGGACTTTCCCGGCAATTGCTTCTCCTGTGCTCCCCTTGCTGGCACCCAGGCTGTGAAGAGAAGGAGTCGAACTGGAATGCAGATGGGATAGAAACTGTGGTGGGGTGGGGAGTGACAATGGGAAAGAAAGGGTTGCAGGAGCCAGAGGATGTGTGTATGGAAGGGGAGAGGAACAGAGGAGAAGGGTGATAAGATCTGGGGGGGGAGAGAGCTGTGGAGGTTGAGGGGGCATATAGGTTCTGAGGGGGAGAGGGAAGAGTCAGAGGATGGGGGCTCGTATAGACGCAGAAGGGGAAGGGGACCAGGAGCCATGGTGGGAGCTGAGTACCAACCTTAATGCTCTTAACATAGAATTGTTTTTAAATGTAATTATAGACACACAGACGTATCATGTCTGTATTATACATACTGTGCTAAAGAGCAGCCCCCATCCAGAACAGGCAATAAAATGAATATTAATGGCCTAAAAATTGCAGTTTGTATACCATAAAACATCACCAATTTGCATTGGTAACTGGGATACCCATGATGAATTAGAGAGTAATTGCACAAACAAAAATGAAGGATAATGCATCACAAACTTACTTTGTACAGGTTAAAAGTGCAGTCTGGTTAGAAGTAAAACAACATTTAATAGACTGGGAAGTATATACCTGGTGTATTTTGTAAAAATGAAGTGTTAATAGTGAGACTCTGCTATTAAACCTTTGAAACCTGGGGAGAAACTATTGGTTTGTGTGTGTTTTAGCAGCGTTCTGCTCTTCCTATGGGTGTTTGAACTTGTAGAGATTCTACAGTACAAATGAGAAAATTCTAACTGGATCAGTTCATAAGAAGCATTAAACCTTGTGGAAATGAGAGCCACAAATCCTAGAGATCAGAGGGTTGTTTGAAGATTTCAAGGCTGGATTTAAACTAAATTGTGCCCAGATGCACCAATATTCTGCTCCACAATAGACACCATTGTGCTCCCCATTTACAGACTCTTCCTCCCTCTAATTCCCAAGGCTTCTTTAATCTGTCTATCTTGGTTACCTGTATAAGACTTGTTTTCTCTGCTTCACCACTTCCATCAGCTCTTCTGACTGTCAGGGCCAAATCCTGTGGAATTTGCTGTAATCTACTCCTGTTTACCTGAGGAGCTTTAGGACTGCTGATAATGGTATGTGGCCTGTGTTAAATGTAAAACCTTTAAATATATGTTTTTAAGATTAAATGGTTTCCAAATGGATACTTTAAGAATCTAAAGTTGACATTTTTCACAAGGTACCCGTTAGTAAAAATATATCTGAGCTAAATCCAAATCTGTAAGGAAGCCGGGAGTCATTAGCTGTGATATTTGAAGAATTGAGACTCCTAAGAATTTGACAGTGTGAATCATATTTCTCTTAGTCATCGCCATGATTCACTGTTTCCCACTTGAAATGGTGGCTTCTCGAACCCTCCCATTATTTCTGAACACCTGGTGATAGGAATGATCACTTAGGCAATCAGGCTGAGTTTTCTGAAAACAGATGATACAGAGGAAATAATATCCAAAGGACGGGCATGGAAAGCTCTATGTTTGAGAAAAAAAAAAAAAGGCCCAGAGAAAAGATTTTATTGAGTCTATCAGGCTGAACATTACCCTTTTCTTTCAATTCAGTTTTAAGAAAATACTAAATGTCCTCGCTAGGAGAACTGATAAGCATCTGACTACAGTAACAGTAAATATCAGATATACAAATTTCCCCTCCCTTCACCGCCCCCCCCCCCAACCTGACACATCTAGGAAGAACCCACCTGCTCTCACCAGCTAAGCAGCTATTTTTTGCAGATAGTTCAGTACACAAGAATAAATTACACTGATGTACCCTTCAGAAATAAAGAGAAGATTGAAAAGCACATTTGAGGAGACAGCCAACTGTTCCAGTGGGGTATTCTGTCTCTGATGGGGGTTGGAGTGCTCTCGGTTAGGCCCTTAATTTCATAAATCTCTGGTGTAACCTAAAATATTTTAACCTGGCCATTTCCAGCTCTATTCAATCTCCCTGCCATGAAAGGATTGTTCCCTACAGAATACACCCACCCATCCGCTCTCTACCTTCCCTTGGGAGAATATTCCCCTGTTTTATAAACATCACCACTGGGAAATATTTCTGTAAGGAAAGCATACAAAAATATTGAGATTAGAAGCCTCTAAAAAAAAACTTCTCCTGTAGTAATATGGAAACCGATTTTGACATTCAATTTTTAAAAGATTTTTTAAAATTTTCAGTACTTTCTTCTTGGTTAATGTTTCCATGGACCATCAGAGATATTTCCTCTCCCCTCCTTTGTATTTACACTTTTTATAGTTTTACAGGCATAACTGCTCGTACACATTGGTTGGTTAAGCTGCAGTATCTGTCCCTCATGGAGTTTTTTCTTCTATCGCTCTAGTCTCCAAAATCACTTGTATTACCCATCTACGAACTCCCTCTGATTTGTTGGTGTCTTTGAAGTGTCTAGAGCTGATTGTAAAATATTGCAAAGGAGACAGGTCCTATCTCCGCGCTGACCTATGATGTAGTATTTCTGTGTATGCAACGCCAAAGCAGAATGGCTGTTTCTACCACTATTTCATACTGTAATTTGTCTATCCTGTTCTTATGAGATGCTCTGAATTGGTGTCCTATTTCTGGTCCTCTACTTCAGGGATACTTTGCCACATTGCCTCTTTGGAGACTCAGAACTCTCTGGTTGGCCAATGAGGCAATCCTTCAGAATCCCTACATCTAGTGTTTTTCAAGGAAGGAGCTGTAAAATCTGAGGTACAATATTTCTCCATAGCCATGATAAATCAAACGTTTTCCTGTGTGGGATTTCATTACTCCCACAATGCCTGTGTCATTTAATTGGAACTGTATAAATGAATTTTATAACAATGCACTAACATTCCTAATCATTACAGCTGTCAACAATTTTCACAAAACTCTTTTTGGCCACCTCTACTAACAATGAACCAAAAGCACAGTTATATTGTGAAATAACATTCACCATGTTATACCTTGTTGATTAATCCTCTGACAGGAATGTCTAGAGACCTCTGGCCACAGATATTAAAAAGGTAACAGAATAAACAGGCTTGCTTCCAGTAACAGTGACAATTGCTTAACATGTTTTTGATGTTGCAGTAAGGATGAAGATTACCTCCAAGTAATTGAGATTGCTGTTGAGTAAGTCAGTAAACACTTCCTGGCATAAATTCCATCTACTCTGGATGTATGGTACCTGGTGTATGTGTGTGTCTGTCTGTCTCTTTTTTATAGATTCTTTATGTCAGCACAAGGCCCAGTAACAAAGGAACAATAACAGAGTTTACAACAACAATTGCAACCAAGATTTTTATTAATATTTCCTCTGCATCTCCCAGCCACAGTATTTATGCTGCACATAAACTCTGAAGGGAAGAAATTATGCTTCAGGAGGGGATTTTTAAATGCACCTAAGAGATTTAGGAATACTGTCACATTGAAAGTCACCTCAACCAACTATACAGAGGTAGAGCTACAACTTGTCTTGTTTACTCTAGCATTTTACAAGTTTAGCTATCTAGTTGTAAAAAACCACAGATTTAATACTTCAGAGACTTGACCCTAGATCTCCCCCTTCACCATGTAACTGCCCTAACCACCAAGCTATAAGGCAATCTAGGGTGCTGGGTGTGTGGATCTCAATCTCTTCGTTGAAGCTGTTCCACCTTGTATGAAGATAGTTGAATAGTCACTAGATGGGGAAGAGAAAGAGCAAGAGACACTCTATAGTCTGGTGGGCAGGGAGACCTTGGTTAGAATAATTATTTATACAAAGTGTAACAGCTTCAATCGGAGAGACAGAGACAGATATAATCCATAGTCTGGTGTTAAGGCACTCCTCTGGGAGGGCAACACATGATTTCAAGTCCCTGCTATCAAGCAGGGATTTGAACCTCGGACTCCCACATCCCACATGGCTGCCCTAACAACTAGGCTAAAAGTTATAAGTAAGGCCCCGCTGTGTGAATCCCCTAGATCAAAAAGAGTTATTGTGATAATGTTGAAAAAGTTCGTTTCAGTATGTCCTATCTTTCCTTTTTGTTTCAACCAAAAAAAAAAGTTTGCCAATGTTGTTTCACAAATTTGTGTCACATTGCAGTTAACCTAACTCTGCATTTTTTGGCAAAAACGTTTTGGCCAAAAAATTTCACCCTCCTCTAGTCACCATCAAAAAGGTAGTTGAAAGCCTCAGTGGACTGCTTTATTTTAAAAGCCACAACTTACCAATATCAATTGGTATATTAGTCATAAAATTTACCAGCCACATCAAAAACAAACAAAATTATCAGAGGGATTTAAAATGAAGGCTTTGTTGCCTACGATCATCTGAGATTTGCATATAGAGGAACTGGGATCTGTTATGGATTATCTCTTGCACTGAGATTTTACAATATAATCTCCAGAAGTACAAAAAAAAAAAAAGACCCCAAACTACCACATTAGACACATTAAAAGGGTTTATAATGGTATCTTTATTCTTCCAGCTCACAATTTATAGTTGTTGGATTTTCTTTTTACTAAAGCTCCTTGAAAATTATCTCAACCTTTGTTGACAGTTATGTCTCCTGCAAAAAGGAAAAGGGTTATGAAAATAGGCATTTCTTCACTGGCAAGTAAACACAGTCTGACTATTTATATGGAAGGATGAGTTAAACAAGCCCCAGGAGGACCTGAAATGTAGTTTCATTTCTTCCACAAGCCATCTGCTGTCCCTATTTCTAGAGAAAAGAAAACAGACTTCACCTTATGGCTATCTCACAAAGCACTGTAGGCAGCTTAATGCTGAATCACTATGAAAGAGGTTACATCATACATCCTGCATGCACTCCAGTCACATGAGAAATTGGTGGGTTAGGGAGAAACTCTTTTGGGGCAGGTTATTTCATAATTGTCCAGGATGAGGTTTTCTACATTTTCTTCTGAAGCACCTAGTATTGGTCACGGTCAGACACAGTAGCAGGCTAAATAGACCACCGGTCTGATCCACCATGGCAATTTTTTGAGCCCTTATCCTTCAGTGATTCTCCTCCTGCTTACACTAGTTTAAACCATTAATTACCCCCATTTAAGTCAATGAAGTTACACTGGTATTAAACCTGTGTAAGATAGATGACAGTTCAGGCCTATGATGTTTGTGATGAGTGACAAGTGCTCAGTAGTGGGGTAATAAGTAGTGAGTCTAAAACAAATGAAATGCAGGTAAACAAATCGGGGTGGAAGTTGGAAGAAACAATTCAAACAAAGGCCTGATTCTTTTCTTACACAGGTTTTATAGCAGTGACCAGGGTGACCAGATAGCAAGTGTGAAAAATCGAGACGGGGGTGGAGGGTAATAGGTGCCTATATAAGGCAAAGCCCCAAATATCAGGACTGTCCCTATAAAATCAGGACATCTGGTCACCCTATCAGTGACTTAGAGGTGAAAGGAGTTGGTCTAAAATGAAGAGAACATGGGGGATTTGGGGGTGTGGAGAGAGAAGTTTTAAGTAAACTGCCAGAATCTCTGAGAGAGGCCTTTAACATCTCTAGAGAGACTGAGTGTTTGGTAAATGAAGCACTTCCACCTAGCTTGGTAAGCTTTCATATGTTGCACCTTCATCACGGGTGAACCAGTCGAAGATCTGACATCTGATTTATGACCTTTCTAAACTCTATAGCTTTCTGTAGGAATTGATACCTCTCTTCACTGCTAGTCCATGGGGCACTGAGTAATGGCAGAATTACAATTCATTATTTTGTAATGCGAAAGATCAACACACTAGTGTTTTAGCACAAATGAGATACGACGGTGAGCTCTTGAACAACATCATTAAAATAAATCACATTGCTTGCTGTTTGAGATTAAACTTCAAGTTTTATTCAGCCTTGGAATTATTTTAATGAAGTGAGCAGCTAGCTTCAGCTTAAGCTTCCATGACAAACATGCAAAGACTGGCCAGTCTATAGAAGCTAATTCATTCCAGAGTTATTTTGAACAGCTCTGTCAAATATGATTTGGTTGAGGAGTTGATGAGTTAGGTTCAACATCATAACCATGTGTAGCATAGAACTGATGTGCTTGTTTACATTTTTAGTTAAAATAAAAAGGAGCGGTAGGCGATGCATTGGGGTATTATAGCATGAATGTTTTACTTCAGGAGAAGCAAGTTTACAAGACTTCTGAGATCACAAGTGTAAAGGGTGGTACCATTTTAATACCTATTTGTACATATCACAAAACTGCCAGAGAGTTTGCCATAATAGTATCTGGTAATAAATAATGCCTTGCACTTACATAGTACTTTTTGTTAGGATCTCAAAGGGCTTTATAAACATTAATTAATTAAGCCTACTATTCCAAAAAGAGAGAGTTAAGTATTTACATTTTACAGCTGGAAAAAGACACAAAGAGGTGAAATGACTTGCCAGAGGTCATACAGCAAGCCAATAGCAGAGTTGGGAACCTTGAACATCTTACTCTAGTCCAGTGTTCTAACCACTAAGACGATGCTTCCTTTGTGGCCTGATGTTTTCCATGCATCTAGGTTTTTACAAGGTCACCCATCACTGTAATATCAGAGCACAGATTGTTGCCACAATTGGCAGTCTGCTGAAATGGGGCTCACAATTGGTAATAGCGGATTACAGTTCAGGAATGAAGAGCGTTTGCCAGAATTGTGTGTTTATAATAATGGTCTCACTTTTCTCCACAGGCCGTAACTTTTGAATGGTATCATTTGAAAAGGCTAGTCTCTGCAGTACCTCTTTGTGCATGTGCTAAATTAAAAGGTTAATGACTAAAAAAGGTAGTTCTCAAGAATAGCTGCTAGAGCCAGGCAAAGGGTGAGAAAATATATTAGCAAATGATTCTGGAATTGGAATGGTTTTTCAGTTAAATAAGGTCTTGTGTTAACTTTGCTACAAAAATCTGTGTGAAGTATTTTCTGCTTGCACAAATGTTTATGGGGAGCTATTTGTGCAAATATGAGTATCTGAGTATGAATCAGAATACCTTTATTGGAAGTGGTCATGTATAGAGAGCTATAGGGAGAATGACTACATCCTTCATAAACACTGAGTATGTAAATACAAAATATCTTCATCAATGGATGGTGGAAGTGCTATGAAATGGAGACCAATGGATTCACACAATGTATTTGGCAAATATTAAATAGTGTGCTATGTATAGGATGGGGGAAATAGAAAGCAGCTCCCTGATCCACCCTGGCACCAAGGCAACCTATCATACAAAAGGAACAAAGACTGGTATCAGCATCCTTTACTAAAATTATTGTACAGGGATATTCATGTGTCTAGGATGATGGGGATAAATGGTAGCTCAGTATAAAATCTTTTCTATAGCAGTTTGCCCGGCAAGACACTTGGACAGGGAAGCTCCAAAGAATCCTCTGGGACTGATATTAAGGGTAAATTATCAATTGCTATATTTTACCCTATGGACTGGGTATCAGCAAGTTGACTACTACAAACTATTTGGAGCTCTCTCTAATTGACACATTCTATATAAATTGATTAAATACATTTCATCCACCTAACCAGATCAGCTACAACATCACCGGCTCATTCACCTGCACATCCACCAATGTTATATATGCCATCATATGCCAGCAATGCCCCTCTGCTATGTACATTGGCCAAACTGACAGTCACTACGCAAGAGGATAAATGGACACAAGTCAGATATCAGGAATGGCAATATACAAAAACCTGTAGGAGAACATTTCAACCTCCCTGGCCACACAATAGCAGATGTAAAGGTAGCCATCTTACAGCAAAAAAACTTCAGGACCAGACTCCAAAGAGAAACTGCTGAGCTCCAGTTCATTTGCAAATTTGACACCATCAGATCAGGATTAAACAAAGACTGTGAATGGCTATCCAACTACAGAAGCAGTTTCTCCTCCCTTGGTGTTCACACCTCAACTGCTAGCAGAGCACCTCACCCAGCACCCCCGGCGCCCGGCCCGGCCCAGCACGCCCGGCCCGGCCCTGCACCGCCAGGCCCCGGCCGAGCACCCCCAGCCCAGCACCGCCGGCCCCGGCCCGGCCCGGCACCCAGCGGCGCCGGCTCCTCCCGATTTTCCCGGACATGTTCGGCTTTTTGGGATTTCCCCCCGGACGGGGATTTGAGGCCCAAAAAGCTGGACATGTCCGGGAAAATCCAGACGTATGGTAACCCTAGCTAAGTGCTTTCCAAACAGAAAAGAAGACACTGGCTGTGCCCTGAGGAGCCCCCAAGCTAAAGACAGATAACGGCAGATCATTAGATTAGATAGTTTTTCCTCAGGCTCCACAATGATGAGCATGTTAGAAATTTCTACATATATAGATTAGCTTGTCATAACACCCTGAACTCTCAGCACTTTTAGGCATACCTTCCAAAAAAAAATTAATTACACAATCAAACAACATAAGCAGAATATTACAACATACTAGAGATTTTATTTGTATTTTATTAGTGTGTAAATGCCACAGCGAAGATCAGAGAAAGACACTGTACAAACATAGTAGAAGACAGCCCATGTTGGAGAAGTTTGCAGTGTAAACAAGACAGACAAAGGAAGTATTTTACAAAAAGGGAACTGAAGGAATAAGTGACCTTCACAACTTCTTACAGGGAGTCTGCAGCAGAGTGGGGAGCTGAGAATTCCTGAATCCCAAAACAGTGTCTTTACCACCAGACCACTCGCTTATTAACATCTGCAATTATACAGAAAGGTGGAGTTTGCTAAAAAAAATTGCAGGGTTAAGCTTTCTTACAAATATAGGCAGGCCTAACATCAGCTCCCATCTAAACATCCAGTAATAGTGGAGCTGCAAATTTGCTTCAAGTTATTTTCACAAGATAAGATGTTTGGCAAACCAGTGTGTTCACTAAATGTTTACATCTTCCCCAGCCCCCTATAAACTGAATTATTACTCTGTTATAAAATGCTGCAGTTTCTAACTAAATTTCATTTAAAACAAATGATATCCAGGTCATAAAAATTATTATCTAAAGGTTGTGTTTATGAGGAACTTTATCCTTGAAGACGGAAAGCTGGGGAATGGAATTAAAAACTGTACTTAATAGACAAAACAACATGTGGAAATAATTGCAGCACTCACAAGTACTGTGCAGCATCTGTGTTTAACAGCGTTTTGTTTTAGCCAGTAAAAGCAGGCAAGCCGTCTGCTCTTCAGATGCAGACAAATATATGAAATGCCTTAGTTATAATAGAAATTTACTAACACCTGGGCAGAGATAAAGTGATTGAATCTGCTGAAGGGAGGAGGACACTGATAAGGTCTATTACAATGAGTAACAATAATGGAATAACAGTTTATTAACATACTCCACAGGTCACTGCACAGTAATAGCAGTAAAGCAGTAAAAGTGAAATTCAATCATGTTCTGTTAGATCTCACAGCATGCACTCCATTTCCTCATTAGCCTGTTTCACAATCTTAGAAATTGGAAAGGTCGTCTACGTGTGCGTGCGCAAGAGACAGAAGTTGGTATTTGTTGCTTCGGTTGTACCTCACCCTGGGCTCCAGTTCTGATTCAGCTTTGTTTTTTGTTTTTTTTTGGACCATCACTGATGCACACTTTTGCTGTATAAGACACATTTACATTCAGCTCTGGAATCTTACGCTGTCCAGGCTAATGGCTTTTCCTGCAGCTTGATTCCCTTACATTGAAGGCAATTGAAAAGAAATGACTCACTACATTATTAAATAAGCTACCCTTTCACTGCAGGAACTGTCTCAGACTCTGAGTAGCAGAAAAAGTAAAGTAAATAATTTAGTTGGATGACACTGCATATTTTAGCTAGTTTGTTTAAAGCCTATATTGTTTTCATGAAAAGACATCACATTTACACATGCAGGGTTAAGCTCTTGTGTTTCTCTATCATGTTTAAACACCATGTCACTTCCCAGTGCTCTCCAATTTCCTGATTCTGCAACCAGCGTGGTACTGTTGGTGACAAACAAGGAAGGGTTGCATGGTCATGTCCCAGATTTACCTCAGGGACGCTTCCCACACCTCAGGGCCCTAGAATAGGGTGACCAGATGTCCCGATTTTATAGGGACAGTCTCAATTTTTGGGTCTTTTTCTTATATAGGCTTCTATTACCCCCCCCCCCCCCCCCCCCCCCCACACACACACACACCCTGTCCCGATTTTTCACATTTGCTGTCTGGTCACCCTAGCCTAGAACCTCAAGTCATTGGGCAAACCCAGATCTACCAGCTGTCAGGGCAATAGCCGCTGTACCTAAGTGAAGCCTGGATTAATTTTTCTCCGCAAGTTATAAAAGCATTTTAAAAATCACACAATTTCCCTTTAACATGGGCAACAGAAGCAACACAACTGAAGAATGAGAGGTATTTTTAGAAGTTATATGCAAGATTTTGATGTTTGCCTCTTTCAGAAACTAACATCTTGTGTCTGTTAAGGTAATTGATTTGACAGAAGTGTATAAAATGCATTAGCTAAATCCATTGGAAAAGACTATGCTAATGAAGCTCAGCCTGTGAAACAGTGTCAGTTTGGTATTGTAGTTTCTATTTCCCTCTCTTATGGCTAGAATTTTGACAATGCAAGAGTGAACAAAGAGCAGATGGGATTTTAACATGGTTTTGATACTTTATAATAATGAATACTTCTGGTTCTGCAAGAAGATTCACCCCCTTTGCAAGGCATCTGGGATGCTTGTGATACAATTTAAAAAGGGCAGACTAACAATACTTCACTTGCCTGTAAGAGGAAAGAGGATAGTACACTGCATCTAGCCATGGGGAAATAGTCTCACGTAGAATTGTCCATGGAGAGCTCCCACGTGAAGAACAATTTTAGTGTATGCACCAGAAGTTCTATGCAAATGACTTCTTGGATATAAGAAGCAAGCTGCCCAAAATATACTAAATGATCATAATCAACTGATCATGTAGCTTTGCCATTAAATGATATATATTTGCTGGAGAATTAGTCAGAACAGTTGTCCCTGAATTCTAGCTCTTTGTAGTTTTGTATTTGTAGTGCAATAGAGAAAACATTCAATAGCCCTAAAAAGCTGAAAGCATCTAATAGAGTCAAAATGTAAAGTCATCTGGTAACAGTATGTGGTCCATTTACATCAACCAGAATGATCATATTTTTCCATGATGCATTAAAATATGTATATGTTTTAACTGTGGTGCTGTTACTCGTCAATATTGTATTATTTTATTGCATTTTAACTTTAAATATTTACATCTGACTCATTACATCTCTCGGCCATTTTATCTTCTTTGCCAATTGCCACACACTTCTAAATATGAAGTGTTTTTTACTTTACAGCTTCCCTCATACTGTAGCCCAACTAACTCCATTAGCGAGCAATGTTTATAAGCACTTTTGCTATTTACATCTGCACTCCAAAGTAATAGCTGTGGCAAGAGCTGTAGGGCACATGGGAGTGGTTATTTAATTCACAAGGAAATGGGAGGTTCTTTTAGTTTACCATTAAGCAGAGATAGTATTTTGATATGCATAGACACTAGCTATTAACAATTCACCAATTTTAGAGTTCGGTATGGCTAGAGCCTATGTAGCAGACATACATTTCTGGTATTAAACAGGCAGTGTTAGAAGGATATATCCATAACTCTGTCTAAAGAGTTTAATAAGCCGGTCTTGATTTGCCCCATTAAACAATTTGGCTCAATGGAATGAGCTTAGTTACTGTGAACAAACAATTACTTCCGCAAATAGATCTGACTTCATTGTGGAAAAGACAAGTGACATCCTTCCAGGCTGCTATAATTTCTGTATTTAGAAGAAATTCAAAATCCTGGGATTTAGTCTGTGTTCCCATAAATGAGCTAGCTTGTGATATGTACTTATACAGAATGGAGGGGGTGATTCACTGGTGAGGATATAACATATCCCAGGAAGAGAAGGAGCAAGGATGGAGTGACCATGCAATCATATATCTGTAAAATAAATATTCCTGACAGTTTAATGGTTAGTTAAGTGAAAACACTTATTTTTTGCAGAATCAAATGCTTCATGGTGACAGAACACACAATTTCATTTTTACTTGTATTTGCCCAACCCAAACCCTATCTTGTATACCAAGTCATGTGTCCAACCTTGCTTTCATTGTCAATGGAGGCAGATTTGAGCCCACTGTTTGGAAACACAGCACTACAGTCTCTGCGTCCAAGAGCAGGACATAATACAGCATGTGCTCTCATTAGGTACTGCAACCAAGACTTCAGGTATTTTTAAAATGCCTGCATGGTGCTAGCTTTCTTCTTGCACTGCTAGCTCTCCTGACCAATGTGTAACACCATGTCTCAACCAACTACATACATACTACAAAAGGGAAAGACTCAACCTTTGACTCCGTAAGCAGATTTCTATCCAGGTTGCCAAAGAAGCATTTTTCCTGGGTCTACCAGACCTGCTATTACATAGGTGACATAAGTGGGTGGTGGGGACAAGGCCTATATGTCCATTAAGCCAGCACTATTTTATCAGAATGCCCACTTCAGTGGTTTGCTTTATGGGCTGCCCTTACAAAATGAATAATGGTCTGTTGCCAGTACATTAGGGCAGTGATACCCACTCCAGTCATTCTATGACACTAGCGTGGTTAGGTCCTCTCTTGATTAGCAGGTGACTAGTTTCCTAGCTCCTGGTGATGGCTCTCTTCTCTTCTAGCTCCCATCTTGACATAAGCCTTGGCTCCTCTCCCCAGCTTCCAAATTCCAGCAAGCGTCTGAAGGGAGAATGAGAACTCTACAAGTGTATTTTGTTGGGGATGATTTTTGGAAGCATTCTTGCTGGTCTCAGTGCACCCATTGCCACTGCAGTCAGCTGTGACTCTAAACTGAGGTATCATGGTCCAAAATTATGCTGGGATCATATAGAGATTGAGATTAAATAGGAAGGCAAATCAGTAACTGAGAAGCTTTTTGTTACAGATTATCTCATTCTTTGAGTCTTTCCAATGTGGGCATACTGTGAGTGATCACGGTCAGGAGGCTAATTATCAGCTGTAACTAGTAAAATATGCTATGTGCTACTTGTTGCAGTCTCTGATTGTGAAGTATATTCCTGTTATGCATGAAATGCTTTGCTTCTTGAGGCAGGTTATCACAGCCGTGAATTATAGCTAACTCAATATCTTTAATCATTATGTGGATTATTGCAGAAGGCATTGGCACTTCATCAGAAATGAAAAAGGATGTGTCATGAACAGAGGCATTTAGAAAAAGTAATACTATCTTTTTTCCACTAGATGTATCTTAATGTCTGCACAAATTGGTCAAACTGAATATATTTAATTAAGTTATATCCCTCCACACATCAAAAAAGAGGAACATCTCCAGCAAATTAAACCCCTAAATGAATGTATCTGAACTGTCACATCAATTCTTAGTTCTCACTTATGAGAAGTGATACAGTTTTGTTCTCCTTTCTCCAAACAATTCCTGCTTGCATAGAAACTGCAACCTGTGCTGGTGAAAGCACTCTAAAGAGGATTTCTCCCCTCCTCCTCCCATAAGTCTCTCTGCTTCTCTCATCAGTCTAATGCTCCTCATTACTGTAAACTCATCTCTGGTTGGTCCATATCCAGCTTCTGGCTTTTTGTTGCTGCTTGGAGTGCCATCAAGAGGGGGTGCTCAAAAATGACAATAAAGAGGGCTTATTGTCCCATTGTACTAGGCAATGTCAAAAACAAACAAAAAAAACCAGCCTCTGCCTTAGAGAGCTCACACTGTAGGATATAGACACAATACACAAAAGATGAATAAACAAACAACAGAAGGAGGGACAAGGTATCAGTTGAGACAGGACATGAGCATGCTACCTTAACTATCCTAGCCTCTAAATCTAAATTTGGCTCTCCCATATAGAGGCATGACATAGACCCATTTGACTACCAGCATGGTCGCTGGTGATGCCCTTTAACTTTTTCTTTTACAGTCTCCTTTAGGCATTCTTTTTTCTTCTCCTATTTTGTCTTGTTTTGCAAGTTCAAGGTCAGTTATAAGGTCATACATCTCATCTGAGACACATGTTTGACTTAAAGAAGATACTTCCAAGATATATTGTGTGTGTGTGTGTGTGTGTGTGTGTGTGTGTTCTTGCCTCTAAGTCTTTGGAAGTCTCTCCACTTCTCTGATTAAAGCACTGAAGCCAATTCCTTTTGCAAGGTTTGACTATGTGAGCTCCTTAGTTTGAAGCTAGTTGTTGCAAATGTTTTTCTTATAAAATAGCACACTTTTCTTGAACACTTGCATAACTGAATAAAACTAAGATAATTGAAGTGCAGAAATTACAATATCACGATTGCTCTATTGAATCAATGTTGCTGGATTATTTTATACCTGTAGACTAAAAAGGTATGCAATTTGGAGTTCTGTGTGTCTGATTGTGCTGTCAACTGACATTTTAACTTATGTATACATGAAATACATTTATCTGCCCCAATACAAGTATGTTGGGCCAAGCCACAATTTCTGCCTTTTTCCTAGACTAGCAGAAAGTGAAAATACAGCATACACATAATCCAATGGACTAGATTTTCAGATGAACCTAAGTAATGCTGTGCCCAACTGGGATGAGGAAAAGGGAGTTTGGAAAATTTTCTTTGCAGTCCCTTTATCCTGAGGCCAGTTCTGCACATCCCCATTCCCAGCAGAAGGGCAATAAAACCTCCGTACTTCAGGGTTTAAAACAATCTCTAACTATGCAGGATTTGGATGAGCCTTCAATGAAGGAAGATTATATCACAGCTGCCTGGTGCAGGGTTCTTTGCACCTTCACCTGAACCATCTGGCACGGTTCACATTTGGTACTGCCAGAGACAGGACAATGGACTAGAAAGACCGCAGCCCTGATCCTATATTGCAATACCCATGTTCTAATCTTAGGCTTGCTATAAATTACAGCAGCTGCCATAGTCGCACAACATTAAGAAGGAAGCCAGACTGAACAGCGACATCTACTTCCTGAGCAGACACAAGAAACAAAACATCTATAACCCTCTGACCACTACATACAACTCCAAATATCCTGAACTGCTCTGCAGAGGGACCTAAGAAAAATTGAGGAACCGTCTCCTGCACTTTACATACTCTGGAAGGGACCACCTCAAAGGAAAAATCATCACCTGCTTCCATACATTGGAAGGGGAAAAAAAACAAAACAGGAAACCTACCTGGAGATCATGCAGGGAAGGCAAAAAAAAAAAAACCTGTCAAAAAAACCAGATGACAGCCATCCCATTCAAAAACAACACAATTTATCCAGGAATGTAAAGGTATCATCAAATCCTTCTCCAAACAACTCCAAGAGAAACTCTACCATTTCATCCTCAATGAACCAACCTCAGGGACCTTCTACATGCTTCCCAAGATACACAAACAAGGGAATCCAGACAGGCCCATCATATCTGGTCTTGGTACTCTTACTGAAGGAATATTAGTACTATCCTCAAACCACATACCACAAAAAGGACCATCTTCCTTCAATTCATTTGACTTCCTCCAGAACACCATTCTTGCCACCATGGATGTCACCTCCCTATTCACCAACATCCCTCAGGATGACAGTATAACTGTCTGCCTCAAATATTTAAATAATAACTTACAATCTTGGAAATCCACTCTAAACACATCACCAAACTCATCCATTTCATTCTCACCCACCACAACTTCACATTTAACAGCAAACACTTTGTCCAAACCATGGGGACAGCCATGGGTACTAGGAAGGCTCCTCAATATGCCAACCTCTTCATGTGCCTACTTGAAGAATTTCTGGAAAAATGCACCATGAAACCAATAGTATACCTGAGAAACATCGATGATATTTTCAACCTTTGGACAGACAACTTCAACTCCCTCATAGATTTCCACCAAAACTGCAATGACCATCCAGCCATCAAACTCTCTCTCTAGAATGCTCCCACGCCAGCACCAACTTCCTGCACACAACAATCAGCTTCAACAATGAAACCATACAAAGAACTATATACATGAAACCAACAGATCACTACACCTACCTCCACAGATCCAGCAGTCACCCCACATGCACCAAGAAATCTTTTGTCTACAGCCAGGTACTCATATAGCACAGAATTTGCTCTGAAGAAAATGTCCAGGATACACACCCAAAAACACTTAAAACCACCTTCACTAAACAAGGACACTTCACCAGAGAACTAGATTGCATCATGGAACAAGACACCAAAACACTCTGAGAGAACCTGCTTCAATACAGGAGGGGAAATCATTAACCACACACCCTTAGTTGTCACTTAGCACCCCACACTGGAACCCATACAGGTTATTAAACATTACCACCCATACTTGATGGGGGCCACATCCTGAAAAACTCCTTCTTCTGGCCTTCAAACCATCCCTCCTTCCCCCTTGCCAAGATCATAATTAGAAGCAAATGCCCCACAGATCAGGATACACAAAACTCAAAGTGGTACCAGTGTAGGAGCAGGATTTTATATTGTACTATGAGAATTAATGTATGATTTTATTTCATCCTGCCAGCCACCCTTTTTGAATAGCAGAAAGGAATGACCCTCTGGGACTATGGGATTCTGTTTCCCATATGCATTACAAATTGGGCCCTTTTAGTTCTTTGTTTTAAGGTTTAGTTAGTAAGAGACAGGATCCTGTATTGTGTCTATGTTAAGTAGATTAGAGAAACGTTGAAGGCCTGGGCCTTAATGTGAATTGTTTTGGTTATAAAATTTAGCAAGGTTTAATTTACAATGTCTTTTTGCTCGATATAAAATATTGCTGTTTATATTCTCAAAGGTCTCTGCAAAAGACTGTTTGTGTGAATGAGGAATGCATGCATCAGGAAAAGATAAGGTGTGAAGGCCATTGTTAACCAGATGGTCAAGAAAGGAGGAGTGAAGACACTTATCGAGACTTATTGACGCCAGAGAACCAGCAACGTGCATCCATGATTAAGGAAGGGCAGATTGACGAACCTGAGGTGGAGGCTGGCACCCCTAAAGACAATTGATTAAATCAAATCCAGGACAGGATGACCCTCTCGGAGGTGTTTTGGAATGTTTATATCAAAAGAGAACACCAATTAAGCAGTAACCGGTCATAAACTGACACAGCAAAATCCATAGACTTCAACGGAGAAAAAGGACTATAAGAACAGGGTGCTTTGCCATGGGACTTTGGGTTCATCTTGCCACTACTTCAGGAGCATCAGATCACAACCAAGAAGCCCGGCTCCCCTCTGCGACCAATCTGGCTGGCCACTAGATTGATCCAGACTCTGGACTGGTAACTATAAACATCGACTGGCGGGACTGTGTGTGTGTGTGTGTGTGTGTGTGTGTGTGTGTGTGTGTGTGTGTGTGTGTGTGTGACTGAAAAGCATATGCTAACTGCTGTATTCTCAATAAATGCGGCATGTTGCCTTCTCCCCTATAAAAGATCTCATGTGCTTTAACCATAACACCAGACCCTGACAGAACAACAGATGCAAAGCCTGAAGACATATGTCCACCACTAAATCAACAGGATCAACACCCTCCACAAAATGCCTTTCCAGATCCATGGGTCCTACAAATGGCTATCATAACATGCATTGTACTTCACCCAGTGCATCAAATGTCCCAGCAACAAATATGTGAGTGTAACCAGACAATTCCTACTCTTAAATTAACTCAGAGAAAAATTACAAAAGACAAAAAACACCATATTATCCATGGGTGAACACTTTTCACAGAGTGATTGCTCCATATCTGACACCTCAGTCCTCAAAAGAAACCTGCATCTCCAAAAGATGAGCTCGGTTACTTATAGTCACAACACTGCTAGACACTAAAACAAAACAAAACAAAACAAAAAACAACACATGGGCTCAACAGAGACACTAGTTTCATGGCTCATTACAACAATTTACAACATACCCTACTGCCTGCTAACCCTTATTACCTCATTTAAGTGGTCTCCTACAGACCCCTTATGCTTAAAAATCTGTCCCAACTTGCATTTAGCTTAGACACTCTGGTTACCTTCTCCAGCCATGGAGAAGAGCCAGGTGAAGCTCAAAAGCTTGTCCCTTCCACCAACAGAAGTTGGCCTAATAAAATATTATCTCACCAACCTTGTCTGTCACAAAGCCTCCAGGGGACGTTCTAGCAACTGAGGAGCACTAAGGTATAAAACCAGCCTGTGCATACCCCTTTTCCTCTGATGCTCCCCCTATACCAGGGACAAGGAGAAGTAGTAGCTCAGGAGCTACTATGGCAGCTCTGTGCCACTGGAGGATTTTGTTATGCAAGTGGAATTGTCAACTAGCTGCACCTCATTGTGTATCTATATTATAGCAGAACCTAGCCCATAAGAAGTCATCTAGGCCTTAAAAGTAATGGCCTTAGTGCAGCCCATAAGTGCACAGAAACAACAATGTGATTGTATAATCTAGATCTTAGCTTTACAGTTAGGGGCTTCGAAAGACTAAACCCATATTTTTCCATTGAATAGCATTACTATCCTTAACTGGCTTATTTCAAAATGAATATGTTGAATTGGAACCTAGCGTTGAGTTGTATGATCAAACAGAAAACTAAAAAGCAGGCTTTATATTAGAATTGACAGACCTCATAGCCATGACATCAGTGGATGCTGCAATAAGAGGATGAAAGTACAAAGGCTTACTGTCCTTATGGTTCATGGGATAAGCTGATCACCAGCTGATATCAGAAAGAAACTTTCTCCCTTGGCATTGCACATTTGAGTGCACTACATGTGAGTGGTGATACCTTCATCTTAGGCAACTAATATCGGCTTCTGTCAGAATACTGGATCAGATGGACTATTGGTCTGTCCTACTATGGTAATTCTCACATTCATTTTCCACACTGACACTATCATTAGCACTTCATACATCTCTTTGCCTGCTGTCCACCACTTACAGCAATATAAATGCTATAATGAAAGTAACGGATATATATTGTGGCTCAGATAGTTGCAGGAACACATTATACAATGTAATTGTATTGTAAAAACACATTGTAATATCCCTAATCTTGATCCAACATGGCATTGCTCTCAAAAGGAAAGAAAAGAAAAAAAACCCTCAGTGTGGTGTTAGTGAAATGCCATTATAAATTCTGAAGATACAATATTAAACACTGCATACTGGAATCTCTTGCTTTTCATCTCAAGAAGACTGTGTCAACTTGGTAGGGTTTCACAGTGCACACCACACATTTGGATTTCCCTGGAACTTTCAAGAGTGGAAATTGCCTATTATTTTCCAAAGATTGCCGTTTAACCTTACCTTACTTATATTAACAGAACTCCACAGCTTCCAGTGAGCGAGAACTCAAGAGAGACTTCTTTTCTAGACAACATAGGCCATCACCACTCACCTTATCATAATCTTTAACATATAATTGCATTTGATTCTAAATGGTTTCCCGACTTCATTTCCAGCACACGCACATGCATGCAGCGATAGTAGACAGGTCTCATGATATAGCAGTAATCCATCATCAACTAAAAATCAAAAGGGTACAACAAGAACCATGATATTTCTCTTCTCAGATAGTGGAGGTCTGCCACATGGTGGAGATGTACAAATTATCTTTGGATTGGGTGGGAGGGTGTAGCACTGACAGTATTAGCTCCAGTCTTGAGGGTGCCAAACATCCAACCCACCGAGGTGAAAGAATGTTTTGAATTAAGTCACTAAGGGGAAAAGGTTATAAAGATTAAAATAACCTCAGTTTAAAAGAGGCTGGCAGGTATCTACCTGTAGCTGCCTATGTGGCTGCAGGCTTGGGGCTTATGTGTTGGGCTGAGAACTCCCATATACACAGAAAGAGTTTACAGAAAGAATTTCATTTAGAAAAACTGGAAAAAAGAAAGATTTCTTTTTTATTAAATGCTTTTTTTTTTGTTTCCCTTCACTATTATTGTACACATTTTTGTTACTAGTAAGGGACTTCATTTCCTTATCATTATTTGTATTCCGGTAACACCTAAGGACGAGAAAGCAGGGATTAAGGCCTCATTGTACAAGCAGGGCACAGCAGGGGCAGTTGCTCCCTGGAGCTCTAGGAGGGAGGACTGGCTACCTAGCATGCAGAAGAAAGCTAGCACCTTGGATAGAGCAGTGCTGGGCAGGAACTGGGGAGCAAGAAAGAGCTCCTGGCTGGCTGCTAAGACTGGCATGCTGAGGCCCTGAAGTAAGGGTGAAAAAGGTGCTGGGGTCATGGGGAAGTGACCCAGGGAAATGTACTGAGAGGTTTGAGGGGATGGAGCACATGGCTGCCATCTACAAGGTCCCTGGTCCAGGACCTGGAGTAGTGGGTGGGCCCTGAGGTCTTCCCCCCCTGAGGAAGTGGCTGGATAGTTGGATTGCAGTACTGGTCCCCCGAAGGCAGGGGAGCACAGAGTGTGGCATGGCTGGCGGACTGTTTCATGAAGAGGACGTTCCAGTCCTTGGAGTGACGGTGAGTGAGACACCACCGGGAGTGGGCATACCGACCTGTGGAACTGATCCCCAGGATGACCAGCAGGAGGCACTAATGACCAGCAGGAGGCCTTATCACAGGTCCTCATCACATGACATCAGAATGTTTCCCTTCAGATGGGCTATCACAAAAATTGCACATTAGGACTTCATTGCAGCATCAAGGAATAAAAAGACACAAGCCAAGGTTAAAGTCAATTGAATAAACAATACCAGTCTCTCTATTGGGTACTAAATATTCCTGACAGAAATCTAGCAAGGCGGATCATTGATTCCTCCTTCAAATCCTACTACTTGCTTTACTTTTCCAGTTTGTTAAGAAAAGCCTACGAAGGAAAAGAATTTATGGCAGAGCTGATATGTATTACTGATTGTTTGAGATTCCTTTCTAAAAATGGGGATTTTTAAGATGAGAAATTAATCCTTCTCAAAATAGGAAAGGAGTCATTTATAATTTAAATACTCGGGGAGGGGAAGGGATTGCTATTTTAGCTCCAAACTAAACCAGCTAGTCCTGGTCCTTATAATCTCCCCTCCTCCGCCCCACAACCTTAAGACATCTAGTTGTCAGTTGACTCTAGTTGACTTTATTAGAGAGATTAAAGGACTTCTTTGTGAACTCCTACTTCATGCACAAATTTCTGCAGCTCATATGCCTGACAAAGCAGGTCTGGTGGAGCTACATTATGAGATCAGCAGATACCTAAAGTCACATCAAATGCAATGAGCTGACTGGAATGCCCTCTTTGCCCGCCAGGCTTAGACAGTTTGATTGCCACTCCTCTTCAGTAGATGAAAAAAGAAATAATTGCACAGCCTTAGGGGCTTCTAAAAATGCTACATTTTGCATTGCTGTGGGCTGCAAAAATCTTTTCTTTTGCAAAGAATCCACTACTCTGTTTTGATGATACTCATCCATTTGTTGACCTTTTTATTACTCTTTGGGCTAAGCAATGAATTAGCAAAGATGTATGACAACTTTCATAATCAACTCATACAACGGTGGTGCTTGCTATATTTATGTGTGGTTCAATAGATATCTGAATTAAAGAATAGTGGTTAGTCATCAGTCCAAAATGTATTCTTTTTAGACCCCTGACTAATCACTTTAATACATAGTACATATAAACCTAGCAGACAGCATAGATTAAACATCCAGGTCAACATTTTCAGAAGTGGCTGCCTAAAGTTGGGTACATTAACCCATACTTAGGTGCCTAAATCAGTAGCCTGATTTTTAGAAGCACAAAACAGCCAGTAGCTCGCACTGACAGCAATGGAAGCTGATGAATGGTCAACACTTGAAAATCTGGCTGCTGGTTTCCAGAGCTCTACATATGCATCACTTCTGAAAATCAGGCAACTTTTATTAAGGGCCAGATTTTCTGAAGAGCTCAGGGACATAATAGATCAGCTTGGGACAGATATGGCAATTTCCTGCTATATCCTTGGAAAACTTTATTGAATTAAGTTTTAAGTACCTTTGGGGCCCATTGTATGAAATGAATGGTTCATGTATTATTGTGGGTCAGGGGAGGAGATGGGACAGATGTGAGTCCTGGGGGTTCAAATGACTATATTGAACAATGTGCTAGACAGGAATGGACTTTTGGAACAAAAAGTGTTTTTTCTGGGGAATATCTTGGGGGAGATGAATGCAAATTCCACACATCTGGTTCTATAAAAAACCCAATCTTTTGAAGCTATGCCCCAAGGAATGAGCCATTGTCTGTTTGCCTATTTGGGCCTTTGATCTTGGCCTCACCTAGCTGTATAAAGTAAAGATTGAACACTGAAGATCAGGGCTGGCACAACCTATTAGGCGACCTAGGCAGTCGCCTAGGATGCTACAATTTGGGGGGCGGCGACCTCGGCGGCATTTCGGTGGCAGGACCTTCCGCCGCTTCTGTGGGGGCGGCAGAAAAGCTGGCAGCGCTCCTGCTGAAGATTCGGAACACTGTCCTGTTCAGGAAGCTGCAAGCAGGGACTTTCTTCCCAGACCAGAAGATCACCGTAGGGGAAGTCAAAATGCCTATTGTGATCCTGGGAGACCCCGCCTACCCCTTAATGCCATGGCTTATGAAGCCATAGACAGGACAACTTGACAGCAGCGAGGAGTGATTCAACAGGCTGAGCAAGTGCAGAATGACTGTTGAGTGTGCACTTGGCCATTTAAAGGTTTGTTAGCACTGCCTCTATGGGAAGCTGAACCTGGCTGATGACAATATTCTTATGCTTATAGCCGTGTGCTGTATAATATTTGTGAAGGGAAGTGTGAAAGCTTCACTCAGGGCTGGACCACAGAGGCTCAGTGCCAGGAGGCTGAATTTGAACAGCCAGAGACCAGGGCTATTAGAGGGGCTCAGCGTGGGGCCATAAGGCTCAGGGATGCCTTGAGGCAGCCATCGGAAGCTGAAAGCCACTAAATGTTTGTTGCTATGCCCAGGAGTGCAGTGCTTGAAATGCTAGGAGGTGATTGGTGCAGATGATGCAATATGTGGGTTTAACATAATTGTATGTTGCTTTGCAGGGCTCTTTTTGCTTTTAATTAATAGAATAAAGATTGCTTTCCAACCAACACAATTCTCATGGGGGGAAGGGATAGCTCAGTGGTTTGAGCATTGGCCTGCTAAACCCAGGGTTGTGAGTTCAGTCCTTGAGAGGGCCACTTAGGGATCTGGGGCAAAATCAGTACTTGGTCCTGCTAGTGAAGGCAGGGGCCTGGACTCAATGACCTTTCAGGGTCCCTTCCCATTCTAGGAGAGAGGATATCTCCATTTATTTATTTATTTTTATTAAAAAATAACTGGAGGAGAGAGAATCAAAACAAACAAACAAACCCATCAGCAGTGAGGGGGATGGGGAAAGGGAAGGTCCTAGGAGGAGGTGAGGTCCCGGGATGGCTAAAGATTTGTGTATGTCCAGGGCTCATATCCAACCTTCTCCTTTGGAGTACAATACAGTAGGTGCTGTACTTCAACAGGGACAAACTGCAGAGGGATGGCTGTTGAGTGCAGTGGGAGTCTGCAGTGCTGGACTGTGAGGAGGGAGGAGTGGAATGCTGAGGATATAGACTAGAGCCAGGAGGTTGATAAGAGTGTGTTGGCAGTGTCAGGGGGTGGGGGAGGGAAGGGGAAGCATGGGACTGCAACTGCAGGGGAGGGCAAGCACGGAGCTGCTCAGTTTGAAGAACTAGTATTGCCTGGAGCATGTCCACTTGGTGCTCCATAACCTTTAAGAGCTGCTCTATGGCTTCATTCTAGTGTGCCATGTTCTCCTTTCAGTCCTTCTTCTTGCTGTCCCGCCACTCATTCAATTCCTGTTTCTTGGCAGTGGAGTGCATCAAAACATCATGCAGAAAGTCCTCCTTTGTTCTTCTTGGCTGCTTTCTAATTCTGCGCAGCCGTTCAGCCACCGATAACAAAAGAGGAGGCTGGGCTCCCAAGGTCATCTCTGTGAAGTTTAAATGCAACATTTTACAGAAGCAGTATTGTTTGCAATACAGAGAACACTGATTCAGTGATTTAAAACACAGCCAGCACTCTCACACCTGTCACTAACTGTCTGACCCCAGGCAAGCACACGAGCTACAAGATCCCCAAAATGGTGAGCAGCCGCAGGGGCAGGGTAAATCACTCCTATCGGACCCTGCTGTACACTGGGCACGTGGCTCTTGGGGAGAGCCAGCACTGTGGGGGAGGGGGAGCTGATAATCATTCCTGTCCCCACACTTTCCACAGGATCATTATGGAAGATATCTCGCTGCTCAGGGTGAGCAGGGAATCAAAGGAGGGTCTTCTCCAAGACTGTAGCTTCTGCCCTGGCCCCTGTGTGGCCTGCTTGTGTGCAGAAAGGGTGTTCCTGCCCCCCCCTCCCACCTCCATGATGGGACAGTGGTGTGGGAAAGTTAATGTTAATGAAGCAAGAAACAAAGCAGCTCTGCCGAAGAACCTGCGGCAACGGATTGCCCAGTATCTCCACGAGAGTTTTCTGGAGATCTCTGAGGGAGATTCTCGTGAAATGAGGGAGTCAATCAACAGCCTGTTCCACCACTCAGACTAGGCATGTGGTGGGATACAAGCCTGCTTTCTGTAACCCTCCTGCCCCCAACCACTCGTTTCAGCAATTCCCAAATCAGATCCACTTACCAGGGGCCTCCTCTCCTGTTTGTGCTTCGCCAAGCTCCAACAGCTGTGATTGGCTAGCCTCCTCCAGGGTAGAAAAGAGCTCCTAGCTGCATGCATCTCTGACCTCCGAGTCATCCTCTGCCTTTGGATCCCCCTCCCCCTCCCCCTCCACATCCAAGATTTCCTCCTCCTGGCTTGGTCCACTCTCAACTGGCACGTGAGCCAATGAAGTATCTGCAGTGGCCTTCGTATTGGAGGTGGGGTCGCCGAGTATCATGTCCAGCTCTTTGTAGAACCGGCAGCTCATGGATGCAGCACTGGAACGGTGGTTTGCTTCCCGCGCCTTGTGGTGGGCATTCCTCAGCTCCTTCACGTTGACCCTGCACTGCAATGTGCCCTGGTCATGGCCCCTTTCTGTCATGCATCGTGAAATCTGTCCGTAGGTATCATAATTCCTACAGCTGGAGCGCAGCTGGGACTGCACAGCCTCCTCTCCCCAAATGCCGATGAGGTCCAGCAGCTCGACATTGCTCCAAGCGGGGGATCGCCTGGTGCGTGGAGCAGGCATGGTCACCTGGAAAGATGCGCTGAAACCACTGCACACACCAAGCAAACAGAAAAGGGATTTTCAAAATTCCAAAGTAATTTACAGGGTGAGGATGACAGTTGGTCACCTGCGGGCAGGGCAGTAGAGTTCAAACCATTGATCAGAGAAGCGAGAACAGGCATTGTGGGACACCTCCCAGAGACCAATCGCAGCACTGTAATTGACCATGGTGTCTACACTGGCACTGTAGTGCTATACCCCCGGCGCAGAAAACTGTACGCTTCTTGTTGGGGTGTTTTTTTTTTTTTTTTAAAGTGCTGCAACTGCACAGTTTCTGCTCAATAAGTGGCTTGGCAGTGTGTACACCTTGGGAGTTACAGGACAGGAAGCTGCTTTACTGCGCAGAAACTTGCCAGTGTAGACAGGGCCTAAGACTGAACAGGGGAAAAGAACTGGACCCAGGCTGGAAGGGCGTCTGGCCTGTGAAGAAGATTATTAGAACCACATTTAGGGTGAGAACTCACATGTAACCAGTTTCTTTAGTGTAGTCAGCTTAGTTTGCATGCTCTGTTTTATTTTCTTAGTAATCTGCCTTGTTCTGTCTGCTACCTCCTTAACTACTTAAAATACGCCTGTTACAGTTAATACATTTTTGCTTTATAATACAACCCAGTTTATGTGATTTCTAACAGAGGGAGGAGGGGAGATGAGAAATTGTGCAGACCCTCTTCCACATGGAGGGAAGAGGTGAATAGAATAGACCTTTGGGTCTGTACTCCAAGGGAGGTGAACATCTGAGTGCTGGAGCAAGTTACTTAAGCCGAGTCTTCCCAGAGCTGATCTGCAGCTGGGTGTGACCCTGCCAGTGTTGTGTTAGAGGAGGTTTTAAGAGCCTGGCTCAGCAAGACAGATTAAAGGGGGCCCAGGCTGGTGGAACAGGTAGGCTCAGTGGTATCTCAGCACATCAGGGGACTTCCCAAATGGTCCAACCCGTCACAGGGTCCTCACCCCATCTAGGGGAGGGAGACATGCCAACGGATAACAGAGTGATCCAGCTAGATATCTGCTTGGAGAGTGTTTCTGAGCAGATAATGCTTGTTCCTGTGATTGCTTTGCTATAGCAACAGAGTAGACACTTTTTCCTAATTGGTTTCGTTCTTTGCAGGTAAAACATTAGAACCCATCTGACATCAAAGGAGTGAAGTCTCCTCTCCTCACTGGAAGGATGAGGTTTTGGAAACAATATCATTAAGTGAATAGACTGGTTTTATGTGAAACAGAAATTACCTCAAAGATGACTTTCAGGTGAGGGAAAGGGAAACCTTCTTATGAAAAGTGGTGTATGGTGGGTCAGCCATTAACATCCTCAGTTTACTCACCCTTCTAGTTAATGTGATGGTGATGAGGAAGCTGATCTTCATTGAATCAGTGGCCCTGTTCTCAATATCCCACCTAAGTTCCCTGTAAGCTGCGCGGCCATGCAGCAGCCTACTTAGCGCTGTGCAGGTGCTCAGGGAATACACCCAGGGACCTGCCTGCCGCAGTGCTCCTCCCCTTTCCCCAACTCTGCTGCGGCCCAGGACCCAGGCACAGCCAGAGCGCCCCTCCCCCAGCCCGGGACCCAGGCATGGCCAGGGCGCCCCTCCCCCAGCCCGGGACCAGACCTGCTGGGGCTGGGGGAGGGGCACCTATCCTGCAGCCCAGCCCCGCCACAGCGGAGAGAGGTGCCTCTCACCCCCAGCCCAGGTGCTGCTGCTGCTGTGGGGAGTCCTCTCTCCCTGCCAGAGCACCCTCCTGTACCCCAAACCACTCATCCCCACGCCAGAGCCCTCACCCCAACCCTCTGCCCCAGCCTTGAGCCCTCGCCTACTCTTGGAACCCCTCAGCCCAACTCCCACCACAAGATTTTTTTTTATGTGCACCAATATGAAGGGGATGTCTCAGCTCCAGAGCTTGTGCTTGGAGGGTCACTGCTGGCAGACAGACCAATGTATGGGGGAATCCTCTTGGCCTGGATCTGACTGGGGTCTCCCTGAGATACCCAAGAGTTTTAACTGAGGAGGTTTGGGGAGGGAAGGAGTAGCAGATGCTGCACTTGGTGGAGATCACTCAAGGGAGTCTAGCCATGCCGGTGGTTGTCGCTGATGAAGAAGGAATGTGGGCAGGAGATGTAGTTCTTAGGCCCTGGAACTCTGGGCATAAAACATACAGCTAAGGGTAGCATAAAAAAAAATAATAATAATAATTAAAAAAAAAATCGCTCTTTTACCTGTAAGGGGTTAAGAAGCTCAAATAACCTGGATGGCACCTGACCAAGACAACCAATAAGGGAAGAAGATACTTTCAAATCTGTGGGGGGAGGTGTTGTTTCTGCTCTCTTTGTTGTTCTCTCTGGGACAGAGAGGGACCAGGTCAGAAAAAACGTCTCCTAAAACTCTGCCTCCAATAAGCATCCAAGATTACAAAAATTGTAAGTAAAGCAAGGAAATGCGTTAGATTATCTTTTGTTTTAGCTTGTGAATTTTCCCTATGCTAAGAGGGAGGTTTATTCCTGTTTTTTGTAACTTTGAAGTTTTGCCTAGAGGGGAATCCTCCATGTTTTAAATCTTATTACCCTGTAAAATTACCTTCCATCCTGATTTTACAAAGGTCCTTCTTTTACTTTTTTTCTTTATAATAAAGTTCTGCTTTTAAGAACCTGATGGCTTTTTAGTGTCCTAAAAACCCAAGGGTCTGCTCTGTGCTCATCTTGTTTACTTATTTGGTTGGTATATTATTCTCAAGCCTCCCCAAGAAAGGGGGTGAAAGGGCTTGGGGGGGGGATATTGTGGGGAACAGGAACTCCACATAGTCCTTTTCCTGAATCTTTGTCTAACTCACTTGGTGGTGGCGGCAGCGATACCGTCCAAGGACAAGGAAGAACTTGTGCCTTGGGGAAGTTTTTAACCTAAGCTGGTAGAAATAAGCTTAGGGGGTCTTTCATGTGGGTCCCCACATCTGTACCCCAGAGTTCAGATTGGGGAGGGAACCCTGACAGTCCTGCTCCTGAGGAGGAGCACAGGGAAGATCCCCAAGGTGGGCAAAAGCTACTCTATACTAAACAAAGTCTAAAACAGTAAAAGACAGAACTATTTACAGTATAGATAACAAATTGATGAAGCAGCTTTGGACACAGAGGATTTCGACTCAGGTCATGTGGTAAGAAGGAACTGGAGGGGTGATTAGTCCACCCCTTCCTTTATATCTTGGTACTGAGCATGTGGAGTGTCAGGGCTCAGGTGTGGATCAATGGACACTACTTGCAAATTCTTCAGTGGCAGGCTCATGCATATCCTCATGTGGAATACACATAGGGATCAGCACTCAAAGAATTACCAAATGATCTTCCCACTTCAAAACCTCAAATCAACAATTATTGACTATTAATACAATCAAGTAATTTATCCTATGAATCCTGAACAGGGCCGTCTCCAGGCACCAGCTTGTCAAGCAGGTGCTTGGGGCGGCACGTCCAGCTATTCGGCGGCAATTTGGCGGACGGTCCCTCACTCCGGCTCGGAGCGAAGGACCTCCCGCCGAATTGCCGCCGCAGATAGTGATCGCGGCTTTTTTTTTTTTTTTTTTTTTTTTGGCCTGCTTGGGGTGGCCAAAACCCTGGAGCCGGCCCTGATCCTGAAGTCCCATGATCTTCAGCTTTTCATGTATTAATTTCATGAAACATTTATATCAGAATACTCTGTAGAAGGATAAACAACTTGTTCTTTATTACGTATGAGGGTCGAATTACTCAAACACTGATGTTTCCATAATATTTAGGAGTCCAGAATCTCTTGTTGTTATAATACTCAAACATTACAGTACATGGCAATTTACATCCTTCAAGGGACTGTATAAAATATTTATACTATGGCTATATGTGGTGGCTAACCTTGTGATTAGAGTTACATTCCAGTTAATTATAAACTAAATCTGGTCTTAGAAAATGCAGTCTCTTCTTAACAAAAGAGGCACATTTACAATAGAAGCCTCACTACTCATTTAGATTCCTCCTGAAAACTCATTAAATTCCATAATCACTACAACAGAATATCCTACTAACCCCCTAGTTTATTCCCTCCTCTGGCTTTCCTATTGTATCCTGGCCTCTCTACCTTCACAGAACCACATTGACTTCATTTGTGCAGGTACAGGGATCCTCCAAGATGGAGCTTCTTGCTGGGTAATAGAGTATGTCAGTCTTCGGCATTGTTAACTCATGGTAAGGCCTGACTATCTGTGTATCTTATGTAGCAATATAGCCAGTGATAAGTAATAAATACATATAATATTTTAATCCATGTGGGGGTAAGCCACAACATGTTTCTGTTAACTAATTACTTTGCCTTTTGAAGTAAAGTGAGGTGAAGTCTAAACATCCTTGATGTTAAAAGTTTGAATTCCTTTTTTCTCTCCATAAGGACTTACCTTCCAGTCAGTTTTCTTCAATGGATGCCCATCAATGAATGGGGACATGGAAAAGTCCCTCTTCATTTCAGATGTAGCTTGCTGAATCATATCTACACCTTGAGGATGTTGTAATTCAAATTTGTGCAGTGCTATGGACATATAGAGTGCTGAGTATTAATATTTCTTAACTTAGAAGAGGCATTTGTGTGGTTTCTAATGTCCAGATTATACTTAGGACTTCATCCTCCACAATACTTGTGCATACAAGTGGAAGGTGAAAAGGTAGGAGGAGAATGAGATATACGGGTACATGATATTACTTAAGGAGTGTGCTATTGTGCAGCCTCCAAGTTACTCCTGCTTGTAGCAGGAGTGGGTCCAAAGAGGGTGGTTAGCTAAGCACTTCATATACATGATGAGGTTTGCACGTATAGGCTGATGTTTCCTCAAAACACAGCTATCACGGACAGAGTTCCTCTTTTACTCTGTACTTGAGTATGGGAATGGGTACTCAAGGGCACTAACACGGTGTAGAGGACTAACCCTGTTGGTTATCATTCTCACTTGTTCCACATGTAGCCTAAACTCACATCTCAGAGGAAGCACAACAGCTATATACATCCTGGTGCTCACCTCACAGGCCATGCAGGATCAAGGCCTGAAGGAAACTGAAACAGCACCCAAAAGGGTGGGAAAAAATCATATATGAGAGAGAGAGAGCATGGTGACAAGCACAGCTGGACACCTTCTGAGGATGCTTGTGTGCTTAGAGCTTTAGCAGAAAATGGGTAAGTGGAATATCCTTAAGCATTCCTAGCTCACAGGGAAAGTGTTTGGTATTAAAATCTGCAATGGCAGGTCAAATGCATTGATCACCCCTGCCAGGGTAGACTGGTTACTTCCAATTTGCTGGTATTTGTAAAGCCCTCCCTAACATCATAGGTTTCCCCACCTTGGCTAAATCTGACCTCCTTGACCAAAGCTGCATTGAGGAAGTTGAGGCACAAAGCAACATCTTGAAGTCAGTCGCCAGGATGATCACCCTCAAATCTCCCAAGGAACACATTCATCTCTTCCCTCATGTCCCCCCCCCCCCCCATCTGTGTCTGAAGGCAAGATCACCCTCCTAGCATAAAGTGTTGGCTGACATATGCAGTTCTTAATCACTATCTTACAAGCCAAAACAAAAAACAAACAAAAAAAAATAGATCAAAGGTTGGAAATTTATCTACCCATCCATGAACTGGGAAATGAATGGGCCAGCATGGTGCTGATAGGACCAACATTAGTTAGAATTTAAGAGGCCTGCCCACTGTAGTCTAACAGGAATCCAAATTGCCCTATAAATTATAGAGACTCATATCTGGTATAATGCCAGTGAACTTGTACCAAGTAAAATGTGTATGCATACACTTTCCCATCCCCCGTCCCTCCTTCCATTTTAAGATGTATACGGTTATCAAGTATCCAGACCTTCTCAACTGCAGCATAAATAATGGCATAGCCAATTTTGAGCTTTTAATGAAACACCAGTATATTATAATCCTTTGCCACTATTTGTACAGCACCTAGGAAACTATTGGGTGTTATATAAAGAATTAAGAAAAACAACATGATAATAAATCTTCACTTATGGATTTAAGGCCAGAAACTGTAGAAAGAGCCAATAGCAGCACACAATATTTTAATAGAGTAGTGAAACTGTAAGTATACATTTACATTTTGCTTCTAATAAATCCAAATCAGCAGTTTCTACTGTCACAGAGGTGTTCATTTTTTAAATGGCATTTTGTCCTGAGACTTGGTCAGTCTTAATGAAAATTACATTGATTTGACTAAGTAGAAATGGGTGAACAAAAAGCTATTTATTAAATGTATTTCACCTCTTTCCATTTGCAATTTTTCTGAATGTATGTTGTGGTTCTCAGATTTGTTTATTTAAAATTCAAATGAATAATTCTTGGTGCATATATTGTTTACCAGCATGTCATTCAAGATATTTGCTACTTGAAATACAGAACTTGAACAGTTTTGAGTAGAAACATAGGCCTCATGACAAGTTTCTGTACTCTGGAGGAGTGCAGCTCCTAGAATCATGTTTTATGAAACGTATATTAAAAAACAATAAAAATCTTGTCAGAGTATCACTTAAACGTGTCTAAGATAGTCTCCATGCAATAGCAAGGATGTGGCAGGGCAGCAAATACAAACGTTGCGCAAGGAAACTGTTTCCTGTGCTATTTCCTTTGTTTAAATAGGCTGAATAAATGTAAACACTATTTTTCAGCCTTACAGAGCTTAAGACAAGAGCACTACACAGCAGTCAGCATCAAACTGTTTGCCACCCCAAGTGGCCATTAATATACTGAAAATGACTTGGGTATCCACAGCACAGTAGTGGTGTGAAATTGAACCAGGACTCAACCACAGCTTTCCATTACAGCAGCTTTAGGTAGAAATTTGTTTAGTCCTGCATTACTGTGCAATTAGGGACTTAAGGCTAGCAGCAAGCATTTGATTGTACTTCTTTTGATTTGGTAGGACTTTACTATTTTGCTGTTGCCAGCTTGCTAAAGAATTGGATTTAGGCAGTCTCCGAAATGGCACGTACGGCCATAATTTATCGAACCAACTTTGTTCTTTTTCAGCCTCTGACTTAAAGTGTGCTTCTGAGTCAGCACTGGACTGTAGTTTTAGGAGCACACTGCTATACAACGTGTATGGATGGATCACAGTGTAGATATAAATTCCTCTAGAAAACAAATGCGTTGCATTGTAAAAATAAATAAATAAAACAAAATAAAGTGAGTGTCCCAGAAGGATCTAGCACTATAGATGCTCCATTTAAAGCATGATTACGCAATAACATCTTTTGGTCAATAAAGACTATAAAATTTAGGATTAATGCTGCAATTCTTTCACCGTCCCCAAGCCTAAATTCAAAATCAAAACAAGAGCTTCGTTTGCAATGGAAATATCTGAGCCTATAAACTTCTTGTGTTGCAAGGTCAGTATTTCAAAGGCAAAGCTTTCATTCAAGCAAAAAGGAAAGTGGATTATTGAAGTGCATGTTTATATAGTTATTTCAAGGAATTAAACTCAGTCTTCCATATATCAATGTATTTTGCATACCATCATCTACAATAGGTATGTTAACCCTGATTGAACACAATGGGACAATCCCATCAACTTTGTGGAAGAAAAATCTATTTATGCTGTAATTGGCATGGAGTAATTTATTGTATACCGGCGTATTAGGGGCCTGATTCTACAATATACATATAGGCAAAGCTCCAATTAACATCAGTTTTAATTATGCCTGAGTAAGAAGTACAGGATCATGGGCCAGATGCTATAATTCATTAAGGCACAAAGGAACCATAACCTATCTACAAGTGTCAAGCAAAGTAGTACCCTTTTGGTGGGGGACTACCAGAGAGTCTCTCTGTTTTGCTGACAGCCCTGTATAGTCATCCATCCTACTCACAAGCCATGAATGGGTTGTGCTGGAGCAGAACTCCGATATATTTATCTGCCCTGTGTAGGATCTATTAAGAACCCTACACCAGTGGCACAACCTGGAGGAGCCCACCAGCTGTTCTAAATCATTTCAGGGATGGGGCTGATAGGGAGAAACAGGGAGCTGGAAACTGCCCCCTCACATCTCTCCATCCTCTCCTGTTCGGAGTACATGTGTTGGGTTTGATCATTTTTTGGAGGGGTGGTGTTTAAATAGCAATGTTGCAAAATCTCTTTGTTGTCACTAGGAAAGTACATCCTGGACAACAGCATCATTTGTTTGCCGCAGGCTACAGCCAGACCTTCAGCTAGCACAAAATTGACGTATCTCCATTGAACTCAAAACTATACCAATTTATAGCAGTTGAAAATCTGGCCCCAGAAATGTCCACCCTGACTTAATTTTATATGAAACAGGAAGCAACAGTACATTGTATGCTCTGGAAACCAGAAGAGATCAAGAAGATAAAACTTTTAAATGACAATAGATTCATTCTTTTACAGAACAGAATTGTCTTTTTTTTTTATTTCAACTGGGAGTTGTTGCATCTGCGCTGTGAAAAGATCAAAATAATGACAGTAGTGCAGGCTTTAACCCCTCTTTTCGTGTCTTATGCCCCTTCCTTCCCACATCTACAATTCTGAGAAAGAGCAAGCCAGCTTTTATACAGCTGGGAAAAAAGTGTTGCTAGCATAAAACAAGTCATTTTGCATGGTGGTTTTTATATTATTCTGGGGATTAAATTCCTGAAGAGAGACTAGTACTCTGGGTGTGTCTGGCTGGGTAGAAAGTGACAGCTGTGATTATGGTGAGTTTCAAGTTCTTCTCATTCTGAGAAAACATGTGTGCGTCATGGCAGCTGCAGTCCTGGGAAGAAAGTAAATCCTGTGGTTGGGAAATAAATTGATCTTCTGCTTTCACTTACAGACAGAGAAAAAGTTATTTTTTTGAACAATTAACTTGTGGTCCTAAAAGAGGCAGCTGCATCTAGAGGAAATCTTCTTTTAAAATCATCAGTCACATAACATTTAAACACTGAATTAAAACAATACAAGTACGGCTCAAAAAAAAAAAAAATGGCTGATCACATTTACTCTAGTAGAAGAAACAAAAAGCCCCACCACTGAATCAATCACAATGGTTCAACAGATCAAAATCCAGTGTTTTATGAGAGCTTATTATATTGTTAAAAATATACATAGTAATCATGATTTCAAAGGTAATTTTTTTTAAAATGTTAAATGTTACACTCTATTGTATTAAAAAGATATATTGCATGGAATAGAAAAGTATTACAGTCTGCAAGAATGTAAAATAAATACCCACATAAAGAAATACCTCATTTAGGGTAAAATTATGCTCTCAGACTTGCACAGCACAAGTCTAAGCTCTGTCCTACCTATATACTCAATTCCCACTTCCAGCAGTGGGAGTGCTGCCATGCTGGGAGGGGGGGTGTATTCCTCACAAAGTTCCACACGTGAAAGGGGAATAGAACATCAGCCGAGGCATGGACCGGAGAGCAGAATGCTATCACATTCATCAAATGTGATTCTCATTTTTGTCCTGCTAGTACAAAAGTTTCTTACCAATAAATAAATAAAATTGTGCCATGGGGAAACCTCGAAAAATATCAAAATCCTGACACTATCTCCCTGTTAACATGTTTCCCAACCACACATTCTCTTCTTAAAAAACAAAACAAAACAAAAAAAAACCACACCACACACTTCTGGGCCAAAATTCTCAAAAGTAGCTCTGTAAAGTTATGCTTCTAACTCCACACTTAGGCACCTAACTGGCCCGATTTTTAAGTGAGCTGAGCACTGAGCAGCTCACACCTAAGTAGAAGGGAGAGGATGGATGGTGAGTGTGAATAATTTGAACAAAAGAGTATTGTCAAGCTTAAAATGAACAACAGTATTGTCAGTGTTAGGCCTAAAACTTCTGGAAATTTTACAGAGCGAGCGTTGTAATATTAGCTTTAAAAAGCAAGCTTTGCAAAATTAAGCTGCAACCTGTGGTCAAAAGACACCTGCAACCAGACAATGTTATGCTGACTCCTATATGGTGAAATAGGTCATGCTCTCAGACACGGCTTATAAAACCACATTACTCACAGTTGAGATAATTGGCTATATGGAGATAAGTTATCTAACGATAAAACTAAAACAACCATTGGGTATTAAAGCAACCACAATAACCACAGTAAACATTTGGCGTAACCCGATTGATTGGTCTGTTTTGAGACACGGCCGACAGATAAGATAAAAAGAACTAAGGCACAGAACTGTGTGTGTGTTTTGGTCATAAGGGAAACTTGACCCACACCCACTGAACCAAAGGGATGTGCACTTTGTGACCATCTGTAACTGGCCAGTGCGGAAAACGGCTGACTGAACTGTATTTTTCGGATGAATGCAGGGTTACAGAGTACAGGTTACAGAGTAAAGAAGTCTGGGTTGCTTGAGCCGATTTGATGTCAAGTTGTGTTGACACTACAGTATTAAGAATAGTGGTGTCGGGATAATTTGACCTCAGGTTATATCAGTACTGCAGTATTAAAAATAGTAGTAAGTACCTGATGCATAATATTATTTGTACTTGTGCTTGTCTTCAATACAACTTGCCATTTATATTAATCCTTATTTAGTGTTGGTCTTTAATTCTGCTTTTCTTATTTTGTCTGTGTTGCCTTTATAGTTGAAAGTCATTAAAAGCCTTTTTTGAGGAATAATTAGTAGTTTTAGTTTCTCTTATACAGACACTGCTCAATCTTATTACATCTGTGTTGGGTGGTGGGAAGTAGTGATCACCCAGGGCCTCATTAGGGTCCTGACGCATGTTTCCTTCTTCTTTTATCTCTGCAGTAAGTACCTTTGAAAGTCAAGCCACTCTTAGTGCCTAAATATGAACATATGAGCCTAAAATTAGGCATACACTTTTGAAAGTCTTGACTGTGACTCGGAAGTCTCCAGAGACGTACTCTTACAGTCAAGAATCAGAGGGGTAGCCATGTTAGTCTGTATGCGCAAAAACAACAAGGAGTCTGGTGGCACTTTAAAGACTAGCAGATTTATTTGGGCATAAGATTTCGTGGGTAAAAAAACCCCACTTCTTGTTGCATCTGAAGGAGTGGGATTTCTTACCCATGAAAGCTTATGCCCAAATAAATCTGCTGGTCTTTAAGGTGCCACCAGACTCCTAGTTGTTCTTACAATAGCACTGTCTTGATTGTATCTCCTGCCAGTAGTCAGCACACTCATTCACTTGCAGTTTAGTTTTCTAAAACTGGAGAACATCAAGAGATCAACAATTAAGCTGCTACTTTAAATAGGACTTAAATATACATTTTGTAGGATATGATGTACAATATCGTTAAATCAGATTTATAACCAATGAACACACATTCAGGCACATGACATTAAATTTAAAGGCCCAATGAGAGGAGTTACAAAACAAAGTGATGCCCAAGAGTAAAGACAAAATGCAAAGATAATTGGTGTGAATACAAAGCTAGAATTCTATTTTTTCCATACACAATGTATACCAAAAAAAAAAAAATCATCCCAGGATTTTGAGATAAAGCCAAACACAATGGGAAGTGCTCCCATTTTGATTTATTGTAACATTTTTACTCTGTACACATTTAAAGGTCTCAAACTGATGTGTTACAGGTATTTTACTAAATGCAAGCCACAGTGATAATGTTCTTTGCAAGTAAAGAACAGCTCACATTTCAATTTAGTTTCTTGTGACAGAGTTTACAGACTCAAGAGAAGATAGACATCTCAATGAATAGTTACTTTTAGCTAATGATTTGCTTTTCCAGTAACTTCAGCATGCTTTGGATCAGGCCCTAGATGTAAACAGCCACCCCTATAATACCAGGTCCTCTGTACCACTTAAAGCCCATATTAAATGGGCGGGGGCGGGGGGGATGGTCATTGGCAGAACAGTCACAGCTTCCTTGTACTCTGTGCTGATCATACATGGCTTGGCATAGAGGGCAGCAATGGGGACTGGCCAGAGTATCCATGCTCACATGGGCTCAGTGCACAAAACACACCATGCAGTTACCGTCCCTCCTGTGGCCCAGATTGCAGTCCCGTGCCCTGGTTCCTGACAGAGGAAATGGTTTTCCCTCCAGTTAGTCAGGCCTTAGAGAAGTGAAGTGAATTTCATCCTTGGCCATTAACTTTTCTGGAAGTGAAAATAAATTAGATCTGGGGGGGGGGGGGGGAGGAGTAATTGAAAATGAAGTTAAGTCTCTTGTCAGAGAAGGAGAGCTCTGTCACACCATACCAAACGTGGGCTCTGAATAAGAATTTAACAAGCAGCAAAGGACTGGCAATTTCAAAAAGTAATAACCCTCCAATTCCTAATGTACTGCACATTGTGACACACAAGAGCAATACCCAGCATGTTAAGGGACTTTATTATAAAGCAGTTAATAGCATACTTCAACTTGCCTTTGTAACCTGCTCCTTTTTACATGCTATGATAAGTCCTTTTAAGAAAAAAAGAGGGTAGATAGAAGAAATAAAACTAATTACAGACGTCAAAGATCCCATTATTGGAAAGGGAGCAAAGCTGGTTGGTTGGTAGCAGCAGGCGTGACTTGAGTGGTAAAGTACTTTTAAATATTGAGAAACAAAGCAGATGAGATAGAAGGGCCATTTCTCAGCACCAGAAAAAGGACAAGGAAGTGTTTTCTTTTAAAAATAAAATGTGACCTCTGATCTATGTTCTTAAATAAGTGACCAAGAGACTGGCCCTCCAACATACACAAATGGGTCAAGCAAGTTCAGTTTTTTGCCAGGTCTTGAACTCCTCTAATATGTCATTGCTATGTGAGTAAAAGTACCATAAAACACAATGATCCTTTGCTGGAAACCCAGGCTCTTAATTTCATTGATGTCTACTATAAACTTCACCTTTATAGCAGACATTTCGCCTTAACAGTATAAATTATTGACACCCAAGACTAAGGTAGAATATATACTCAGAATTCTCAACCTGTAACTTTCTTAATGGGGATACTAGGCACTAAAAGAAAAGGTGGAAGGGTGCACTTTAAGGGTTTGATCCAGCTCACATAAAGTAATGGAAAAAAATCCTATTGCCTTCAATTGGAACTGGAAAAGATCCTTAACCCCTTACCACCAAGAAATGGAGATTGCTTCTCTTCATGAATTGCTAGCAGTGGAAATGGCACAGTGGAATAAAGTCAGAGAGAACCTTTTAAAAAAGATACAGTGTGCCAAAAATACCATAAGACATCTACAATCTGTTAACTCCAATAGTCACAAAATTCAACCCCCTTGTCCCTCGAAAAATATATCTTTTCTCCTTTTTAGGGAACAACATATTTTGGAGTAGACTATAAAGCCATGCGATTGAATGGAGCACTCCATTTAATTAAGTTATTTTTAAAAGATAATTCAGTGACTCTTTAATAGACTCTGGGAAGTGAAAGTCTGGAACATCCCCCTCCCCCAAGTATCTTCTATTTCTCAAAAGTAATTATTGAATGACACCGCTGCAGGATGGATCAGATGCCCTGTTGTAGTGCTCTGTAGACATATGCACTATTATGAAAACCATCTCACAGTACATGATTTTCACTTTATTTCATTCATGTTGCAGTTAATGCCTTCAAAATCTACACTGTATACAGTACCTCACTTTTGTATTGTGTTCTAATTCATCAGATCGCCATCTTGCAAATTTTGGCAGACCAGGTCATGCCCAAACCAATAGGACTATTTGCATAGAATGTGCCTTAAATCAATACAAACATTTAATTAATTAATAAATTTAAAAAAAAAAAAAAAAAAAAAAAGCCCCAGGAAGTGTATTTGAAATTCAAGGTGCCTGTGTGAAAATGTAAATGAGTTTATCATACAATTTCAAAAGAAGAGATAAAACCCCTTCATTTTTAGTTTGGTACTTCTAACAAAACATCAGTTAATACATACAATGCTGTTTATATGGTTATGGTGTTATTTTTTGAATTAATAATTTTGCTTGTGATATGTCAAGCTCTGTCACTAAAATGAAGTTGCCAATAGTTGGCTCTGAACAACACAAGCTTTTCAAAATTAAGCAACAACAACAACCATACATAAATCATCGGTGTAATTGTATGTAACATACTGAGTTATATAGCACTGGTTTTTTTATGATGAATACCTCAGTATGGTATTTTCTAGGCATTTATGTATTAGCCTTATTTCCTAAAAACTTTAGAAAAAGAGCATGCTGTACTGCAAACTGTGCAACAAGCAATTATTAAATACAACTGTTTACATCTTGCTAATTACATGTAAGATACATAGAGTGACATAACAGGCTCTGTTAATCAGCATTACACTTTTGTGCTCATATCCTCCATGTCCTCGTTCAGATTCCCATTAGTTTTAGCCACCAAATAAAATAAAGAAAGGAAGACAGACTAATATAACACAATAACTAACAACAATCCTGATCACACCAGTTACAGAGAGAATGCCAATTTATGACCAAAGAAGAGACAGGACCAATCCCAGTTCTATTAAAGTCAATGAGACTTCTGCCAAACATCAATAGTTACAGGATTTTGCTTATTGGGTACAATTTCCACAGAGCCGCTTCTTACACATTGTTTAATACAAAGAAACAAGATCTGCCTAGAATCACAACACCCTTGCATGAGAAGAGAGAACTGCCTTATCATAATCTGCACACGGTAATGCTCCTTTATTTTTTAACTTTGGGGGGGAAGGAATCACCTCATCATCATTCAGTCTCTAGAATCACATTTGGAAGTTTTCCTACAAAGCTTACCTTAACTCAGGGTTTTCTTAGCCAGAAGTATGCTATGTGACTAGCATCCATTACCTACAGAATGGCTGCTGTGTTTCTTATAAGAAATGCCTGGGAGGGCTAAGTGACCACCTGAATAAGGGTAGACCTATTAAAGTGGGTCATGTGACTGTACTCAAAGAAGTTCTCAAGAGCAAAGAGGGAAAGCTCTGTATTGAATAAAAAAGAGTGAGAGTTATTAGAAAACTTGAGCAAGGAACACAAAAATAAGTCTATCTAGACTGATAAAGCCTGTACCAGTATAGCATGTTTTTTTTAATATGTATATATACACATACATATACACTTTATGTGCTTGTACTTTTTTCTGCAGTTAGTATTATACCTTTGCTAAGCCTGTTTAGGGTTCACATAACAGTTTCTTAAGATGCTCTTTTCCTTGTTTAAGCTATTAATGTCCTATTTATGTTTTAAACTCTGTGTTGAGCAAGAGTTAGGGTGGAGCATAGACAGAGAATGTGCCAGCAATCCAACATGGAACAAAAATGGGTTTAAATAGAAGGAGAAAAAATGCTTCACAGACATGAACTAATTTTGCAAGTCACACAAACAATTTGATAGGGTCACAAGCCTTGAACCTGCCCTTATAAACAAAACTGGAGCTCTGGTTCCTATTTGCATGGTCTAATAAAGAGACACACTGCCCAACACAGTTGTGAATGACTGTTCTTATGTTTAAAAATGAGATCTGGTATTTAAAAGGTGTAGTAGTAGTGGTAGGATAAAAAACAAAACCCAACATAATTAAATTCCCGAAATTTGAAGGGAAACATTGATGTGGATTTTGCCCAGAAATTCCTGCAAATTTCTATTATCTTTGTGCAGTTCTTCCAAATTCTTTGGTGGGGCTAAATTTGCCGCTATTTAATGAGCTCTAGCTTTGGCCCCCAAAACCAGTGGCTCCCCTGGAATGTGCAGAGATCTCAAGGCACTTGGCAATTCTGTGTAAGCCACATAGATCCACACTTTCAAGAGTGTTCAGCAGCCACGGTGTCAGACAGATTTTCAAAACAATATTGCATGATGAGCACCCACTTTAGGGGCCGATATGACACATGAGTTCTTTTGAAAAATCTGACCCCAGTTGTGGATGCAGAACATTTGAAAATCTGGCCCATAGGTCTTTCAAGGTACTAAGTGCCCTCCACTTCCACTGACTCCACAACATCTCACAGGAGTGCACACCACCTTGCAGGATTGAGCCCACAGCTCTGTGTAGAATTTCAGTGCCTCTGCACTGGCTCTGGGGCAACCCTCCCCAGCAGCACCAGTACTATGGCTTTTCCTGCCAATGGCTGCCCTTGGACCACTCCTTAGATGGATGGAATCAGGTGCCCCACCAATGCAGGGCTCTGTGTAGAAAAAGGTAGAGCAGCCTCAAATTTAGGGAATGATGATGATGTAGTTTGCCTGCTCCGTCAGTGTGGATCTCAGACCCATGGACCCCCAGTAAAGGAGAAATAGTGTTGTGAAAGCAAATGACCTGTCGCTTTCCACATTTTGGTGCAGAAGAGGCAGGATGTGGCATGAAGATATAGTTGATCTGATATGCACCAACATAGTCATAAGATAACTCATCATCTCACAAACGTTTGCAGAGAGGTTTTAACTTTGGATGGGCTAGAATTGGCACTGTGTTTAAAAGTGAAAAAAATTATGCAAATATCTGATTGGAAAAGAAAATGCTAGTGCTCTCATTACAAGGCACACATGAATGTATCCAGTAAAAGGAGATTGTTGTTTCTACATCCATCTGAGTACATGCTCTATTACAGGGGTCGGCAACGTTTGGCACGTGGTTCGCCAGGGTAAGCACCCTGGTGGGCCGGGCCAGTTTATTTACCTGCTGTCGCGGCAGGGTCGGCCGATCGCAGCCCCCACTGGCCACGGTTCACCGTCCCGGGCCAATGGTGGTGGCGGGAAGCCGCGGCCAGCACATCCCTCGCCCGCGCCGCTTCTCTCCACCCCCATTGGCCCGGGACGGCGAACCGCGGCCAGTGGGGGCCACGATTGGCCGAACCTGCCGCGTCAGCAGGTAAATAAACTGGCCTGGCCCGCTAGGGTGCTTACCCTGGCGAGCCGCGTGCCAAACGTTGCCGACCCCTGATCTATTATAACGGCTGGAGCCTTGCATGTGCATCACTCCCTGCCACTCCTCAGTGTTCCATTGCAGAAGATTGGAATTACTGTTTAAGAGCCTTTGAAGCTCCAGGTTGAATAAAGAGCTATTGTTTATGTGGGTATGTGGCAGGGTTGAGACTCACTGGTGAGGTGCCTCCTGCTGGTTGTCCAGGGAATTAACTCTTTTCCAGCTCAGAGCACCCTCTGCAGGCCGGCTGATGTCTTGCCTGCTGCTGACCCATGTTCTTCCCAGACCCTGGTGCCCTTTGCCCAGGGGTTCTGCCCCCAGCAGTACCCCCTCACTCTGGGTCTCCCAACCCTCTATCCCCACCTTGCCTCAGTGGCTACTGCCAGTCATCATCTAGCCCCCACTCCCTGGGGAAAACTGCAGTCTGTAAACCACTGATCATCAGCAAGGGAGGTTGGACCAGCTGCCTCTGCCTAACTAGGGGCTGCCCCTTTGAATAGGGTGACCAGACAGCAAGTATGAAAAATCAGGACAGGGGATGAGGGGTAATAGCCTATATAAGAAAAAGACCCCAAAATCGGGCCTGTCCCTATAAAACTGGGACATCTGGTCACCCTACCTTTGCAGCTCCTGTACCCTTTTGTAGGCCTTTGACAAGGCCTGCAGCCTGGGGCTTTGCTAGGCTGGAGCTCCCCCAGCTCCCTCTGCCCTTCCCCAGCACTGCTCCACCTCAGGTACCCTGCTCAACTCCCAGACAGTCTGGTCCTTCTCTCTCAAAGGCTAGAGAGATTCAGCTGACCACAGCTTTGGCTGCTTCCTTATTCAACCCAGCTTTCCCACTTGCTTTTAACCCCTCTTTGCTGGGGTGGGGGAGCTGCCCCACCACAGGGTAGTTTGGACTCTGTCTGGGTTAAGATTCCCGGCTGGCAAATGTACAACTTAAAACAATGCAGAACTTTGATCAAACAGTTGTTTCATTATGCCATTTCCTCTTATATTTGACTTGAGCATTAACCTTTCCACTTGTTGTGGCCAAGTGTTCCATTTTCTATTGAACAATCCGTGTTCATAAATGCCATTTTGTGCATAATTAGCTCACGAGGTGCATTTTGCACAGCCTTTCCAGGAGGACTCCATTTTCATGCACTCACTTATATTACTCATTCACCAGTAAAGTTTTATCACAGAGATTTTATTTTGAATCGCTCATTTTCTCAGGTGATGATTTCTAGCATGTAATTGGTGTCTGCAGTTACAGTCCAGTTTCATGAGCAATATATACAGGCTGCAGGACTGCAGAGAAAAACCCCAACACTCAAAGTGCTAAGAACAAGGCACCCTATCATGCAAAGTTATCCTCAGACACAACAGAAAACGCATTGTAAAGGATGACAATAACTAGCTAAAGAAATGCAATGCTTTTGTTCAAATTTACTATCCCAACACCACTTTAAAAATAAATGTAACAGTAGGTGGTAAAAAAAAACCCTCTCTCTCTCTCTCTCTCTCTCTCTAATGCATAGTCTCCTCATTCATATCCATGCTTGAGGCACTCTATATGCAGAATGATATGGTTAGTTTCGTTGGGGCAGTCTGATGGCCCCAAAATCCCTTAGATTGTTTCATAATTGACTTTTTCAAGTTATTCAGCAGAAGTACCAAGTTTCTTAACATGCCATGTGAAAATACAGTCAGAGGATCCTCATTAGATTATCGGAGTTACATATAAAAGTCCCATAGACTCAGAGGTAGGGTGTTTTCAAGAGGATTTTTGCATGGAGTTTTTCAGATCCCGCCGGGCATTGCAAATCTTTGCTGTGAATTTTCTTCGGAATTCAACCTGGCTCAACTCTTTCCAGCCTTCTGCAGTGCATGTTTGTCTTAAAAAAGCTGTCACGGAAAAGGAGAGAGATGATCTCAGAAGTCAATAAGTAAAAAGAGTGAGAGTGAAAAGAACTTGAAATAATAATTAGTACTATAATGGAACTTCACCCAATTAACATCTGTTTCCTGAGTGCTCTAATTCGCCTCAAAATCTGCTGGAAACAAGCATATAACAACATCTGCCACTCGGTACTATAAGCAAGCACTAAAGCAGTTGCACTGGATTCTAAACGATTTGTTGTTTTGGTAAGTAATTTTGGGCAGTCTAGTTGAATATACCCATTGATAACATTTTATACCGTGCAGTAAGGATAACTATTCGTATTATTTTATATGAATGACTAAATGTATGAGGCAGTGAATCTTCTGGTGCTGAATTTACCTAAATATTTTGGCCATGCTTTGGAGTTTTGATGAAATCATAGGAAACTCTAGCATTCAAATACTACCACCTGCTCAAATACTAGTGATGAGGACCTAGCAATGATCATCGACTTTTATGTAATCTATCATTTGAGGATCCAAAATTTACTCAGAAGAATACTGACAGATGCATAGAGAGCGTACATGGCGATGTAAAGGTTTTATCTGTGTGACCAGTGTCCACATTACTCACAAGAAGTGAAGCCACAACTGAGTTACACAGTTCATCCCAGATGAGTGCTGGTAAAACTTCCATACAACACCATCATACAGTCTGTGTGCCACATCTATTACCGAAATATTATTTGAAGGATATTTGAGAGAAAGTTAAAAGTTAAGATTATTTCTTGTATCCCTTTGCCTATAAGGCTGGATGCCATAAGCCCAGGACCTGCAAACAATTAGAATCACAGGATATGTCTACACTACAATAAACGACCCAGGGTATGGATGCAGCTGGCCTGAGTCAGCTGACTTGGGGTCACAGGTCTAGAACAGCAGGGCTATAAAATTGCAGTGTAGACGCTTGGGCTAGAGCCCGGGCTCTGAAACCGGGGTAGGTCTCATGCATGAGCACCTGAGTAGTCCCATTGACTTCAGTGGAAGTACTCACTCAGATTAAATTAAGGTTATGTGTCAGTGTTTGCAGTTCAGGGCCTTAACTATCAGTCTAACTGTGCAGGGCTCAGAGGGAACCATAAAAACTCTTAACGTAGCTTTAAAAAAAAAAAGAGGGGGGTCAGAACTTTAAAGTCCAATGTTTGGACTATTTCAAGGCTAGGGGGGAGTGCTGGGTGCCAATAGCAAATGGAGAATTTCTACTGGCCTAAATCTCCTGTTTCCCTCCCTTTATGGTTTGAAATAATGGATTTTAAAGCAATCAAGATTTTTTTTCTGTAGAGAAAAACAGTTACTGAGTCAGGACTGACTCTTGTCCACCATGGGGCATGGGCAGGTGTAATCTGAGGGTAGGGTTGAAATTCCACATTTGGAGGAGGAGGAGGAAATAGGTCTCTAGCAGGATGCTGTTTGAAGCTGCTCAGAGGGCATGCTAGAATAAATGCCAAAGAAATGGATTGTTGGGGCAGAGGCTAGGTGAGATGGTTGAAATGTGCACGATAATTTATCATGTGGCTCTGCAGTTTATCCCATGTGCATCACAATAAGGAGACGCTATATGTATTTACATAATACTGTCAAAGCTCTTTCTAGGTATATATAAAAGGCACCAGCCAGCGTGATGTGAGGAACTCCCACTTTGCCTTCTCATACTTATTAAACATTTTAATTTATCTTAACATGAGAAGGTGCATTCTCCCTTACCACCACCCTTTTTCATTGGAGGTCAATACAATATATTAGAGTTGCAGAGCATTTGTGTCACCGTGGAACGGGAGGAGGAGCAGATCCTTCAACAGACTGTAAATGTTCCAAAGAAACACATTTTTAATGTCTCAGAGTAAGTGAGATTATGTGCAGGTATAGCAAAAGCTGGCTCGAGGTACTTTATTTCATATTTCCATCTGCCAGTTTATTTCATGAAAGGGAAGATTGTCCTCTCACCCAATAAATTCATCTTTTTTTATTACAGAAATGTTACATTAAATACTAATAACAGTGTTTCGAGGGATCAGTTAAAGGATATAACAAGCAATTAAACAACTTCAATTATACCATAATGTTCTGTGTAGATTTGTTTCAACAGATTACCACATTTCTACTGAAATTATATTCATGAGAGGGTTAGCAATATTTTAAGCATATGTTCCAGAACTGTGATCTCAGCCTTGGATAATAATAGCAATCTAAGATGTATGCTCTCATGTCTCACAAATATCATAGTTTCAGCTCATTTTTCCATGTATTATTGAAACAAGGAATGCTTTCCTGTTTTCTTTTTGAGCCACTGGAGCTGGAAGGAGTAAAATTCAGCAAATGTGCTGTAATAGATAAGAACCGAAAACACTGTGCTTGAGGACTTCACCTATGTTCACAGATTTATAGTTTATTAAAGAGCCTGGTTCAAATAATATTAGTGCTGCATCAAACTGACAAACCAGAACATTGGAAGCCAAGCCTTGCATGCACAACAATACCAGTTTGGGGTTGAAGGACTCAAACATCTAGGCCAATTGCCTATCCATCTAGCCTTTTCTTTTTCCAAAGTTCCCCCTGCCTCCCAGCTTGAGCTCCCACCCTTTGATGGGTTGGTGTAGAACAGCTCTCCTTGCAGTCAGGAGGAAATCTGTGCTAACATCAAAAGGTAAAGTTGGATCTTAATAGCCTGATTGTGATCCAACCTAGACTGCTGGAAATCAGAAATATGTTAATCTAATATATAAATGGCTTCAGTGGAGTTATCGGACCATAAAAATGATTTGTCTAACTTGTTTGACAGTGTTCGTGATTACAGCTTCTAGACAAGACTTTCAAAAATGGTCATATAAAGTTAAGCTCCCAAAGCAATATGTAGGTGGCATTTTTTGAAAATCAGGCCATTTTCTAAATTGGTGGCATTTTTTGAAAATCAGGCCAAGTACCTAGCCCAGGGGTAGGCAACCTATGGCACACGTGCCGAAGGCGGCACGCGAGCTGATTTTCAGTGGCACTCACACTGCCTGGGTCCTGGCCACCGGTCCGGGGGGGCTCTGCATTTTAATTTAATCTTAAATGAAGCGTCTTAAACATTTTAAAAACTTTATTTACTTTACATACAATAGTTTAGTTATATATTATAGACTTATAGAAAGAGACCTTCTAAAAACGTTAAAATGTACTACTTGGACGCGAAACCTTAAATCAGAGTGAATAAATAAAGACTCGGCACACCACTTCTGAAAGGTTGCCGACCCCTGACCTAGCCATTCTATTTGACTTAGGTAGGAGTTTCTGTGCTCTTAGCACTTTTGAAAAAAGCAGGTAACTGATTTAGGTGCCTATACATAACTTTAAGAATCAGAGGGGTAGCCGTGTTAGTCTGAATCTGTAAAAAGCAACAGAGGGTCCTGTGGCACCTTTGAGACTAACAGAAGTACTGGGAGCATAAGCTTTCGTGGGTAAGAACCTCACTTCTTCAGATGCAAGACTTGCATCTGAAGAAGTGAGGTTCTTACCCACGAAAGCTTATGCTCCCAGTACTTCTGTTAGTCTCAAAGGTGCCACAGGACCCTCTGTTGCTTTTTATAACTTTAAGAGTTTAATATAAGGTGTCTTTGCTACCTGTATAGTCTCGCCCTTTAATGTTTCACAATTTTCACCTGGCCATACCTTACCTAATTTGGAAATTAAATTCCATTTGTTTAAAAGACACCTGCACAGACTAATTTTTAATCCCAGGTTTTTGTAATGGTGCTGAGCATGATCTATCCTCATCTATGCTGGCAGTTAACAATGGTTTCTGCTTTATGTGGTTTAACACCCATTGGCAGCAATAGGTAATTTTTCTAGAGTAGACTAGAATGTAAAGACTGTTTTCCTGAAGTGGAAATGCCATGAATCTAATCTGCCTGCATTTTAGCATTTGAGGCTCCAATTCAGCAGAGCTCGTAAACTTGTGCTTAATTTTAAACAGATGCTTAAATCACATTTACCTCAATGGGAGTTAATCACTCGCTTAAGAGCTTTGCTGAATCAGGACCTAATTATCTGTTGTCCAGAGAGAGATTGATGCAGAGGCCACTGAAGACAGTGGAAAAGACTCCCGTTGACTTCAGTGGGTTTTGGACAAAGTCTGGAAATATAAACTCCCTTCCTTTTTGATCTTTTCTTCGTTTCATGTCTTGGTTTTCAACCCATTACTTTTGGAAAGGTTTTTGGCACCTATATTCTCTTTGACCTTCAATATTTCAAAACATCTGTCATGTCTCCTTTTGTTTTTCTCTTTTTCTAATGATAATTCCAGTTCTTACCACTCATTTATAAACTCTGATTCACTGTCCTTGCATTAACTCACACTGTAGTAAGAAGAACAGGAGTACTTGTGGCACCTTAGAGACTAACAAATTTATTAGAGCATAAGCTTTGGCAAGACCCCCCCCAATAAGAAATGTAAGGATTAAGGACCTTGCTTTTTCAGGTTAGTTAAAATATATTGTGGCTATATTTTCCTTTATATAAGTAAAACCATGCATATACTATAAATTATTTTCTAAGAGACCAGAACATTCTGTCAGGTAAACATATATTCCAGGCAGCTGTAAACCCGTAGCACTATCCAACAAACTAGAATAGTTCCTTCTTCTGAGCCACTTTGGATTCATGAGTAAATATGTATTTAAATGTTCTTCAAAGGCCCATTTTAAATTTCCTTTCTCCAAAATACCAACTTATTATGGACTTGCAGCTCGCCAACATTTCTTTCTTTAAATGGAAGCTGGGTTCGAGTACATGAAAACATCCCAATCTAAGGCAATAGCTCTATTTATTTTATTTTTTTCGCAACTATAATTTTAAAATGGGTGGACCAAATTTTCCGAACTCTTAGGAAAGCAAAAATAAAAGTGTTCCAAGTTGAGACCTTGAATGCCTAACTTTAGACCAGAGGAAAATGCACTAAGTCTGAGTCATAAGGACTCTCAAGGGATGCATTTTAGAAACTTCAACTCAGCCTTAATTACGGCTGCATAAATGTGTCATACTGTTAATATTTGAGAGAGCACCTTACTGAATCTGTTAGTACTCCATTGCTGAAAGAGAAAGCTCTTACAAACAAATTGGTTAAAAGGATAAAGTCTTTTTGTATATAGTAAACAATTTGGTCTTTAATTGTTGAGTGGATAGCACCACATAATCCTGTAGAGCATATTAGTGACTTGATTGTTCAGTGCGGCTATGTCTCACTGCAGTGCTCTCCAACACTTCTCCCCTTCATTTTCACCACAGATAAGCGGGAAAGAGTTTGGAAGACACAAAGCTAGTAATAATGGCAAAAACCATGAAAGCTTTCCTCAGTTTTTACATAGTCATCAGACAGAACGCCTACTGCCTTCAGGCATTCCGTGCAAAAATAGCTATTTTATAGAAATTTCACAAAGTGAAATCTAGGGTGTGTGAAATCACAGAAGACTCACTTAGGGCCTGATCCAAAGCTCAATGAAATCAATGGAAAGACTCCAGTGATTTCAAGGTTTTGGATCAGGCACTTAGATGGGAACATGAATAGACTTCAATGGGAGCTTTGTCTGAATAAGGACTGAATAAGGCCCTCCAGGATTTGGCCCATATTGTTTGTCAGAAAGTCACTTTCTAAGTCAACAAGTACCAGCTTGCACAGTTAATTAATGTACTAGCCATTCACCTCTTTTGATCTAGATTCACATTTCATCTTATGCCATGAGGAGTGTAAATCAGTGTGATGGTCTTCTCCCCAAAATGGCTGCAAACTGGAATCAGCAGCTTTTGCTCCAGAGATGCCCAACTTAGACAAGAATAACAGTTGTGCTGCACAGCAGGACTGAGGTGCTTTGGTGGAGCTTTGCGGGACAAAGCTTTTCTTTACTCACGTTAAGCCTGCTTTAGTCAATGCTATTAAGTCCTGACTTTCGTAAGTGCTATGTTTACACAAACAGTAATATTGCCATTTTATCATCACTTAGCAGCATTTGCAAACATGAGTTCCACCATGCCACAAATGATCATATCTGTTCACACACACACACACACACACAGCCAGCCATGCAAAGAAAAGGTTTTTTATTGAACATTTGACAACCCAATTATTTTGGAAAAATTTCCAAGCTTAGAACAAAGTTTTGCTTCATAACCAACCTTCTGTTTGGCATTTTTAGCCAGCACAGAGCCAGAAGTGGTTTCATAAAGTTAACTATACTTCTGGATTTCTGACATGTGGAGTTGCTGGACAAATGTGTGAGTTATACACTTGAGGCATTAGAGGCTAATAGGATTCTCTTTTTTTTTTTTCCCCTCATTGCATGGAACTTCTCCATTTCCTGATGTGTCACGGGCAGCAGGACTGACAGGGCCCTGAAGCCAAGCATTGTAACAGACAGCAAAGGAGTTTGATAATGGAGGACATCCACCGCAGCAGCAGAATTGAATTTGTAGCTCTCAACATCAATTTGTTCATTCTCACTGGTCAAGTTCCACAGCAACTCTGATCTATTACTTGGTGTCAGGAGCCCAGTCTGAGGTACTCCAGCAGGCTTGAGAGGCAACGCAGCAGCCTCAAGATCACTACATTGAGATCTTGTCAATTCTCAGGACTTGTCTACAGGGCCCTGCAGTGCCGAGCATGGGGGTGTGAATTGCAAAGTATACTAAGGTGTTGCACTGTAACTGACCCATACAGACCCTGCTAACCAAAGTAACAGGTTTCTAGTTTGCATTTATGTAGTCCTGTGAACTATGTAAACATGAAATAGGTAGCTAGTCCTATTTGAAACAGGCCTATGTTACCGTCAACTAGGTACCTTTTAGTTCACGCTATCAGGGTCTACATGGGCAATTACAGTGCAACCCTCTGCCCACACTGCAAGGCTGTGTATACAAACCTTGGCTTCAAATGGGACTCTCATTTGCCTGGGCCATGAATGGACACTTCAGTGGGCAACCCTGGGAGGCTCCATAATCCAGAGAACCCCGGTGGCCACTGATTTTGCAGCCTATTCAACCAACCATGCCACATCTTCTACCTTTTGAAATTTTGGCCCAGTTAATCTTGTCTATTTCATTTCTATAATTATATGTTCTATAGTTCACCCAGGCAGACTCTACAATGAATTATTAAACATGCATATGCAGTATACATCTTTAATAGCTTGTGACTTTATATTACACTTTTTTCAAGATGGGGAACACATTGTTAATGAGAAACTAAATCCCCTTCCCCTTTCTTCATGCTTTTTGCTTAGTTCAAATGTTAGGATGAAGCAGAACACAACCCTTTTCTGATCAGCCACTGTGTGTACACAGACGAAGTATTATAAAAGAAATTAATTTACAATGAAGAGTAACATTTCAACTTTCTACAACCAATGAAAATTCACCAGCCACATCTTTGGACAGGAAAAGAAAATCATGTGAAAGTTCTGAGGGATAAAAAGAAAAAGGGCTTTTCCAATGTCAATATGCATTTCAATTCAGGCCATATCAAATAATATTTAGTGATCTGTCAGCCTGATTTATGACATGAACAAGGTGCTGCCAGACTACCAGTTCCCAGAACTTGGGAGTTTCTGTGCTGCTCTTTCACAGTTCAAAGGGAAGAGTCGCCCAAAAGAACTGTGATAGTGCCTAAGGGGACTTAGTGTGAGGGAAACCAGGAGATAGCTGGCAGTAATCTGCTACGAAAAAGAGTAAACGTAGCTTGGCAGGAAATGCCCGGAAAATGTGAAGTAAGGAAAGAGTGAAGCAGAGTGAAAGCCAAGGCTGTGTTTATGGAATGAAGCTTAAATTATGGCAGTATCAAGTCTCTTCCAAACCAAACCAAACACCACAGAGAGGGAAACTGGCTCTAAATAAACTCACTGCTCTGTTAGTGACTTCCTCTCCTGAGTCACTTACTATCCTGGGCAACAGGATCACCTGCTGTATTAAAATTCTATATTTTTATTTCAGTTTCTGGTTGTATTCCCACTCAGATTTATTGCTGCTTGCTATAAGAAGGAGCTTCAATTAAAATCTATTTACATATGTAAAGGTGAAATAAGGTCATATAGTTTAAAATGTATAACTGATTTGATAAATGTCCTAGACATTTTATAAGACACAATAATAATAAAATCTCAGAAAGTCACACCGAATAATTTGTTTCGCCATACCTTTACAAAATCTAAGTAGAAGTGTAATTGACTTAAATGTACAGTATTATCTATGGATAAGATTCAGAAGAGAATTTTGCAACTAAATCAATACTTAACTTGAAGCATATGCTTAAGTCTCACTGAAGTCAATGTGCTTAAAGTTAAACATATGCTTACATGATGCCCTGAATAGGGATGGGCTTCTGCATAGTAAGCAAGCTTGGATTTCAGGCATGTCACTAGAAAAGTTGTACAAGAAACTTCTACTTCTGGAAAATGTGTTACCCTCAGAGGTGAAAGTAAGCCGGTACCGCCTGGTACGGTGTACTGGCAAAAGCCAGTATGCTGCGCCGGACAGACTGGCTGATGATTTAAAGGGCCTGGGGCTCCCCGCAGCGGCTGGAGCCCGGGCCCTTTAAAGCGCCACCTGAGCCCCGCTGCCGGAGCCCTGGGGTAGCGCGGCAGGGCTCCCATGGTGATTTAAAGGGCCTGGAGCGCCGCTGTGGTAGCGGCGGGAGTCCCGGGCCCTTTAAATCGCCCCTGAGCCCTGGGGCTCACAGCCACCTCTGCAGCTGGGAGCTCCGGAGGTGATTTAAAGGCCCCAGGGCTCCCAGCCACAGTCGGAGCCAAGGGGCCTTTAAATCTTGATTTAAAGAGCCCTGGGAAGTTAAAGGCCCTGCCTCTTCCAGTTGAGGCCATGCCTCTTCCGGTAGAGGCCACGCTCCCTGCTCAGGACTCCGGAGTACTGGTAAATCCTTTAAGTTACTTTCACCCCGGTTACACTGCAGATATGAGGCATGTGTATATAAATAAGGGTGGAGAGGACATTAAGTGGCAGGAATTGTTATGGCCATACCAAAGCAGGAACACAAATTCACGAATGAAAAAATGGAGCAGTTTAGGAAAAGTTAACTATGCAGTTTAGACCTGACCCAAGATTTGGTCTCAGCTGAATGATTGGTGCTTGCCTGGTAGTTAGTTCACATTGACAGTGACATCAGAGGCAGTGCAGCAGTAATATCAGCACTTTTGTGAACCGCTACAGACCAGTTTCTCCAGTCTACTGGCCACAGGTATGATTTCCCAAGTCCATCAGCCTCAGCCCTGTGTGTGTAATCCCAGTTTTACTTCTTCTCATTTGAATTTACTCACATACTTCTTACAACATTGTTTGGCAATGATTTATTACAAGAACTTATTCCACACAGGTGTCTGGTTTCTGGGTCCCACAGCAAACTCAGTGCCAGAGAGCAGATGGTAACATTTAGCTGCCTTCTGCGCCTGCATGGATAAAAATATCTGAAGACCCTGAGCTGTGTGCTAACTAGCTCAGAGCAGGTCTAGATGACCTTGTGGTTAGCACATTGGTAGCCAACATTTCCCTACACTAGCACTCATGCTGTTGCTCCAATTCGGAGAGCTGAACTGGCGGTAGCAAACAGTGGAAAATTTTAAGAAATTAAGGCCAGTGTAGACCAGGCAAGAGTGTGCAATGAGAGACTGTTCCCTGAAAGAAGAAGGGGAGAAGATAGTAAGAGTGAGAAAAAGCTGAAAACCATTGCTAGAAAATTCAACTCAACAAGATCTGCGCAGCTCAGGGGAAGTTACATTGTTTATTAACAATTCTGTGCTCTTTTAGCCATGCCAGAAGACACAAATTGATCACTTCAGTTAGAAAGTGTGGGCCTGCTTCTCCTTCCATTTGCACCAGCATAAATCAGGAGTAGCTCCAGCCAAGAATGGGAGTTCCTTACCCCCAGTGGTAGGGTATTCAGGCTCCATTGTTTTAGTTAAGACCCGTTTCTACATCAAATCAATCATTTGGCCTTTTAAAAATAATATTTACCTTCACAGGCTGATACTTTTACCCTGTTGAGGGCCTTTTCTTCTTTATCCTTCCCTTTCAGCCCCAGCCCATGGGCTACTGCTAGCTCCTGAGTGCTGAACACGAGATCTATGAGTCCATTCAACAGGCTAACTTCCTGGTGGGATTTCTGCTCTCGTGCTTTTTTCACCACATTGTATAGTTTGTTGGGGTCCACAAGCACTTGCGAGTACCTCTCTGGGTTATCGGGATCAATGATCAAAGGCTTCAAGTATTTATCCTAGAAGGATAAAAGAAAACAGAACTAGAAATAAAAGTGAATTTGAAATTCTTGTGCTTTTAGGCATTTCAGTTGCTCTTTGCAGTGGGAAATAGATCTTTTAAAAATAAAAACTAATATGAAAGCTAAAGAAATGCAGGTGAGTAAAAGAACAAAGATCATTCAGCTATACAGAATTGTCAGTTGCTACAAAAATATATCAGATTGTAAGCTATGTAAATTTGTGTAGCTCCACTGGTACAGGATTGAGTTTTAAAATCCATGTGTAATTTCATAAAAAATAGGCAAGCCAAAGTTACTTCCAATTGTTATACCTTTGAATGCAACCACCACAACTCTCTAATCATTAGAAATTCAAGACTGACATTATTCAGTGGGAAGTGAGATCTCTTTAAGTGTCCGGTAATGTAAAACAAACAGGGAGGGACAGAGGCCTTCAAAATATAACTATTTTTGTAGATCTGTCTGATTTTCTAATCAATTTCTGATTTTTTTCATTTGAAGTATTTACATCTGACGTCATTCCAGATGTCATAATTCTGTAATCACAGCTAGAAAGGAAATACATAGGATTCTGAAAATCTCTGCAGTTCTACAAAGGCCAACTAATAATGCTTGCCTACCTAAATTGTAGATGCACATTAGTAGTTGAATAGATTTAAGAAGTTGTATTCATTAAATCTGAATACTATTCAAAACTATTGCAGATCTAGATGTTATCCTATATCAGAAAAATCAGAAAGAAATTGACTATGTATTTGCCAATTTGATGGATAAAAAACAATTTTATTTGGAACAAAACCAGATCCTCTTATCATGCTCTGCTAAAACTCATTTATATTCCCCTCCAATATATTTAATAGGCAGCAATTAAATCTTTGATCTGCCTTTCACTTCACTGGCTTACCTGCCTTATAATGAGACTTTTATTGATTTGTTTTTTGACCTATTCTCATGGTGTCTGTAAGCATGACTTGAAAGCAGATGCAGAACAGGAGTTACATGACTTTTTACTTGTGATTGGGAAAATTTATGAAAATCATTGTCTGGTGTAATCGACTGTGGAACATTAATTCTCATTCTCTGTTACATGTATTGTCAGTCTAGGTATCACAAACAGGTCCAGGGGGTCACAGCCACCCTCCTTTTCTTTTTGGGTAGATAGCGGTTGGGGGGGTGGGGGGAAAGGCATTGAAACTTTCTTCTGTTGTAGCATGGAGTCACAGTGTGGAACGATTAAGAACCATTGATCTACTAATGCTGGTCTTACCACACCAAGACAAGTAGGCTTCAGATATTTTTAGTGGAGACAGTATTTATCATGTGTTAAAGAAGATGAGACCAGTGGCAAAAGGAAGAAGGCTCCTTGAATCAATAACAGCCATTCCTTGACATGGAGCTAGAAATTGGCCGAATACAGATCATGGGATTGAGCAGTATGAATTTGACCAGTAGATTGCCTTCTCCCATTTCAGCTGGCCAGCAGTCTGATTATCTCTCCTCATACTAAGACCTCTCATTTAATCTAGTTTAACTATTGCAACTATGCAACCACTACAAGAAGGCTGAGGTTGGTGCAGCACAGTACAGTTTCAGGCTCTGATCCCAAACCCACTAAAGTCAACGGAAAGATTCATATTGGCATTTATGGGTTGTGGATCAGACTCTTAACTCCTAATTGTAGGAAATTCAAAATATTGACATTTATCATTAAAAACCCCCTCTCTTTACTAACTGAAATATAACAAACACCAATGTTTGGGTGCAAGCATAATAAATACGTTTTCATTTAAAAAATATATAACTGTCCAATTTGATCTAGCCAGATTCAGTCTTTGTTGAAGGAGTGATACTTACAGGGTAGATAATGCAAACTGACATTGACCTCAGAAGCAGTGCAGCAGTAATATCCTCATTTCAGTGAACTGCTACAGACCAGTTTCTCCAGTCTACTGGCCATAGACTGGATTTCAATCAGCATCAGCCCTGCACAAATTAGCTCACCTTTTCTTACATTAAAGTAGAAGGAATCTCCTACCTTCTGTTTGCACATGAATTCTCTTATTTCTTTCTTACAGCATTGTTTGGCAATGATTACAAGATCTTATTTTAAACAAGTGTCTGGTTTCTGGTCTCTGTCCTTATTCCTAAGACACTTAGATGGCCTGAGCTCCAGATATCTAAAAGATTATAAGGCTCTGGGATGAAGAATGTGTTTGACAACTTCGTTCCTCTGACAAAACTGAACTCTCTGCAATAAGGGTAAAATTCGTCTGTGCAGGAGACAGTGCTTTCTCAAGTGCTGATCCATGCCTCTGGAATGAACTCTCACAGGAATAAAGGCCATCACAAACCTCACTACCTTCTGCTGTATGTATAAGGTTCATTTTTTAAACTTGTACTCTATGTCCATACACAAAAATTACTGTTTGCTATATTTATTTAAACAATTCCAAAACAAAGCACTCCACTGCATGTTTCTTCCCCTGGGGAGAGGACAAGAGTACAAACGTGTCAGATACTAGATATGTTGCTTAACATGCTACTGGAAGGTGTTCAGATACTATGGCAATGAGTGTGGTATAAGAACTTATATAGACTAGAACAGACAGATGTGTTAAGTCACAGATTCCTGAGGAAAGACCGTGGAAGATGAAGACAGCTATTGGTTTTTGAGGCATTAAGAGAGGATGCCCAAATTATTCTCCTCTCTCTCCTGTATCATGTTACCATGGTCCATAAAGCATTTACTTGGTAATTTGCCTCTGATCATTGTTGTAGTTTCTCTGAGAAATCATCATATGATTATAAATACATGATTTGAACCATACTTGTATGTTTCTCCAATTTCTGGCTTGAAGTGTTTTCTTCATGACATTCAAGTATTATTGAGAGGAAAACATTTGGCTTTGTAGCTTGAGGTGTGATATTATATTTGAAATTAACAGAGGGCCTGTCTCCTGCAGGAATATCCATGGGGGATGGACGGGGGAGCAAAAGGGCAGGACATCTATGTAAATTTTACCTCAGAGAGACATGTCTGATCCTTCCATTGGGAAGGGAGGGTTGTTGCCCACTTGCACTGGTGCCAGGCCCCCCATTTCCTTCAGATTCCTAAATGGATCTTAACAGAAAGTCCAGGCCACCCCAGTAGAGGGCCCTTGATTCTTTGCTGGCTCTAGGTCAATGATGATCCCTCCAGCAAGATTCCCACAACATAGAGGTGATCCTTAAGAGAGCCACACCATGGAGATGGGCTGCAGAAATATAATGGTGCCTGGAACTGTATTATTTCTCTGCTATGAGTTCTTCAAGGACTCTATGCCTCCTTTCCACAGCTTTATGCCTTGCCCCATATACTCCTCTTCCAGATTATAACCTTCCCCCATGTAGATCCCAGCACTCAAGAAGTGTCCCCTTCCCGGTCCATAAGAAGAGGCTGTTGAATCACCCCTCCCCTATCTACGAGAGGTAGGTGGTGCTAGTATACAGAGATGTCTTCAGCATGCAACTCGAGAGGGAGCTTTGGACCTAATGCTATTATGAAAGCATTAATTTTAAATGGCATGCCATGAACAAAGAAAGATATATGCTGCTTGAGAATTTACAGTTTGATTTAAGGATATTTATTTTGTATATTTTGACATGTGATGTTGACAATTTGTGTTTTTAGGGTTATAAAGCTTTAACTTTTTGAATCTAAACATCTACTGTCATTAAATAATTCTCTGACCCTCCATAATTTCCTGCAACTGTAAAAATTTAAAATTGATAAAAAGTTAAAAACAAAACAATATTATCCACTGAAATTATATAGAAAAAATGAGTTCTGCCAAGCCTACTTATGGAGGGTTGTTTTTATGTTTGTCTCTCATGGAATTATAGGACCAGATTTTGCTCTAAGGGTCAAACCAGAGAAGTGCCCTTTAATACCAATGTATTAACTTCAGACTGATACTGGTATAATTGAGAGCAAAATAATCACAGCCCCTAATGTTTACTACTTTGGCTGAAGTTATTCACAGGAAAAGCATTTCCTTCACTTCACTTTGTGACTCCTTGTCCTGTTTTCAAAGGGTGGGAGGTGCCCACGATCTTTTGCCACTTTTTCTAGTCCACAGCACAGGTTCCAAGGTCTTGAAGTTCCAGTCCTTTTCTCTTCAAAGTTCTCTTGACAAAGTATTTCCATTGTATGCTAGGTCTTCCACATCCTTTCCTGCTGTTCTCTTCCTCCCATGCTTTGTTTGATGGTCGTTCTTCACCCTTTCTTATCACATTTCTAAGCCTGCCTCAAACATGTGTTCTCCAGCCTGAGAGTCCTAAATTCATCTTTCCCCTAATTTCTTCCATGCGCACTCTGTCTACCCTCTGCTTGCCTGCTAATCTCCTCAGTATATTATTTTCTACTGCCTGCTTCTTCTCTTTTTCCATTTCCGTAAGACCCACTGTTTCCAAACCAGGCAGGGTCAAACATACGCAACATACACTTTTCCTTTTAGTTTGTTACTTAACTGCTTGTCTCATAGTACTCCTGCCACCTTTCTCTCTGAGGCCCAGGCACACTGAGTTCTTCTTTTCAGTTCTCCAGATCTCTCTCCCATGGCACCAAGTGTATTTCCCAAGTACACAAATTCTTTCTTTTGCTTCAGCTTCTCTCCTGAAATGTCAATCAACAGCTCTTCTTCCACCTTCTCTACTTCAGATTTCTTTGTGTTTACCTTCAAATCATGATCTTCAAACACAGATGCCTAGTCTGATCCCATATTTACCAATTCCTCTTTGCTATAAGCCAAAATGGCCAGATTGTCAGCAATATATATGAGTTTTCTCTGCCTTTCCACAAGCTTGGTTCTCCTGCTAATGAACTCCATAACTAGAACAATAAGAAATGGACTCAGCACGTTGCCTTGTCTCAAACCCACCATCACTGTAAAACTCTCTGAAATTCCATGTATCATTACCACCTTAGCTCTTGACCCTCACTTCAGCTCCTCTATCTTCCCTGCTTCTTGCATTCCCCCTCCCATCCATCTCAATACTCCAAACACCAACTCCTGTGGAACCAAGTCATAAGCTCCCTCGAGATCAATAAATGCTACATAGCAGTTATGCCCTTCATTTATTGTTCTTTCAAACTTTTGCCTCATTGCAAATATTACATCTGTAGCACACCTTTCTTTCCTAAAGGCATGGAGAAGCATTTCCATCAATTAATTGAAATTAGCATTCTGTTTATAGCACGAGCAAGCTTTTTCTATTTCTCTAGTTCAAGGTGAGCTCTGGGGCCTCCTGGTGATATCAGATACGTACATGTGAAAAAAGAGAGAGACGAAGAAAAAAGAAAATAAAGGCAGAAAAGCTAAAATAAAGAAGGGATAAATATGAAGAAAAGGAAACAAATATAAAATGAATGAAAAAATAGGAGAGAAGGGACCAAGAAAAACAGGGGAGTTAAGATATAAAGGAAAGGAAGGAAGAAGGGTTAATAAATGAGGGGAAACACTCAGCAATAAAAATGATAGATAACATTGATAATATTGAATAAAAAAGCTAACTAACCAATTATGGACCTGATCTACCTGGTTTTACTAAGGTAAAACTCCCTGTGGACTGGTGCACAGATTTCCCTGCCCTAAAAGTCAGTCAGTCAGTTGTGGTCACTTCTTCCCAGAGCCATCTTTATGAGAATTTACAAAGAGTCCAAGCAGAAAAAAAAACAGCTATTGCAGAACAAAGGCAGCAACTACAGTCAAGAGTTTCCACATACAGATCTGTCGGCAGGGCTACAGCTCATACCCAGGTATTTCTCCCTCCACTCTTCCCCCTTGCTGCCTTTATATTTCCCCTGCTCCATCTAAGGATATGTCTAAAGCATTTTTGAGAGAGCGTCCCAGCCCGGATCGACAGACACAAGTTAGCAGGGCTCACGTTAGTGCTCAAAAGTGCTGTAAAGATAGTTGTTTGAAGTTGTGGCTTCAGAGCCCGAGCGCCAGCCCAAGCCACATCTCCACAGCAATGTCTATATAACTATTTTTAGAGCACTAGCGCAAGCCCTGCTAGCCTAGATCTCTCCATTCAGGCTGGGAGGCTTGCTCCAAAATGTTGCTAATAGGTCAAGGTTAATTGGCTGCTGCATTAAGCCTTTAGGGAGTGCCCTCATACCCTACAAAATCAATGGGAGTGTGATAATGTACAGGAATAGGGTAGTATCATTTTTAATAGTTTATGAGCCCCACAGTGGAGCTCAGAATGTTCTATATTTTAGAAGCTGCCAGAATTGAACCAGAGTGGACCTCAATGGGGATTTTTGCCTGACTGAGGACTACAGGATCTGTCCTATTCTGGAAATCTATCCAGGTCTCTCTCTCTCTATATATATATATATATATATCATTCACACACACTGTTCTTTTTACTACATTCTTCAGCAATTTCTATTTTTGTAGATCAAAATATGGTATAAGGATAAGCTCACACAGCTAACATTTTCCTTTGAGTGCTTGATACAGCATTAATATATTGAGAAGTCACATTTATGTTTATTTTCTTTATTTATTGTGAACTCCCATTACTTCAAACCAACTCTTGAATGTTTATAAGCATCTACAGTACTATAGATGTTTAAGAGTCCTTCACCTGCTCTCTATCCTGCTCCCTGAGCATCCAGACTCAGGAAATCTTCCCCCTCTTCAAGAAAGATAAATTTAAATAGAAAAGGTGCAGCGATGAGCTAATAAGCTCTCCCTTCCCCCTGATTGTTCTATCTTATAAAAGGAGATTAGAAAAGGTTGGCTTCTTTATTCTAGCAAAAAGAAGGATGAGGGGGGATATGATTGCTCTCTATTAGGGCTGTCGATTAATCGCAGTTAACTCACACGATTAACTCAAAAAATTAACTGAGATTAAAAAAATTAATCACGATTAATCGCATTGTTAAACAATAGAATACCAAATGAAATTTATTAAATATTTTGGATGTTTTTCTACATTTTCAAATATATTGATTTCTATTACAACTCAGAATACAAAGTGTACAGTGCTCACTTTATATGATTATTTTTGATTACAAATATTTGCACTGTAAAAATGATAAACAAAAGAAATAGTATTTTTCAATTCACCTCATGCAAGTACTGTGGTGCAATCTCTGTGTCGTGAAAGTGTAACTTACAAATGTAGATTTTTTTTTTTGCTACATAACTGCATTCAAAAACAAAACAATGTAAAACTTCAGAGCCTACAAGTCCACTCAGTCCTACTTCTTGTTCAGCCAATTGCTAAGACAAACAAGTTTGTTTACATTTATGGGAGATACTGCTGACTGCTTCTTATTTACAATGTCACCTGAAAGTGAGAACAGGTGTTCGCATAGCACTTTTGTAGCCAGCATTTAAAGGTATTTACGTGCCAGATATGCTAAACATTCTTATGCCCCTTCATGCTTTGGCCACCATTCCAGACGACATGCTTCCATGCTGATGATGCTCGTTAAAAAAATAATGCGTTAATTAAATTTGTGACTGAACTCCTTGGGGGAGAATTGTATGTCTCCTGTTCTATTTTACCCACATTCTGATATATATTTCTCTGATGATGACCCAGCACATGTTCGTTTTAAGAACACTTTCACAGCAGATTGACAAAACGCAAAGCAGGTACCAATGTGAGATTTCTAAGGACAGATATAGCACTCAACCCAAGGTTTAAGAATATGACGTGCCTTCCAAAATCTGAGAGGGATGAGGAGTGGAGCTTGCTTTCAGAAGTCTTAAAAGAGCAACACTCCAATGCGGAAACTACAGAACCCGAACCACCAAAAAAGAAAATCAACTTTCTGCTGGTGGCATCTGACTAGAGATGATAAAAATGAACATGCATCGGTCTGCTCTGCTTTGGATCATTATCGAGCAGAACCCATCATCAGCATGGACACATGTCTTCTGGAATGGTGGTTGAAGCATAAAGGGACATATGAATCTTTTGCGCATCTGGCATGTAAATATCTTGAGATGCTAGCTACAACAGTGCCATGCGAATGCTTGTTCTCACTTTCAGGTGACATTGTAAACAAAATGTGGGCAGCATTATCTCCTGCAAATAGTAATCAAACTGGTCTGTTTGAGTGATTTGCTGAACAAGAAGTAGGACTGAGTGGACTTGTAGGTTCTAAAGTTTTACATTGTTTTATTTATTAAATGCAGTTATTTTTTGTACATAATTCTACATTTGTAAGTTCAACTTTCATTATAAAGAGATTGCACTACAGTACTTGTATTAGGTGTGTCTACTTCCACAGGTGAATTGAAATATACTATTTATTTTGTTTTTACAGTGCAAATATTTGTAATAAAAATAAATGTAAAGTGAGCATTGTACACCTTGTATTCTGTGTTGTAATTGAAATCAATATATTTGAAAATGTAGAAAACATCCAAAAATATTTAAATAAATAGTATTCTATTGTTGTTTAACAGTGTGATTAACTGTGATTATTTTTTTTAATTGCTTGACAGCCCTACTCTCTCTGTATACATCAGAGGGAGGGGCAAATACCTGGGAGCATGAAGAGCTATTTAAGCTTAAGGACAATGTTGGCACAAGAACAAGTGGATATAAATTGGCCATGAACAAATTCAGGCAGGAAATTAGAAGAAGGTTTCAGAGGGGTGAGGTTCTGTAACACTTTCAAAATGGTAGTTGTGTGGGCCAACAGTGTAATTCGTTTTGAGAGTGAGAGATGGACACATTTTTTAATACAATTGTACAATGGGGTTGCCTGGGATGGTAGGAGACATGGCTCACGAGTCGGAGGCCCATGCAAGGACCCTGACATCACAGAGGGGTCAAAGTTGCCTAAAAGATTTGTAAATAGATATAGAAAGCAACTTAAGATGAACCTAAGGCTCATTCCCATACAGAAAAAAAAAATCATACTGTGGAATGCACAGCGTATCCCTCAATGTGTCCATGAGCAGCAGGGAATATGTTAAAGCAAGTGAGAGAGCTTTAGTTTGCAGTTTATCTGTTCTATCTGCATAATACAGAGATCAAGAGGAGATTTTTTTCCTTTCAATTTATGGCTTTGTTGTCCTTCAGCCATTTCCTCAAAGGGATCAGAACATCGACAGACAGTTGGTAATGATTTGATTTGTTGCTTGAAGAGCGGGAAGGTAGAAACATTACCCAAAGGAGACGCATTTGGATGCGAGGGCCTGCTGCTGCTATCATTCCTGGGGATGCCAAGTGCAAAATCCTGGACTCACTGAAGTCAGTGGGAGTTTTACTGCTGACTGCAATGGGATCAAGATTTCACTCCAGTTTGTTTGGCTTAATACAATAAAATTAAATTAAAAGAAAGGCTCTTCCTGACACTGACTTCTATGTAAAGAAAACAAAAAACAAACAAAAACAAAATCCACCCAAACAGACGAAAGAGAAAGTTGTCTGTGCACAGAGTACCTTAAGGAGCTCTAATGTTTAGACATTTTTAAGTATAGGGACATAACTTCCATTAACGTCAAATGGAGTTAAACACAGACATGGATGGGAAACTATCCCCCCAGGAAGTATAACACACATGAAACCCTCTACATCTAAGAGTAAGAAACAAAAATCAACAAGAGCAAGAAAATTAAAAATTAAGGTTGATACTGTCATGACTTCAGGGCATATTCCATGATCCAACTGTTGGAGCAGAGGGCTGAGGAAGATAATTGCAAATGGGAAAAAATGATGCATCCACATGAAGGATCTATGTTGATGAAACAACTTAACATTTCTGAGTTACTGTCTCAATGGTTATGGCCTGGCTCCTGTAGCATGTATCCTGGCTGAGGTTCAGAAGGACGACAGAGAGTCTTAAAGTCTGGGGCCACTGCCAAGAAAAATTAAGATAATTAAAAAAAACAACTATGTGCAATACAAATGTCTGTGGTGATGGCAGCAAGTGTTTGTGGCTTGAGTCCCTGTAGTTTCCTTTCTGTAAAGAGCTTGATTACAAGTAATAATAAACTTGAACGGCTGGACCTATCCATGTGTTGAATACGGTTAAAAAAACAAAGTGTCAGAGCTATGGGTGTTGTGGATTTATGCTGTGTTACAAGTGCAGGTAGCCATAAGAGAATGAGCAATGCTGTGGGGGAGGAGGGAGAAGCAGGGGCAGAGGAGAGGCATGCCACACATCTATTGCAACTGACGTAATTTTGGGGGAGAACATACTGTAAATATTTAACACTTTAGCGACACATTAGCAATATTTCAAGTGCAATGCATTTTAGGACTCTGAATTAGGACTCTGAACAAAAACAGCCTTTCAAGGCTAACTTATATTGGCTCTTATACTCATGAGGGATATTAGTTAAACTTGACCTTAATCACAAGCACTTCAGAAGTAAACACTTATTTAAAATGATGTCGTCCATGCTGTTTCAATGTGGGGGCGGTGTCTAAAAGGCCAAAGGCAGAGTGCAATGATGCAATAATATAATCACAAATGCTTAAAGAGACAAGGTAGTAATTTGTTTCCATTTCTTTAAGAAATGTTCACTTGTATTAAGTTTAATAAACATTGAGTGATTTTATACAGGGACATCTATGTGCAATGAATGATACAGTATATTTCTGTAATATGTAAAAATAAAGTCCATAAGAATTTAGTATTCCTATTCATATGTAGTGTAAATGTAGCTCCATCCTGGAGCACCCCCAGCACACTAGAGTGGGTGAGTCCACTTACCCCTCCTTCCTAAGTGGCCCTGTGGTCCAGGTCTCAGCCTTTAGCTCATCCTTCCTGGAGTATACACATTAAGGTGCAGTGCCTCCCACCTAGGGTATGTCTACACTGCATCTGGGAGCGAGCCTCCCAGCCTAGGTCCATGGACTTGTGCTAGCAGAGTTTGCAGTAGCATGTCAAGAACGGTGCAGCTTGTGTAGACGGTGCAGCTTGAAAGCTTGAGCCACAGCGTCCAAGCAACATCTACACAGCTATTTTTAACAAGCTAGCGCAAGCTCTGTGAACACGTCTGTGGACCTGGGCTGGGAGGCTCATTTCCAGGTGTACTGTAGACATAACCCTAGTGTCCTCGTGAATGAATGTATATACAGGTCTTATGATCTCTGTTTAGAGGAATCATATAGTAAAAAGAAACTAGCCCTTTACTAAGGGAAAGGATGGGGTGACATTAAAAGAAGGTGTGCAGACAGGAACCAGGGATAAAAGGGAAAAGCATGGAAATCAAGACCATCAAAGTAGTCAAAAGAATAACTCCACTGCATTTATCAAATACTTCCCTCCTCACTTGACTACAATCCCACTGAGTACAAAAATCAAGAGGAGAAACAGCATAGTTTCCCCTCAGACATTAGCTGACCAGAGCTTTTCATGGTGTGATGTGTGAGATGTTCCCCTTTGCAAGGCAGAGAGGTTACCATTTGGTGTGAAGCAAACCCCTGGATGTTCAAATCCTGTTTGACCTACCAGACCAGGGTGGCAGGGTCAGACCTACCAGGCAAGAGTGGCAGATGGTTCTCTCCTGCTTGTGGGAGACTTAGGGATCCTTCCCTCCTTCAAACCACCGAGAAGCTTTATCTCCTCAGGGAATAATGTATTGTGACATTTCTCCTAGCTGCAGTGGCTGTGGGAACTGCTTCACATAGGAAAGGAGGGATGGAGTACACATGTAAAAATTTGGGTGTGTGCACAAGAACACTTCAGGAAGTGAGCCCATTTATCTATATCCATTAAACTAGGACTAACACGAAGGGGCACCTATGCTCTAAGGCTCTACTTTAACAGCTCCATTAAGGCCCATTACTATTCAAAATAAACTTCCTCATATATTTATTTTTAGCGCAAGCCTTGTTAAAAAACAAACAATTTCCTTCCAAGCTCCATTGACAGGGAGCTTCTAGATGGCAGCTAGTGCGAGTTGAAGCAGGTTGCTGTGTCTCTTTAATCCAAGACATAAAATGACCCCGTCCCTCACCCCACAAGGACCGCAGAAGAGTGCTACAAGTTAAAAGTATGAAAAAACAAGGGGCAGAGAATTGCTGAGCTCAGCCCTAGTGTGATATCTGTTAAAGAACCGCGTGCGCATGAGAGCCCATGACACTAACAGAGGGTAGCTGCACTCTTCCTCTATTCCATCCCTTATTCCATCCCTACACCTCTGGCAAAACTGAATCTGGAAAGCTCCAATGCTGTTTTTATTCCATATAAAAGCAATCTGTCCTGACCAAATAAAACCATGTAGGATTGTTGCAAGGACTTGTAAGATTAACTCCTTTCTGCACCAGGACAGTGACACAGAAAAGTAGCGTGTATGTTTGGCTGAGTCTAAGGCCCTGGTCGTGCAAAGGGAAACAGGCACTTGACCACTCCAGCCTTGTGAAGTCCTACTGAAATCAACAGGAGGACTCTGTGCAGCACTAAGGACCTGCTGAGCAAATCCCATTACAGGAACCAGGAGGACCTAAGTCCACAGTTTATATTTCAGAGGTCCTGGAAAGAGCCTTGGGGGCAGCAATCACAACAAGTAATTATTTCTGAAATTGGGACATTACAAATTTCCATTACAACTATCCGCAACAAGTTGGATCAGCACAAACATTTACTGGAACTGGTACAGCAGCACATCTATGATTCATTATTATTAATAAATAGTTTTTCAATACAAAAATGTGATAGACCATTTACAAAAATATGTAAAAAGACACTCCCTGGCCCAAATAGTTCACAATGTAAAAGCTGATGTGACACAAGTGACAGTTGTGCACACTCTCTTTTCCACCAAGTGTTCCATAACAGAAAGTAATTTTTTGCTCTACTCGTCACTAGTGAGACCTCAGCTGGAGTCCTGTGTCCAATTCTGGGTGCTACACTTCAGGAAAGATGTGGACAAATTGGATAGTCCAGAGGGGGGAGAGAGAAAAAATGATAAAAGGTTTAGAAAACCTGACCTATGTGGAAAGGTTAAAAAACTGAGCATATTTAGTCTTGAGGCGAGAATACTGAGGGGGGAACCTGATAATACAGTCTTCAGATATGTTAAGGGCTGTTTAAGGTAGTCACATCTCTATCCACATCTGTCAGGGAGGGAGAGCACGCCCCCTCGCTATAATGCCTCTGGAGCGACCCAGTTCAGGGAGGAATTAGCTGACAGTTAGTAGGCCCAAGCCTGCAGTCCAGGCCGGGCAGCAATTGAGTCTGTGAGCTCCAGCCCTCTGCCACAGCGGGGCAGCCAACAGTTAATGGCTCTGGTCACTGGCCTGTAGTCAAGCAGAACAGCATTGAGTCTATAGGCCCCAGGACCTCAATCAGGATGGGCAACAAACAGCTAATAGCTCTGGACTGCAGTCAGGCTGCACTCTAGGGGGATCAGCTCTCTGGCAGGGCAGACAGCAAAACTGTCTGGCATCCTAGCTCGGGTGGACGACAGACCAGTGCAGGCATCTTGGCCTAAAAGTGGGGAGGCTGCCATCCCCAGGGGTGGGGTAGTAGGGAAACACAGGCCCACCTGACTCCACTGCATCCCAGCCCATGGCCCGAACAGTGATGGAATGGTCTGCCACCGGTCAGCAGTGAATCCGGCCGCAATATGCATCAGTCAGTAATGCAGCCAAACTCTATTCAGCTTCCCTGGGCTTCTTCCTACACTTCCATTCAGAGGATACCTGGGTTCTGGGGTCATCACTAGGATAAATGGCTAGTGGCAGCCCCAACATTTCCTTGGTGCCCAGTATAGGGTGACTAGACAGCAAGTGTGAAAAATCAGGATGGGGGTGGGGCGGTAATAGGACCCTATATAAGAAAGAGACCCCAAAATCGGGACTGTCCCTATAAAATCGGGACATCTGGTCATCCTAGCCTGGTAGCTCCAGCAGTCCCTCCAGGTCTCTGACGCTGTAGCAGCCTCTGTCAGACCTGAGCTCCAGCAGCAGGAAAGGGGAAATGTCCTGCTCCTCCAGCAGCTCTCCTCTAAGTGAGCTGGAGGGCCTGACTTTTATATTTCTGGTTCCTGTCCCGCCCCTCTGCTTCCAGCAGGGTGGTCACAGGTGTCACAGCTCTGCTCACCAGGGGGCGGTTGCGGGTCTCTCCCCATCTGTCAGGGAGGGAGGCCATGCCTCTTTGCTACAGGCTGTTATAAAGAGGATTGTTCACCAAACGAAACATAGGAGCCAGCACCTATGTATCAGTATTACCAGTTTGTTTGGGAGCCTTGGAGAGAATTCCCTATGGTTGTCCAGATGGTTGAAACAGCTCTAAGCTGTGTAGTTGAAGCCACAGAACTTGAAACAGAAAGGGAAGGTGGAGGCCTTTGGCACTACTCAGCTCTAGGAGGACTTCCCCACAATCCTTTAAATAGTTATGTTCTTCCAGTTCACAGCAATTCAAGGGATTCGAGGTCCAGGACACTGCCAGGGGTAGTGTCAAAGCCCCAGCAGAGGGGGAGAAGACCTCTAGGTGCTGCTCAACTCCAATCCCTCTCAAGACATTTCTGCCTTATTTCTCTTTTGTGTAGCACTTTGCAAGGAGAACTGTACTAATTAAAGCCCTGAAGAAAACCAGGCTACGAAAGTGCCCCAACAGCTTGAAGGGGTTGGGAATGGGAAAAGGTAAATTCATGTCTACTGAACACATTACAGATTTAAGACACCCATTGTTTGGGTTTTGTGGCATAAGTGCAACTGAAAGTTTCTGATGTTATACTGGGTGGGAGAGGACACAAAGTTTATTCTGTAAAGGCACAAGGCTGTCTGTAGACCATTTAAATGGACTTTTTATGATTTACTCTATTACATTTTATTTCAAATTGAGTGTAAGTACATACATAATAGGTGTTTGTGCATTATTAAAATTCTGGTTGGACTGGGACTTATCATAAAAATCTGTCAAACCATGCTTCATCCACTATCAGGGCAGTCAC